>NC_141052.1:16343117-16943117 GCF_041138505.1 Cibotium barometz
AGGAATGTCTTTTTAATGGGGAAAAAAGATAGGGTTTTGTAAATCACTTTAACATACCTTGAGGTAATGAATGATTTCATCCTAATGATGTTTTTGTGAGAGATGTAACGATCCTTTTTGGAATCCTCTATGCTACTGCCAAGCAAATGTCTTTTCTAATTGATCGTGGATCCATGTGGTGTGTGCTGATATTACAAATATGTGAGGTAGTTGAGACCCTTTTGTCGAGAAAAGATTCCCTTGAAGGTTGTGTGATGATAAGGATGTTTACAAAGGCTAAGTGGAAAAGGGAAAAAGCCTAGAAACTTGGGGAGATCTTCCCTACCCATTCTCATGGATGGGGGAGTCCGTCCATCTCCTCATCCATCTTGAACAAGGGGGGCGGATTATAAAGACCCTATATAGAATTGGTTGGGGTTTGCATAGTTGCAAAATTTTGGTTATCGTTCTAGGATTTGCATACTTGCAAGGTTTGGGGTTCTCTCAAGCCAAGGTTCTTCTATGAAGTTCTTTTGCAAGAGATGGGTACTAAATTCAAGCTGCGTGGTAGTGTATTAGGAGCAGAGTTCTCTTGTTGAGGACCAACCAATTGGTTGGGGTTTGCATAGTTGCAAAATTTTGGTTATCGTTCTAGGATTTGCATACTTGCAAGGTTTGGGGTTCTCTCAAGCCAAGGTTCTTCTATGAACTT
The DNA here is from genome assembly GCF_041138505.1 of Cibotium barometz. Taxonomy (NCBI): domain Eukaryota; kingdom Viridiplantae; phylum Streptophyta; class Polypodiopsida; order Cyatheales; family Cibotiaceae; genus Cibotium; species Cibotium barometz. The sequence continues at coordinate 16,343,809 of NC_141052.1, forward strand.
CTTTTGCAAGAGATGGGTACTAAATTCAAGCTGCGTGGTGGTAGTGTATTAGGAGCAGAGTTCTCTTGTTGAGGACCAACCAATTGGGTCGAGTTGGTGAAGGCAAGGTTCTTCTTTCTTTCTTTATGATGAAGGACCAACCAACTGGGTCGAGTTGGTGAAGGACCAACCAATTGGGTCGAGTTGTTGAGGACCAACCAACTGGGTCGAGTTGGTGAAGGCAAGTTTCTTCTTTCTTTCTTTATGATGGTCTTTTTCATGCGTGAAAGGGGCCTAAAAAGGTGGAGATGGGGAAGCCGAGGTTCTTCCTTCTTTCTTTAAGGTGGCGTTTTTTCATGTGTGAAAGGGGGCTAAAAAGGTCGAGATGGTGAAGCCAAGGTTCTTCTTTCTGTCTTTAAGACGGTGTCTTTTTCAAGTGTGAAAGGGGGCTAAAAGGGTCGAGATGGTGAAGCCAAGGTTCTTCTTTCTTTCTGGAAGACGGCCTTTTTCAGGTGTGAAAGGGCGAGTTGGTGAAGCGAAGGTTGGTTCGTTCTTTCTTTCTTTAAGGATGGTCTTTTTTTTTTAAAATGTGTGAAACGGTGGGGATGGTGGCTACTATGACGCTTTTGATGGTGATTGCAAAGCATGCTTGTCGCAAGGTGCTCGGGCTGCTCTGTACGCTTTTGCACATGACGAAGAAGCTCAAATACTTGGTATTGTTTGAGGATACGCGAATGTTTCAAAGCTGATTAGATACCACTAGGAAATGATGATGATGCCCCAGACCTCTCTAGAAGATAACCCTTTTCCTCTTTTTCTTTTTCTTTTTTTTTAAATAAAGTTAGGTGGAAATTTTTTAATTATCTCGTCATAAAAATAAAACCCACACTTTAAAGGAACAAGAGCCTTTCTAAGCATGTCCTATAAGTACCCTTGCCCAAGGCATCCTTTCACATTCCAAAGGGTGGCATGAGCATCTTGCTTGGAATGAATGTTGGGCAATCTAATGCCAATTCAACAAGTCCTCCATAAGCTTGTAATTGTGCAGAAGATAAAATAATAGAGAGACTTCCCATGTCTTGTGTGAATAACTTGCGATCAAAGTGGACAACATTTCCTACAAAAAAAAAAACTAGAACTCTACAAAAAAAAATCATGTTTTAAAGTAATCTCTTGGGATTTTGTTTAGTTAATTTAAGAAAAGTTGTATATTATGAAGCTCAGTGCTCAAAACTCGAGCGAGGAAATGGAAGTCACAATTTGTACAAATTTTAGAGAATTCAAAATAGTGACCATAACTTTTGATATTCTACAAGAACAAAAAAATACACTTATTGATAACATTGAAAAAAACAAAGAGAAATCATTAAAAATAATATGAATTTCATTCCTTTGTTTAGTCAAAGATTATACATCAGTCTTCAATTGACTCAATCCCTTTGGTATCCATGGCTTGAGAAAGAAGTTGAAGTAAATGAGCCATCTTTCTCTACACTATCAAAGCGAGCATGATGTAGACCAAGCATTGCTTCCATTTGTGATCTTCTCATCATGTTTGTTGCATTCTCCACATCATTTTTGAAATCTTCATTGGGAACTTTTGATTAATTATATTAGTGGTCTTCTTGTGATCCCCGTGTGAAGGTGACCAGAATTTGTTGTTAACTACATTAGTTAACATAGCTTTGATACGCAGAAAGCACTTTTGCAATCATGAAAGCACATTACCTGTGATGTGTGGAAAGCACTTTTGTAATAAATGATATAATCCTTTGTGCTTATATGATGTAATCCAATGGGATGCAGAGCTAAGTGCTTGGATGATGTAATCCTTTGTGCTTATATGATGTAATCCAATGGGATACCGAGCTTGCTTCTCACCTCTTTTTCTTTGCATGCTTTTTTACGATTTATGCATATGCGATTGAGGGATCGGTCTACTCTTGAGAGCATGCTAGTGATTTTCCTGTCCTTCTCTTCACTTTTTTTATCTCACTATCTTGATCTCTAGCTCAAGAGAGAATAGTCAATGTAGTAAGGTAGAGGGAAGCTATTCATATATTCACTCCCTTATTGCACACAACCTATCTAGGATATCTATATGTCTTCTTCAATCTCAATATCTTAAACCCTATAGAACATTCGAGTGGAAACTACAAGGAGAATCTTGAAATCAAGCTAAGTTTTTCATTTGGAGGTTCCATGCATATGGGTCCAAATTTGCTCTGTGTTTTGTTATTAATTGCACATAGATCTTAATAAAACCATTAATTGCACATAGATCTTAATAAAACCATTAATCCTTGCTCATTTATAAAAACCAATATTTTTTGCATTATTATAGAGCAAAGTAGTAGTGCTACAAAACTCCATTTTATAAAGTTAACACCAAATTAATCAATACGGAGTAATTAAGAAAAGAAAATAGAAAAATTTACTTTTCTAAAGTATTTGCATACCATACTTAGGATTCACGTGCCATAGTTAGGATGCATGTGTTACAATCTCATGATTCACATGCATTACTCTTGGCCTAACACATGTAAATCTTATATAAAGCCCATAGTTAGGATTCATGTGTTACAGTCTCATGATTCGCATGCATTACTCTTGGCCTAACACATGTAAATCTTATAGAAAGCCCATAGATTAGAGCCCAAAATGGCACAAGGAAAATGCTATAGGCCTAAACCTTTTTAGTACTAGCTAGTAGAGAACTAAGAGAAAGTCTAAGAAACTAAGGGATTGAGAGATTTAGGGTCTAAGAACAAAATTGAAATGCCTAAGGAAACAATTGAAATGCCCTTAATCTAACTACTTACTTTGTCTATAACTCGCGATTTGGCTACATTTTAATAGACTTTACATGCTTAACTTAAATTTTTTTCTTAAAACCTTCTCTACTTTTACACCACCAAGGCATCACTTTTAAGAGAAACCCCATATCATAAATTTATGTACAATTTCTATGAATACATATCTTCCTTTATACGTATATATTCTTCTAAACTGAGATACCTACCATAAAATGTAAAGAATATAATAAGTGGACCTTCTTCAAACCTGGTCTCTCTTCTACGAATTGATTGATATTATATATGGCATTTAGGATTGTCCCATGACTTTATCTTATGTTGTTGGATCCATTTTCTCTTTACTATCTATGTTGTTGTACTCTTCTTTATTTGCAAATATTATTGTTATTGGATTTTTTTCAAATTTTTTAATAAGCCTATGCATGTTGTAGATTTTTTAAAGGAAATGTTTTATGGCTAACATCAAAGATTACATTATGCTTAAAGATAATCATAATTATTCCATTTGAGTTAGGGACCCTTTTGTTTGAAATCAATTCCATTAAGTTATGGAACAATAGCATAAGGATTAAGACAAGACCACATTAAGGAATCACTAAAGTGAGCAGATGAAGTTGTTCAAACAAGCCTTGGGTAATGGTAAGGAATATAAATCTTATTGAGAAAATAATAAGTAGTGGAATGGGAGTACAATGAAGGAGGAGTTCTGAAATGATAGAAGATTTCTAGGGAGTATGTAAGACCACTTTGGTAGTTATCTGCATGTGGCCAAATAGAAACTTGAAAATCTAGGTACATAACTAGACATTTTAGGTACAAATTGATATGTTCACATTCAAACCTTCAAATGATGGATGCTTTTTATTAGAAGTGTGGCTCAAATTAGAAATAGTTCCATAGGTAATAGCACTCACCCCATATCTTAGGATATATGTAGAGAAAAAGTAAGGATTAGAGTAGAGGTTGAGAGCTTATATATTTGGAATCCCTTGGTCGTATAATGCATTGGAGAATCACTTTCACAAGAATCCACAAAATAATAAAAATGAACAAAACCTTAAAAAGACTTTGGAATAAATCATAACCTAGATCTTCTTGGTGACAACTAGAAGGTAATAACTAGAAGAGGGAGGTATGATAGGCCCAATGAACCATCTTGGCCCTCGAGTAACACTTTCATACCCATTTTCATGGCTAGTGTAATGAAACTCAAGAATGACATTTATGTGCTTATTACAACAAGGTTAATTCTAGGGAGGAGCACCATTGTGAAGTTATTTTAGCTCAAAACAATGCATATTACTAAAATAGAGAAACTAGTCCCAAAAGGGGCATAATTGAAAAACTTGAGTGGATTTGGTTGTTTATGTTTCCTTCTCGCCCTCTCTCCCAACACTTTCTTGGGAATATACTCCACCATGCCATCTTCGCTCATGGGTGGAAGCGCATCCAAGACTTGCACTTCCGGCCCCACATATGCCTCTAAGTATAACACATGCAAGACATTATGTATCTTGGTAGTGGATGGAAGTAGAAATTAATAGGCCACTTTAGCAGTTCTTCTTAACAACTTGTATAGACCATAAAATTGGTGTGTGCAAGCTTTATGTTGGAGTTCCCCTTGAGAGAACCATACCAAGTTTTGCATAATCTCAACAACACAAAATACCTCTTTGAATTCCAATGATCTTCGGGGTGCATCTTCATAATGCTTCATCTTCTCTTGAGACTTCTTGATGTTCTCCTTGTATATTTGCAACAAGATATCTTGAATCCTTTGCATGGGATTTCACACTATCATGCTTGGATGCTACAATTGGCACATGCACCACCTTGTAGCCATACATAGCCTCAAAAGGCAACATTCTAATGCTCACATGATATGTGCTATTATAAGCACATTTTGTCAAGTGCAACCATTCATCCCATGCATGTTGCATCTCATTGAAATAATGCCTCAAGTAAGTCTCAAGCCACTTGTTGACCCTTCCAATTTGACCATCGATTTTCAGAGGATAGCCATACTTGGAGTTAGTTTAGTGCCCATGCTCTCAAACAATGTATGCCAAATTTTCCCACGAAGTTCACATCTCAATCACTCACTATTTGTTGATGCGGCATACCATGCATCTTGAACACATACTCCATGAGTTGGTGTGCAACCATGGATGCCGAGTATCTCACTTTTTTTGGCACAAAATAAGCAGCTTTTGTTAACCGATCAACCATAATATAGATGCGTTTAATTTTTTCCATAACTCACATCATGAGTCCAAGAGTTTTATTCGAAGGATAAAATCCCGAATGATTTCGTTTTGTCCTGATTAGCTTAGGTGCTACACGCACATGAACGACCTCTTAGAGATATTTTCCCAAAAAAGGTGCATGCTACCTAGATGGAAGAGGAGGTCCTAAACCTATTTTCCATCATTGTCTCAAGACGGAAAAAAAAATCCGAGAATTTTTTCCCTGTTTCGCAGCCCATTTTTGAAGGTGTTTCAAAAGGAATTTGGAAAAACTCTGTATGAGAGTTGTAGTATTTTTGAAGTACTACAACTTTGTCTCTCTGAGTCTTTCGTGATTTTGTCATTTAGACCCTAAAAAAGTAGCCTGAATATGGTTTGCAGTTGTTTTCGCTATTTTGGGTGATTTTTAATGCTTAAAGGATCATTTAGACCCTCAAAAAGTAGCTTGAATATGGTTTGCAGTTGTTTTCGCTATTTTGGGTGATTTTTAATGCTTAAAGGATCATTTTTTGCCTCGATTTTTGGGTCAATTTTTGAGGCTGCTGGTTGGAGGCCAAAACGATCGATTTTGAGCTCGGATGGTTAAGACCAATTTCGAAGAGCTAGATGTCAGCTTTCCGATAAGCACTAGAGCATCTTCATGAGACGGTTTAGGAGATACAGGCCTCCAAACAAGGCTATTTTTTATCGACGGACCCCTTTTCACGCCGTGAACTAGCAGGGTGCACGGTAACAGGCTTGGGATATTCTAGCTGGTTTGTATGCAGGTCATAACGAGGCAAAAATCTCTTACCTTAAAGAGCTAGAATCAAAGATTATGCAGGAAGATGATGACATGAATGTTTTTCTTGCTGAGATTAAAGATCTCAAGGAATAGTTGATTTCTACAGGTGAGATTATTCCTGATCATTCTCTTGTGCAGACTGTTCTTGATGCTTTACCTGAGTCATATCAAACTTTTGCTTCCACATGGAGACTTGTTACTGAGGGGACAGACCTGATGTTGTCAAGTATGATACTTTAGTCAACAAGCTCTTGCAAGAAGTGCATCCCAGGCAGTGTGCAGTTGATCAAGCATTTATTACTGCCCAGCAGGCAGAGAAGAAGTGGTAAGATAGCCCCTTCCACTGTTTCTTCTCCTATTAGTAGGTCTGCAACTTCTTCTCCTTCCACAGGTAGCAACAAATAAGTCTGAGAAGGCTCTTGATAAAGGCAAGAAAAAGATCAGGTGCAACTATTGTAAGGCAACTGATCATGTCATTAAGAATTACCCTAAGCTAAAGGCTAAAGAGGCAAAGAAGAAAGAGTCAAATGCAGCCACAATAGCGGATGCTTCTATGAATGCAGATTCTGCAAATGTTGTGCAGGATACAGAATGGGCGTTTAGCGTGTATTGCCAATGTGACCCATTTGTACATATGCATGTTTGGCAGTTTCTGTTGATTCTAATGTATGGTATTTTGACAGTGGTGCTACAAAGCACATTACCTCGCATCGTGATATGTTCACTTGTCTTGAGGCTGTCCCTAATGGGAATACTGTCACATGTGCCAATAATGCTTCTTACCCAGTGAAGGGCATTGGTAAAATTATGCTTACTGCTGCAAATGGCAGTGCTTTCACACTTTCAGATGCTTTGTATATGCCAAGGATAAAGAAGAATCTATTGTCTGTCTCTGCACTTGCTAGACTTGGACTTGTAGTCAAATTTGTGGACGACAGATGTATTGTTCATGATTTGACTTCTGGTGATACAATTATTGTATCTGGCACCTTGTTTCATGGGCTGTATAGGCTCAATTCTTATGACAAGTATGTGGAAGATTCAGCAAATGCAGTTTCTGATGAAAAGGCAGTTTCAGATGCAAAACTATGGCATGCTCGTTTTGGTCATCTGAACTTTGCTAGTTTGCTACGTTTGCAGAAATTTGATATGGTTGCTTCATTGCCCCCTCTTGAGGCACCATTGAAACATGTTTGTGAAGGCTGTATTTTGGGCAAAATGCAGCGTTCTGCGTTTCCGAAGGATGGTTCTATGCAGGCCACTCGCAAATTGCAACTTGTACATAGTGATGTATGTGGGCCTATGCAAACTCCGTCATTTGGTAAACACTTGTACTTCGTGACTTTCATTGATGATTACTCAAGGCATGCATGGGTATATCCACTGAAGGCAAAGTCCAAAGTGTTTTTGTGCTTCAAACAGTTTTTGCTTATGGTTGAAAATGTATCCAATTGTACTGTGGGCACCCTCCATTCTGATCGAGGGGGGGAGTACATGTCTAAAGAGTTTGATGCATTTCTGGCTAGTCGTGGGATAAAACACCATTGTACAGTGCCGTATACCCCTCAGCAAAATGGTGTTGCTGAGAGAAAAAATAGGTCACTTATGTGGAGATGGCACGATGTATGGTCAAGAACCAAGCTTTGCCACATGCGTTTTAGCTTGAGGCTGTCATGTGTGCTGCATATGTACTCAACAGGTGTCCCACTACGGCCTTGCAGTCTGTTACTCCATACGAAGCTTGGCATGGCAGGAAGCCTTCTATTGGTCACTTGAGTGTCTTTGGTTACTTGGCCTATGCTTTAGTGCCTGTGCAACAACGTAGAAAATTGGATGATAAGGCTGTCAAATGCATTTTTCTTGGTTACAGTGCTGAGAGCAAGGGTTACAGATTGTATCATCCGCAATCCGCATATCTTAATTAGTCGAGATGTTGTTTTTGTGGAAGATGTTGTGCAGCCTTTGTTATCATGTACCAAAGAGACAGGTGTGAGCTCACGGGATGTATTTGATACGTTATTGCCTTTGTTTACAGGTGGGAATTCAAATGTAAGTCCTAATGAGGCAAATATTCAGCCTATGCAGATTTCAAACGATATCATAGATCAGCTATTTTTGATGCAAATTTACAAGATATAATTTATGAGGATAGGGCTGAAAATGAGCAGGCTGGAGGTATGCCTAAATGGCTGGTGCAAACCTTGTGTGATAGTAAAATTGATGCACCTATGTCTAGTCGTGCTCGTTCAGGTTTTCAGCATGCCTCTTATGCATCAGATTGTTATGCTTTGGCTGTGTCTAGTATGTGTGAAGAGGAAGAACCTCTTTCATTTGATGAGGCACAAAAATCAAAAAATTGGTTGGCTGTAATGCAAAGTGAAAGTGATGCTACAATGAAGAATGGTACATGGTCTTTGTGTGATTTGCCTATTGGTAAAAAGGTCATTGGATGTAAGTGGGTTTTTAAGTTGAAACGAAAGCCAGATGGCAATGTTGATCGCTATAAGGCTAGATTTGTTGTTGCAAAGGATTATGCTCAAGAAAAGGGCATTGATTTTGATGAGACCTTTGATCCCACTTGTCGTATGACTACCATTCGTAGCATTTGTGCATTAGCAGCTCATAATGGTTGGAATGTACATCAGTTGGACATAAAGACTGCATTCTTGAATGGAGATTTGCATGAGGAGGTGTATGTATCACAGCCTCGTGGACATAAAGACTGCGTTCTTGAATGGAGACTGCGTTCTTGAATGGAGATTTGCATGAGGAGGTGTATGTATCACAGCCTCGTGGTTTTGTTCAAAGAGGGCAAGAAAACAAAGTGTGCAAGTTGAAAAAGGCTTTATATGGTTTAAAGCAAGCTCCACGAGCTTGGTATGAAAAGATACATGCATATTTGACTACACGGTTTTCAGAATAGTCCAATAGAAAGCACTTTGTATGTTAAATGTGTGGATGATGTACATCTAATCATTGCTCTCTATGTCGATGACATGCTACTCACAAGACCAAATGAGAGTCATATTACTGACTTTAAGGCTGATTGCCAATATTTCATTTTGCCATCCTACATTGACAATGCCACTTTACGAACATGCGTAATGGGATGCATAGTATCATTACTTATTTTTACATAATAACGTGGTTATTCCATTTTCTACATGTCTCTAAACCACTGTTTGGTCATGTGGTTAGAGGTGCTAAAATCCACATACCAAACTTCTCTAGATCCTGACACATCTCAATTCTACTCTTAAAATCATTCCACTTTTTATAGCGGCCCTTTGCCATGTGCCCTTGTTTACCATAGTAATAACACTTTATGTTAATTTCACTCTGATTTATTTACCATCCACCTCGGTCCCTCTGGATCCCCCTACCTCTAGAGTGGCCTCTTCCACCTGTTTGTACATTTGAATCCTATTGTTGTTTTTAATGCATATGATTTCTATTTTCAAAACGGCCTCCACCTTAGCCTCTAAATGATGATCTCCCTCTACCTCTACTTGCATCTGAGTAGAAGGTCTGCTTATTTAAGTTTCCAGAGGATGAACTCCCCCAATATTCATCTCCTCATCACAGATGAGAAGAGTAATCAATGCCTGAAAATCATGAAAGCTCTCTCAAACTCCAATGGAGGTTTAAAACTGGTTGTATTCTTTGCCAAGACCATTCAAGGTCCGGACACCATATTATCATCATCTATTGGTGATCCAACAGAAGAAAGGGCATCTATAAACCCTATAACCTTCACTGAGTAATTATTTATACTCAACTTTCCTTTGGTCACATTATGCAGCTCCATTAGGTGCATCTTTCGAGCTTTGGTGTTTGTGTTGTACATCTTCACCAAGGTATCCAAAGCCTCCTTAGGCATTTGTGCACCCTGTATATACACAATTATAGAATCTGTCACACTGTGAGACAGAAAACCAATATAGCACCTTTCTGGCTTTTTCATGCCTACACTTGTTATTACTGAGGGGTCAAATTTTCTTCAACAATCTACAGCTCCCTTTCATCACATGTGATGAACTCCCAATATCCTTTTCCCATAAGGAAAATTGGTCATCCTGAACTTCCATGCCTAGAAGTTATTCTTGTCTAGCTTCTCACCACAATCTGTGATGGATTGTCAAACATCTTTACTTTATATGCCTGCACTTGCTGAGGGGTCAAATTTTTTTCAGCAATCTCCAGCTCCTTTTCATCACCTATAATGAACTCCCACTATCCTTTTCCCATAAGAAAAATTGGTCATCCTAAACTTCCATGCCTAGAAGTTATTCTTGTCCTCTTCTTGTCTAGCTTCTCACTCACAATCTATAATAGTCTATCAAACATTTTACTTACAGAGTAACTTACCAAATAGTTCTTATAAATAGGCTTCTGTACTTACATTAACTCTGCAACCTTCTATTACGGTATTATAAACCTATTATAATGCCATTGTATGTGAACCAGTCACATACACATACATCTGCCCCGACACCTACAACACTTAGATTCTCTACACAAAATTGTCCAACCAAATTTATGCTGCAACTTTGTACTGAACCAAAAATTGGGCGTATAGAGTGAAAATCGACACTTCACAAAGGGAAGAAAACTTATAGAGCCAAAATAGGGCCTGAAATGTATCCGAATCATGCTGAAATACTTAAAAATCAATTAATTATGTTAAACTATGTTAACTACACACACAATATGTCTTCTTTCTTCACCCAAGAGGATGCCTCAAACTACGTTAACTACACATACAATATGGTCTTCTTCCTTCACCCAAGAGGATGCCTCAATGACTTCCATGTTTGCCTGTAGCTCCTCAGGTGTTGCTCCAAAATCAAAGAGGGAAAGAGATGAAAATACCCTTACCCATGTATCACTTCCCTTCTTGCCTCCTTAATTCTCACACAAACCAAAGCTCTGCAACCATAAAGAGAATGTGGGGAGAGGGAGAGCTTGAGTTCCTTACAAGTAAACACACACGCATAAGAGAGAGCAAGACACAAGAGAGACATGGATGGCTGAATTTTCTTCTATCTTCTTCTCTTCTCTATAACCATTAACTAAAGAGATAAAAAACATACTATAAGGGAAAGTACTCTTCTAGTATAACATACAATGGTCAGTCCATAGTGTGAACCTGACTAAATGAGTTGGTGCTAATATCAACCAGAATCTCACCAACCATGCTAGTGCCATCAGTGTGAAAGCTATTACCCAAGCAAGTCATCGATGCCTGCAACACTAGTTGAGCTCGATATCTCAACACTTTGTTGTATACATAAGTATCATCTTGAGAAGATTGATATGCATGACCTTTTCCCTTTGCATCACTTGGTGTGGAAGCATAAGTTGAGTTGTGCATATCCAAGAGAAGAGTGCAAGTTTGGGTTATTCTCCTTATTCTCAAATGTAACTTGACCCATGTCACCGAATACAATGTCTCTAGCTTGCCTTGAACCATCAACATTGTGTGATCTACTAGGATGTCCATCATGTGAAGCTTTTTCCACAAAGGATTCATGTGTCAGAGTAGTTCAATGAATAGGTAGGTTGCCACACATGTTCATGACTATTACATTAAGATAACTCACTCTTTATGTCATTATGAAGACCTTTGATCTCATCCACCATTGGCCTCATGATGGTTCTCCATCATTCCTCTCATCAATATCATCATTTGAGCCATATCACTTGTCATCATAGAGGGCATTGCATTTTCATTTGATTCACCACCATGACTTTGTGCATTTGCAACATGGCATAAGTTGTACCTCCTTATACATGACATGCCCGTTGATCCGCATTTGCGTTAGAGCTCACAACCTTGGGATTATTATCCCCTTCCTCAATCATGTCCAAATGATCCACATTATCCATGTCCTTCAACTCTTGAAGCACCAAGTCTTATTAGGGTGGTCGCCCTTTACGCATTATCCATGTCCTTCAACTCTTGAAGCACCAAGTCTTATTAGGGTGGTCGCCCTTTACGCATAACAAGCTGAAAATGGAAATGGCATGTAGAAGGCTCAAAACTTACAAATTCTTGGTTTATGGGAAGCTCCAAGTGCGTACTATCCATAAAACTTATCGAAATTTAGAAATTCTTGGTTTTATGGAAAGCTTTAAGTGCGTACTATCCAAGTAAACATAAAACTTTATGGAAAGCTTTAAGTGCGTACTATCCAAGTTAACAAGAACATAAAAATTTTGAGGTGTCCTAATATTCTTTGTTTCAGTGTTTATGTGATACTGCTCACAATTGAGTTTTGGCCCTAAAACCTAAAATATTGGTCCATTTTTTGACTTTTTGGCTTGTTGGAAAGCTAATTCTTAGTAGTAACTATGTTTGAGCCATTTTGCTTCAATCAATGGCTAAGTATATTTTGTTTTGACTTTTTGGTCAAAACTACCTAGGGTAATACAATACATCCCATCAATAGCTAAACTTTGCCACATCCATTGCATACCAAGCCACATCAATGGCATGCATCCTCATGGCTTGTACCAATACCATGAACAATACACTAGCCAATGAGTCAAATCACTTGGTCCCCATAGCCCTAATGCAATCAATAGAAGTAGGTGCTAAATTGACCAAATGCTTTGATGCTTGCCGAACTCTCAGCAAGGCCTTCTCACCCCTTACCAAGTTTATGTCCAAGGCAAGGGTTGATGCCAATTCTTCACATCCAGGTACCTAATCCCTCTCCATACTGCTTTCCCAAAGCTATCATGGCATGGAAAGTTTAAAACATGCTCTCCCTTGGCCTCTCCTCCAATGCCAAGAATATCCTCACATACATTTGTAGATTCTATGAATGAGGTACAAGGAGGGTACAAGGTAGGATAATGTGTGAAAAGCTTAAATAGATGGAATGTGAAAAGCAACAAAATCATCAAAGCTTTGCATTAATTTGATGTAACAATTCACCATTGACAAGTAGAAGGCTTGATGCTTGCACTAATCACCAAGAAGGGGCACCAATGTCCAACCACATTTTTGCTCATAGCTTGAAGTAGAGATCCCATTGAATCTTATTATGGCTTGTATTCACCATAATATGAGTACATGAAGGCATAGCAAGTACCTAATTGCCATTTTCTTGATGTAATGAACACCTAGGTCATGAAGAGCTTTAAAAATTGCCATTGCAACTTGGGATTTTGTCGCGTTTAAAATTAAGGTCTAGAGTAAGCATTAGGTGCTAATGATGCATTAGATCAAGCTTGAGAAGTCCTAGATAGCATGTGTAAATAGATTCAAGTATTTGAGCATGGATTTCTAGGGTTCACTTCATGAGAAAGAAGAGAAAAAACCAAAAATTCCATTTGGTGAATTTTAGGGAACGTGCAATCAAAGTGAAGCTCTGATACCAATGCAAGAGGAAGACAAGAAGGGTGTAGGTCACCATCCTAAACAAAAGGGAAGCCAAGAAGGCCATGAAAGCTTGAAAGCTTGAAAGCTTGTAAATATGATTAAAGCTTGAAAGAAGGCCATGAAAGCTTGAAAGCTTGTAAATATGATTAAAGCTTGAAAGAAGGCCATGAAATCTTGAAAGCTTGTAAATGTGATTAATAGTCATTAATTATGATCAACAAAATTACAAATGTCCTATATACCAAGGCCCATGTGCACATGCATGTCCATTATTTATCCTTTATATGTGCATAATATATGTCCTATATACCAAGGCCCATGTTCACATTCATCTAAGCACTTGGCCCCTACACTTGGCCTTGGCCATTGGCCTTGGCCATTGGCCTTGGCCAATATCAATATTCATGCCTTGTCACATTATTTGGCCCATAATTCATGGCCCTTTATTAATCCTTTATATGTACATAATATATATGCTCGAGCTTTCCATATCATTACATGTTGCATCTACTTGTGTGTTGCTACATTGATCTCCACTCTAACAATTACTATTTGTAGTTCATATATTTATCCGATACATTATAAAAGCTATTATACTTTTCCCCTCCTTATAATTACTTTTTTTTAATATGAATCTATTTATCTATTGGTTGGACATATATATATATATATATATATATATATATATATATATATATTCATTTTCTTATTATATATAAATATCTATTACTGTTATATGAGTTTAAATATGTATTCAAAAATATTTTATCATCTCTCTCTCTCTCTCTCTCTCTCTCTCTCTCTCTCTCTCTCTCTCTCTCTCTCTCATGCCTTATACCTCAAGGTCTTCTACTTCTACCAAACCAATTCATTTTTCATACAATTTTTTTTTCCCTAGGACCTACTCTTTGTCTTTAAATTTCAAGGTAATTCCACCTAAATTGACTTTTTTTCTCCCGTAGGGCCTACTCTTTGTCTCTAAGATTTCAAGATAAATCCACCTAAAATGTCTTCTTGTTTTTTTTTGTTAATGTGATTTGCATCTTTGAACCCATGTGTGAGGTAGAGGGTATCTTTTTTAAAATTTAAGAAAAGGGTTTATGGAAGCCTCTGTGATTGAAAGGCAATGTCTTTTCTTTTTTTTTGGGGGGAGGGAGATACCGTTTTGTAAATCACTTTAGCATATCTTGAGGCAAAGGATGATTTCATCATAATGGCATTTAAGAAAAAGGTTTATGGAAGCCTCTGTGATTGAAAGGCAACATCTTTTTTTATGGGGGAAAAAAGATAGGATTTTGTAAATCACTTTAACATATCTTTTTTTATGGGAGGGAAAAGATAGGGTTTTGTAAATCACTTTAACATATCTTGGCACAAAGGATGATTTCATCCTAATGGTATTTTTGTGTGAGATGTTATCATAATAGTCCTTTTGCAAAATGGGTCTTTGGGAGCCTCTGTGCTATTGCCAAGCATATGTCTTTTCTAATTGGATCCTCATGAATCCATGTGGTGTGTGTTGATATTACAAATATGAGAGGTAGTTGAGACCCTTTTGTCAAGACAAGATTCCCTTAAAGGGAGAGGCAAAGTGGAAAAGGAAAAATCCTAAAAAAGGGGGTAGATCTTCCATGCCCATTCTTATGGACATGGAGTCTTCCCCATCCATCTCCCCGCCCATCTTGAACAAGGGGGGCAAATTGTAAACACCCTATATAGAATTGGTTGGGGTTTACATAGTTGCGAAATTTCAGTTGTCGTTTTAGCATTTTTATGCATGCAAGGTTTGGGGTTCTCTCAAGCCAAGGTTCTTCTACGAGCTTTTTTTTGCGAGAGATGGGTACTAAATTGAGGTCGCGATATTCGAACATTCTCTTGTTGATTGGGTCGAGTTGGCGAAGGCCAAGGTTCTTCTTTCTTTCTTTACAATGGTCATTTTCATATGTGAAAGGGGGCTAAAAAGGTGGAGGTTCTTCTTTCTTTCATGAAGATGGCCTTTTTCATGTGTGAAAGGGGACGAAAGGGGTGAGGCCAAGGGTTCTTTCTTTCTCGAAGATGGCCTTTTTCATGTGTGAAAGGGGACGAAACGGGTGAAGCCAACGTTTCTTTCGTTCTTGAAGATGGCCTTTTTTTCATGTGTGAAAGCGGACGAAAAGGGTGAGCCGAAGGTTCTTTAAGGATGGTCAGGTGTGAAACGGTGGGGATGGTGGCAATGGCAGCTATTCGAGGGCGATTGCTACGCATGCTTGTCGCGCAAAAGGTGCTTTTTTTTTGTTTTGCTGTTGGCTTTATGACAGCTCGGTGTGCCTTCCTATACTCAAAAGGAAAGGGCAAAGATTATCAAGTATGGTCCCCCATGCCATTTGAGGCATCTGCCATTAGAGGCATCGTGTATGAATATTGATTCAATTATTATTTTCAAGGTGATTAGATACATTATAAATAACGCTCACACATTATATGCACATGATTAGATACATTATATTTAACATTCATACATTATATTCAAGTGATTAGATACCACCTTCTTGCTTGAATCTTGAGCTTGAAATCTAGAAGCAAGATCCATGACAAGACTCATGCACTTTGTTTTTCTCTTTTCTGGGGTGTAGAGTGAATAAAGTGGAAAATCAAATTATCTAGAACTGAACTCCCTCACAATAATAAATCTCGCACTTTTAAAAGGAACAAGAGCATTTCTAAGCATGTCCTAATAAGTACACTTGCCCAAGGCATCCTTTCACATGCAAAAGGGTGGCATGAGCATACTGCTTGGAATGAATGTTGGGCGGCAATATAATGCCAATTCAAATATCCTCATTGTTGGTGGTAAGCTTGTATTTTTTTAGAACATAAATTAATAGAGAGACTTTCCATGCTTTGTGTGAACACTATCACGAATAAAGTGGACAACATTTCCTACAAAATACAAGAACTCTACAAAATATTCATGTTTTAAAGTAATCTCTTAGGATTTTGTTAATTTCGTTTTAAAGAAATGTGTATACTGTGAAGGTCATGCTCAAAACTTGAGCAAGGAAATGGAAGTTGCAATTTGTACAAATTTTAGAGATTTCAAAATAGTGACCCCATAACTTTTGATATTCTAAAAGAACAAAAAATATAGTTATTGATGACATTGATAAAAAAAAAGAGAAATCATTAAAAATAATATGAATTTCATTCCTTTGTTTAGTCAAAGATTATACATCAATCTTCATTTGACTCAATCCCTTTTGTATCCACGGCTTGAGAAAGAAGTTGAAGTAAATGAGCCATCTTTCTCTATACTATCAATGATGACATTGTACTCGTCAATGATGTAGACCAAGCATTGCTTCCATTTGTAATCTTCTCATTATGTTTGTTGCATTCTCTATATCATCTTGAAATCTTCATTGGGAGCTTTTGATTAATTATATTAGTGATCTCCTTGTGAAGGTGACCATAATTTGTTGTTAACTACCTTAGTTAACATAGCTTTGATATGCAGAAAGCACTTTTGTAATCATTGATGTGTGGAAAGCACATCACTTATGATGTGCCGGAAAGCACTTTTATAATAAATGATGTAATCCTTTGTGCTTATATGATGTAATCCAGTGTGATGCCGAGCTACAAGTGCTCATATGATGTAATCTAGTGGGATGCCAAGCCACAAAAGCTTATGTGATAGCCGACCATCATCATTTGTGTGTGTGTGTGTGTGTGTGTGTGTGTGTGTGTGTGTGTGTGTGTGTGTGTGTGTGTGTGTGTGTGTGTGTGTGTGTACATACATGCTACAAATAGCTTTTATTTTGGCAATAGGTACCTCGAACATCGGATGGGTAGTCAATTGTCACATAGGGCAATAATCCCATTGTGAAATATTGCATTTTGGAGCCTTTGCTTCTCGCCTCTTGTTCTTTGCATGCTTTGCTGCGATTTATGCATGTGAGTAAGGGATCGATCTACTTTTGAGAGCATGCTAGTGATTTTTCTTTCCTTCTCTTTACTTCTTTTATCTCACCATATTGATCTCTAGCTCAAGAGAGAATGGTCAAGGTAGTAAGGTAGAGGGAAGCTATGTATATCTTCACTCCCTTTGTTACACACAACAAACTATCTAGGATATATCTATGTCTTCTTCAATCTCACTATCTTAAACTCTAGCTTAAGAGAGTAGGTAAGGTAGAGGGAAGTTCTCCATAGCTTCACTCCCTTGTTGCACACAACTTATCTAGGACCTCTCCATCGATGTCATGAAAAATGTGGGTACACTTAAGACATTAGCTCCGAACAAATGGAGGTTGCAACTGTTATGGCTCTTGAAAAGTTCCCTAATGTGCTTTCTTTCTCATTTCTTCCTTTGCATAGATAGGTCCAAATAAAGAACATCTTTAACACCATTGCCCAATTTTACCATAAGCTTACACCTCAAGATGTGCCATTAGAGCCTTGGTAGATTTTCATTGCCGAGGAGGGACAAACCACTAGTTAATTTTCTATCGCTTTTTGTTGATTTGTTAGGCAATTTTTAGTAAGAAATAGAACATTTGAGTGGAGACTGCAAAGAAGAATCTTGAAATCAAGCTAAGATTTTCATTTGAAGCTATATTTTCCATGCATATGGGTACATATTTTCTCTTCATGTTTTGTTATTAATTACACATAGATCTTAAGTAAACCATTAATCTTGGCTCATTTATAAAAACCAATATTTTTTCATTATTATAGAGCAAAGTAGTAGTAGTACAAAATTAAATTTTATAGTATTAATACCAAATTAATCAATAAGGAGTAATTAAGAAAAGAAAATAGAAAATTTTACTTTTCTAAAGGATTTGCATGCCATATTTAGGATTCACATCCATAGTTAGGATCCATGTGTTATAATCTCATGATTCACATGCATTAATCTGGCCTAACACGTGCAAATCTTATAAAAATCCCATAGATTAGAGTCCAAAATGGCACAAGAAAAAGGCTCTTAAATGTGCCTAGGCTCCTTTGCATTTGGTGCCAAATCTCAACTATCCAATGCATAACACAATACATCCCATCAATAGCCAAACTTTGCCATTGCATATACCAAACCACATCAATGGCATGCATCCTCATTGCATATACCAAACCACATCAATGGCATGCATCCTCATGGCTTGTACCAATAATATAAATAAAAATGTTCTTGCACTTGCCAATGAGCCAAATCACTTAGGCCTCATTGCCCAAATGTAATCAGTAGAAGTTGGTGTTGAGTCAATGAGGCACTTTGATGCTTGCCGATCTCTCTTGGCCAAGCCTTCTCACCCCCTTACCAAGATTATGTCTAAGGAAAGGGTTGAGGCCAAGTCTTCACATATGGGTAACTAATCCCACTCTGTACCACTTTCCTAGGCAATCATGGCATGGAAGTTCAAAGCATGCTCTTCCTTGGCCTCTCCTTCAATGCCAAGGGTACCCTCACATACATTTGTAGATCCTATAAATTGGAAATGTGAGGTACAAGGTGAGGTGATATGTGAAATGCTTCAAATAAATGGCCCATGAAGCCACTTACAAGTCAAGCATAACTCATGCTTTTACAACAATGGCATATACTTATGCCTCATCATCATATCCATAGCAAGATCCCATGTAATGTGTAGCTTTTCTAATCCAATCACATCAACAACACAACACCAAAACTATGCCCAAACCATGGTATACATGAGCGAGCTTAACTCCCTCACAATAATAAAACTCACACTTTAAAGGAATAAGAGCCTTTCTAAGCATGTCCTAAGTATACTTGCCCAAGGCATCCTTTCACATTCCAAAGTGTGGCATGAGCATCTTGCTTGGAATGACTATTATTGGCCCGTAATATAAAAGTCCTTGGTAAGCTTGTATTTTTTTAGAAGATAAATTAATAGACACTTTCCATGTCTTGTGTGCATGCTATTGCCAACAAAGTGGAAAATATTTAGTTTTAAAAAAAACAAGAACTCTACAAAAAAATCATGTTTTAAAGTAATCTCATTTTGTTTAGATAATTTTTAAAAAAATGTGTACATTATGAAGGTCGCATGTGCTCAAAACTCTAGTGAGGAAATGGAAGTTGCAATCTGTACAAATTTTAGAGAATTCAAAATAGCGACCATAACTTTTGATATTCTAAAAGAACAAAAAATACACTTATTAATAACATTGAAAAAAACAAAGAGAAATCATTAAAAATAATATGAATTTCATTCCTTTGTTTAGTCAAAGATTATACATCAATCTTCATTGGACTCGATCCCTTTTGTATCCACGGCTTGAGAAAAAAGTTGAAGTAAATGAGTCATCTTTCTCTACACTATCAACGGTGACATTATCCTCATCATGATGTAGACCAAGCATTGCTTCCATTTGTGATCTTCTCATCATGTTTGTTGCATTCTCTATATCATCTTGAAATCTACATTGGGAGTTTTTATTGATTATATTATTGGTCTTCTTGTGTGATCTCCTTGTGAAGGTGACCATAATTTGTAGTTAGCATAGTTTTGATATGTAGAAACCACTTTTGCAATCATTGATGTGTGGAAAGCACATCACCTATGATGTGTGGAAAGCCCTTTTGTAACAAATGATGTAATCCTTTGTGCTTATATGATGTAATCCAGTGTGATGCCGAGCTACAAGTACTTATATGATGTAATCTAGTGGGACACCGAGCTACAAAAGCTTATGTGATAGCCGACCACCATCATTTGTATATATGTGTGTGTGTGTGTGGGTGTGGGTGTGTGTATGTATATATGTATATATATATATATATGTATATATGTATATATGTGTGTGTGTGTGTGTGTGTGTGTGTGTGTGTGTGTGTGTGTGTGTGTGTATATATATATATATATATATATATATATATATATACATACATACATACATACATACATATACACACACACACACACACACACACACACACACACGCTATGAATAGCTTTTATTTTAGCAATGGGTACCTCAAACATGGTATGGGTAGTCAATTGTAACAAAAGGCAATAATCCCATTGTGAAATAGTATGTTTTGGAGCTCTTGCTTCTCACGTCTTGGTCTTTGCATGCTTTGCTACGATTTATGCATGTGAGTGAGGGATCCATCTACTCTTGAAAGCTTTCTAGTGATTTTCCTTTCCTTCTCTTCTCTTCTTATATCTCACTATCTTGATCTCTAGCTCAAGAGAGAATAGTCAAGATAGTAAGGTAGAGGGAAGCTATGCATATCTTCACTCCCTTGTTACACACAACCTATCTAGGATGTCTCTATGTCTTCTTCAGTCTCACTATCTTAAACTCTAGCTTAAGAGAGTAGGCAAGGTAGAGGGAAGCTCTCCATAGCTTCACTCCCTTGTTGCACACAACCTATCGAGGACCTCTCCATCAATGTGATGATAAATGTGGGCTCACTTGAGAGATTAATTTTAAACACATGGAGGTTGCAACCATTATGGCTCTTGGAAAGTTCCCTAATGTGCTTTCTTTCTCATTTCTTCCTTTGCATAGATATGTCCAAATAATGAACATCTCTAGCACCATTGCCCAAGTCTACTATAATCTTAGACCTCATAATGTGCCATTAGGGCCTTGGTAGAGTCTCATTACCTGGGAGGTACAAACCACTCGTTGCATTTGTGTTTCTTTTTGTTGATTTGTTAGGCAATTTTGAGTGAAAAAAGGAACAGTCAAGTTGAAAATACAAGAAGATTCTTGAAAAAAGGAACAGTCAAGTTGAAAATACAAGAAGATTCTTGAAATCAAGCTAAGTTTTTCATTTGGAGCTATATTTTTCATGCATATGGGTCCATATTTGGTTTTTGTGTTTTGTTATTAGTTACACATAGATCTTAACTAAACCATTAATCTTGGCTCATTTATAAAAACCAGTATTTTTTATATTATTATAGAGCAAAGTAAGAGAACTGCAAAATTACATTATATAGCATTACATCAAATTAATCAATAAAGAGTAATTAAGAAAATAAAATAGAAAACAATATGGAAATTTTTGCTTTTCTTAAGGATATGCCATAGTTAGGATTTACGTAATAGTTAGGATTCATGTGCCATAGTCAGGACTCACGTGTTATAATCTCATGATTCATGTGCCATAGTCAGGACTCACGTGTTATAATCTCATGATTCATGTGCCATAGTCAGGACTCACGTGTTATAATCTCATGATTCACATGCATTAATCTTGGCCTAACATGTAAATCTTATGGAAAGCCCATAGATTAGAGCCCAAAATGGCTCAAGGAAAATGCTCTTAAATGTGCCTAGGCTTACACTTTTAGTACTAGATAGTAGAGAACTAAGAGAAAGTCTAAGAAACTAAGGTATTCAGGGATTGAGGGTCTAAGGACACAATTGAAATGCCCTTAGTTTAACTACGTACTTTGTTTATAACTCAATTTGGCTACATTTAATATACATTACATGTTTAACATAAATGCTTACTCAAGACTTTCTCTACTTTTACACCACGAAGGCATCACTTTTAAGAGAACCCCCATATCATAAATTTATGCACAATTTCTATGAATACAAATCTTTCTTTATACATATATATTCTTCTAAAGTGAATATTAAGCACCCTCATTGTACCAAAAAAAAATTGCTACTTAGTAAATGAGATACCTACTATAAATGTAAAGAATATAATAATTGGACCTTGTTTAAACTTGATCTCTCTTTTACAACCAATTGATATTTATATATGGCATTTAGTATTGTCCCATGACTTTTTCTTTTGTTGTTGGATTAATTTCTCTATACTATCTATGTTGTACACTTATTTATTTGCCATTAGGGCCAAAAACGTCTCAAAATGGGCTGTGTAAGGAATTCGCTAACTTGCTAATTAGTAGAACGTTGACGGTTAAAACGGCTCCAAATTTGGCCGTTTTGGATATTTAAAGCGTATCTATGTGATTGAACACGTATCTAAGTACATATTTTAAAATCTAAAAAAATATATCGTTTTCATGCTACTCTTTAATGGCTTGTCTCAAAATTTGTTCTCTTTTAGGGCAAATTTGTCCTCTTTGAATGACCATTCCCTCCGAACGCGCTCTCATCCATTCTCCAAAAAATTTCACAAGCTTATTCTTAGTTTCACTCCTCTGCTTCTCTAAGAATTTCACAAGCTACATCTCATTCTCATTCTTCTGCGTCTCTCATCTTCTAATAGCTCTGCTAATATTTTTAGCTCTGTTAGTAATGAGTGATACATCTAATCGTAAGTTTCATTTGAATATCAAGCTCAACCAAGAGTATGCAACTACACGGAGTGTCTACCAAAGACCCCTTTCATGTGCGAATGAAGCTCAACATCTTCGCAACGAAGGAAAGAAGCATATTGACCTATGGACAGATGGAAGTCTATATCCACCGGATCCCAGAACAGGAAGGTATCCTTCTTTTCACACACCACATGATTTGATTAGATTTGTTGGTGATGGGGTGGATGGCTTACTTGGTTATAGTTCAAGACTATCTCAATCACATGCAGAATATATTACATATCTTCAAAATACTTTATCTTTGAATGCAACAAAAATTATAGAACTTGAAAACAAAATAGTGTCTTTGAAACAAGAAAATGATCAATTGAAAACCTTAAAAGAATCTCCAATAGGGTTAAGAGCATGAGTAAAACGAATGTGGGATGTAGTTAACTTGACAGAGAGATCTGGACAAAGGAAAAAAAGGTTAAAACTTGTAAGAGATCATGTTACTACCCTTCTAGGATTTGACATGTCTAATGCTTGCGAAAGGGTAAGATTTTTGAATGAGCTTATGAATAGGTCGGATATCTTGAAACTTTTGAAACTTCCTGAAAATCAAACTAAAAAAAAACTAGTCTTTCAACATCTACTAAAAGATATGGACTTATTGGTCCAGCCTTCCCAAATGCAAGAAGTTTGTGACACAGTGGGAGTGAGTAGAAAGGGATATAGAGCCATCTCTAAAACCTGATTCAGGGTCCTTAAGTATTACAAAAATCAAAGCTTTTGGGTTGCCTAGACCTCACAATGTTGGAAAATATAGAACTCTGTTAAATGAGGAAATTTCCAAACATTTCGGAGAGTATTTCTATATTGAGGGAACAATGCCATATGAGAGACAAAAAAAAATCGTCTTTTGAATACATTTATAATAATATTTGGATGAACATTAGAAAATTCCAATCTTTTATGGTGAGATATTACAACATTCGAGAAATAGATTGTGAAGGAAAACTTGTATTTGTTATAAAATTAGATGAAGCTCAAATCCAAAAATGTCAAAAAATGGAAAGAATATCTATATCCCTAATGAATAAAGCATTGGACTATAGTCAAGGTAAGCTTGATTCTCCATACCACAAAACTCAATCAGAAATGGAGCTATGGTGGATTGGATCAGCTCATGTGCCAGTAGAGAGTCATGAGACATTAAAGTGGCTCTTTTCACATACAGACATTCCTTCAGTTATTCAGAGCCAAAATGCAGGTGAACACCTTCATGTAGACGACATAGGTGATTTCATTGTGGAATGGCATTTGAGTGCCGACCTCAAGACATTGCAGTGTATGTTTGGTGTATGTGGAGGAGCAAATACCAAATATCCATGTCTTTATTGCATGGCAAGCATAGGGACAAGAGAATGGCTTGCAGAAAATGAGATTGGAAAACCACCATCTAGAAATAATGTGAATGTTGTCGATTATCCAACTTCTGTTAAAATTTGGGATCCAATTCTACCAATACATTTAAAAAATGTGCATATATGTAGATTGCATGCAGAGATAAGAATCTTGGACAAATTGCTCCAACTTCATCTGGACTATGCATATTCTATTAAGCCAACTAAACTTGCAGATGAGTGCATAGAAAAATGTGAAGCCTTGCTCTCTCAAATGGGTTTCCATATGGTGGCGAAGTGCATCTTAAAAAAGATCCTGTTCTTTCTAGAGGTACAGGTGATGTTCTGCAAGATGTTTCAATGGGAGGAGCAAAAGCAAGAAGATTTTTGAGCAACCATGACACCAAACAAGTCAATGCAATGTGGAACTGCTGGAAACATCTATGTGTCATTACCACAAATGTCAAAAGTAGACCAGATGTAGCCACGTATGGAAGTTTGGAAAAAACTCAACAATTTTTTCAAAGTCCTAAGACAACAAGTTGGTTCAAATACTTATGCAGATGATTTCAAAAAAGCAATAAAGCTTTTAATAAAAGCTATCATAGATGCCTGGGGAGAAAAAGACATAACTTATTACTTGGTGAGTGTTCGGACTTATCAAAACAGTTAAAATTAAAGTGTAATTTCTTAAATTTACTAACAAAGAATTATCTTTGTAGCATATTCTTTACTTGCATGGACCATATTTTGCTACAGAAGGACCCCTTGCAACATGGAACACACAAGGAATGGAAGAGTCTCACTATCAAGCGAGAAGTTCCTTTTTCAGATGTACCAGAAGAGGAGGTGGTCAAAGAAGAAGCAATGCACTTAAAGAATTATTCAATTGGTTCTACAGGAGGCAATTACAAAGGATGAGATCAAAGAACCAACAATCTGAAACTACACAAACACCTCAAGATAGAGACAAATGATTTACTAACACATTTGTACCTCTTACAAAATATTTGCTGAATTATAATCAGTCCTTGCAAAATATTGTGTGTACATTAGTTTTTGATTCTCTTGGGACTATTTGGCATGTCACCTCTGTATCTCAAAAATTTTCTCCTTCTATAACCTCCAAGAAGATTGATATCTGACTCCTCAGCTGCAGCTGCATAGCTAGAGTAGCAAAGAAAGTATCCTGCTCTTGAGGCATTGAAACCTGCAGCATATCCAAAGATTCTAAGAGCAGCAGCTCTCTCTAGAAGTAAGACCTTGTCAGCATTTATTTGAAGGGAAGTGTATCCCATGAACCTTGACAACACCTTCAAGGCAAATATTGGCAACTCAACATCTTCAAAGAAGTTCATGTGGAATGCACAGAAGACAGCCTTATCCAATGTAGGTAAGTAGTGCATGAGAGCAGATGAAGGCCTTCTTGACCTAGTCTCTGTAGCTTTCACTCTGCTGCCTTTAGCTCTTCCTAGAAAATCATCCTTATCAAGCAATTCAATCTGCAAGACAAAAACCTCACTTTAAAAAAATTACAATCACAATAACATTTTGCAAAAGATTAAAAGGAAACTACCTTCTGCAACTCATCCTCACTTACTACTTTGTCTGTCATCAAGTTGAATGAGCCAACCTTTTCCACTTTATCAGAATCTACCTGAAGCTTGAAATCTCTGCCAAAAGACTCTACACCTAACTCAATAAGCCTGTTCTCAAAATCCTCATCTCCAAGGGAAGGTTTCTCCTCATCCACTCTTTTAAGGCACAAGGCAAGTGCATGAGGAGCAGGGATAAATGAGTGGTCAGATGTTTGCAAATCAAGTGCCAAAAACTCTTCCTTTGACTCTACTTCTGTATCAATAAAGTCTTTGGTCACCTCACAAGCTTCTGAAATTGCTGCAATACAGTAGTCTTCCCTGATATTGAAGAGACATTGAAGATAGGACAAAGGAATAAAATCTTTCTCATTGATATAGAAGAAAGGAAGGCTTGGAACAGTAACAGAGGATTCAGATATGCTTGCTTCCTCTGAGGGCTCTTCAGTAACAGTGAAAGCCCTAAATTCAGCAACATCAAGATTTGCACTTTCTTTCTCCTCAGCTTGAACATCAATTTCTTCCTCTTCTAAAATCTCACTTTTCTCTAGCTTTGGTGACATTTAAGTTTTCTTCCTCCTTCTCTGCATCAATTTATGATTCTTGCTCTTTATCTTGTATTTCTGCTCTCAAAAATAGAAAAAAAAGAAAGGAGACATCTTTGGGGACAAGGTTACAAAGCTTTTTATGAATTGGACAAGAAATGGATGAAGGGCATGTGAAAGAGATTCTATTTGAAAATCTACTGAACCTCTTTGTAACTTTGGCTTTCTCCACTGACAGCTGAGTAAAATCGGTAAGGTGACAAAAATCATTGTCTGCGATATGAAAACAATGAGCTTCAACTGACATTTCAAATTGTTTGTACTCCTCTTCAAGAATGTCCTTAAGCTTCATCAAAACATCTGAAAGAACAAACCTTGGATTGAATATCTCCACTGCATCTACGTATACCTTCATGTCATGACCATCTTGCAAAATAGCATTCAAGAGTCTTTCACTTGGGCTTTCTTCAACAAGTTCATGTCGTCCCTCAATACTCTTACTCATTGTGATATTTGAGAAAAACGCTGGAACAATTCTGAAGAAGGCTTGGAAGTCTTTATATGGCAGAGCCCGAACTAAGCGAAAATAAGTGGTCCAAAAGTTTTGGAATGCTTCTATCGCTTGGTGCGGGCTTTGGCAATTTGAAGGTTCGAAAAAAAAAAAGAGAGAGTTTTGCAAAATAGAGCTTGGAAGTCACTATATGGCAGATCCCGACTAAGCGAAAATAAGTGGTCCAAAAGTTAAGGGCCTTGGCAATTTGAAGGCTCAAAAAAAAAACGAGAGAGAGTTTTTGAGAATATCCGATGGAGCATGTGGAGCGTGGCAAAAATATCTTAAATAGTGACCGTTCGTGCCATGTGGCAAAAATGATTGTATGACACGTGTATCCAACGGTCCTATGTACGATGGATTCGAGGTATAAAAATTTAATTTTCTTGAAAACATTTCTATTTTTCACCAACACGGTATCAAGCAAAATTGCTCCTCCAAAATTCCCGGAATCTCCTTTTACCCTTCTCACCCATATCAAGCGATAACGCTCATCCAAATATCTCGGACCTTCTGCATCGCTTAGTTCCGAATCCTCCCCTATCACTTGGCCATACCCCGAATCAAGCGATAACGCTCATCCGAACATCTCGGACCTTCTTCATCACTTGGTTCCGGATCCTCCCCTATCACTTGGCCATACCCTGAATCAAGCAATTGAGCAATTCCAATCCTTTTGGAAGCTATTCATCGCTTAGTTCCATCTCTTTTAGTCATAGCCCGAATCAAGCGATAGAGCTAATCCAACCAATTTGGATCCGCCCCATCGCTTAGTTCGGGCCACTGTTAGTTTTTTTATCTCAACTCACAAATCACCCCGATCGGGTCTATTCTTTTTCTTTAACTTCAATGGCAAGGATAAAACAGACTGCAAGGAAAGTCTACGCCCCTTTGGAGACTGAAAAAGCTCAAGACAAACCACGATCTTCCAAAAAGCCAGTTGTCGATGAAAAATAAGAAAAGCCTCCTCCAAAGCCTCGTGCTAGGGCAACAGCAAGAAAGAGATTAAAGGTGAAGTCACTAAGAGAGATCAGAGCGGCACAGAAATCTACTAATCTTCTCATCCCTCGACTGCCATTTATGCGGGTTGTCAGGGACATATCAGAAAGTTAATTGGCAGAATGAGAAACACAAATCTTGATAAAGTCCGATGGGTGTCACATGCCCTTATGTGTCTTCAAGAGGCTGCTGAGGATTTTTTGATCGATTTTATGAATGATGGATACATTGC
This sequence comes from Cibotium barometz, assembly GCF_041138505.1. NCBI lineage: Eukaryota > Viridiplantae > Streptophyta > Polypodiopsida > Cyatheales > Cibotiaceae > Cibotium > Cibotium barometz. Next base: position 16,371,590 of record NC_141052.1, read on the forward strand.
TGCTGCATTTGCTCATAGGATAACTCTCATGAGCAAAGATTTTGTGCTTGTGTCTAGACTTAGATACAAGTTTGACAAAGCTTTGGAACCCATTCCAAGTCAAGATATGAGGACTTTTGAAATTCTAAATATTCCTCCAGCAAGACAACCCAAACAATCAGTTGTTATTGAAGATGTTTTGTATACTTATAGTACAAGAAAAGCTCAAGATATTAAAGAAGAAGTGGAGAAAGAGAGAGAGCAGGAGAAGATTATAGAGGATGCCATTCTTTCTCAACAAGCTGAAATTCTTCATGTATCCAATTCAGAACTTTATCAGAATGTAACAGGTCAAATGGTAGTAGATGTCTCCATGCATGGAGAGGATGAGGTTTATTGTGACATTGCCCCTGAAGACAAGTATGCTTGTGAATCGCAATATTGAGATTTGTGACACAGTCCTCTTTATCGGTCTGAGGTTTGTGTGGATTTACTTTTGCTTTCTTGATGAATTTCTCAGATTCCATATTTTATTGATATGTTTTGTTTATCTCTATGTCTTATGAGGGATCTTCTTGACTCAATGGCTATGCAAGTGACCATTCTTGATCCCCTTGTTACACAGTGCCTTTTCAATAGGCAAGGGGATCTTGCAAGTTTTCTAAAAAACTTTAGTATGCTGACATGCAATTACATTGTATACCCTTATGTTGAAGTGTAAGACTCACAGTCAATTATCTTTTGTCCATCATTACAATATTCAAAACTAATTGCAGTATTCATCTTATCATCACAGAGGCCATTGGAGTCTTATTATCTTCAATCTATTGGATAGAGATGTAATCTTTATGAATTCTTTAGCATCCATTCATGGGAGAAGTAAAATGTAAGAATCAACTTTACCATGGTTTATGTTCTAGAGCAATATTTTGTAAGTTTTCAATTGTTTGGTTGACCCTCAATATTTTATGCTTGCAGTGCTACCAAACTTATCTTGAGTTTCCTAGGTTCCACCTATGAAGACTACAAACTTGAAGATTTTAAGTACTACAATCAGAAAGTTCCTTTGCAGAAAGACTCAACATCTTGTGGATGGATGGTGCTTGCTAATGCTTGGAGATATCTTGAGTCAAGATTTAGAATGACAACACTTACTGTAAGTTCATGTAATGATAGCATTGATTGATTGGGTCAATACATTTAGTGACTTTCTCATATTAAGAAATTTTATCATTTTCTTTTGTCTTAGTTGCATGAATATCCAGATTCTTGGGTAAGTTGGGTAAGGGAGAAGGCAGTGTCTATGGTTCTGGAAAGATCTATCAATCCAGTTGATCTTGATTCCCCCTTTCCACCTGAGAAAGGAGCCAAGGGTATAACTTCAAAGAAAAGAAAAAAGGAGGAGAAGAAAAGCCATGTCAAGGATGGCTCATCCAAAAAGAAAAAGACCTCTGCCAAAGAGAAGAAGGAAAGAAAGAAGAGCCCTACTAAGAGCAGATCTTCCAAGGGGAAAAAGAGCACTACTAAAGAGAAGACCCATTCTAAAGGGAAGAGCCCTCAGGCTACAGAGAAGAGCCCTCAGGCTACAGAGAAGACCCATTCTAAAGGGAAGAGCCCTCAGGCTACAGGGAAGAGCCCTCAGGCTACAGAGAAGAGCCCTAGCCCTCCTGCTAAAGAGAAGAGCCCTAGCCCTCCTGCTAAAGAGAAGACCCCTAGCCCTCCTGCTAAAGAGAAGAGCTCTTCAGCAGCTCAAGAGAAGACTCCTATCAAAGAGAAGACCCCTGTCAAAGAGAAAACCCCAATCAAAGAGAAGACCCCTGTCAAAGAGAAGAGTGCTACTAAAGGTCTTCCATTTCACTCACCAGTGAAATTTAAAATTCAGAAGTGTCGTTCATCCAACAAAGAAAGTAAGAGGGCAAATGTTGGCTCTCCATTCAATTTCTTTTTCATGTTCCCCAAGAAGACTGCCAAGTCTCCAAAGCCAACCTCCAAAGAACCTTCTCCAAAACCAGACCCCACTGCCAAATCTCCCTCGCCAACACCTAAAGATCTCAGAGAAGAGCCCAGCTTACCACCAGTTGAGGAATCCACTGCAATGTCTTCCTTTTCAACACCTCAAGAGCTCAAAACACCGGAACTTGAACCTCAATCAGCCAAATTTGATCGAAGCAAACAGAAGAGAGAAAGATTCTCTAAAGATCCAGGGTCATCCCATGCCAAAAGAAAAGTTGATTTTGTTGAGTGATTCCACAAATTGGCTTTTGTTTTGTTCATTTTGTCCATATGAACACACCCTTTTTGGGACTATATTCTGTACTTAAATTCAGTATCAACAATTTGATATTCAACTGTTAAACCTTGTTTTGTGTTGCGAACAATATGTTGACCATTTTTGTGAAGAAGTCAAGACGAAATTTAGCAGAATATATTGATTACATTATTGGAGAAATCCTTTTCAGCTTAACAAACTTGCCCTTGCAAGTGGCTCAAATACAACTTTTTTTGGGGGAAGACATGTGATGCATGAGGTTACACTCTCCATCCTTGTACTGACAACAATATCATCTACTTTGAATCTATATTCAGGTGATGTTTCGTCCAGAAACTCAAGCGACTGTCTTACATGTTGTAGTCTCCAGCTTGATGTTACTATAAGGTTCCTAGGATCTATGAATGGATGAACTATGATGTTAAATTCAAACTCTAGACAATTCTCTTCAGAATCCAAAGGGACCCAACTACCAAGCTTGCTTTTCCATCTCCTATTATAGTCATAGCCCAAAACTAGGGATTGACGACATAGTTGGTATGAGATAGACATAGAATTTGGGCTTACTCTACAACTGATATTGTCGCCAATATGAAAAGTTTCCTTGGTACTCCATCCTTCTCCAAGTACAGTGTCCAGATCAGTCATAGATAGTCTTCTATTAAGCCACATCGTTCTTGTCCTCTCCAATTCCATTGTATTGAAACATGCCACAAAGACGTGTATAGGCAAGAACCATTGAATTTTTATCCTTCTTGAAATCCTTCCAGGAGACATAGCTTTAAGAATATCATCTTTGATTTTGGATTTGAAGCTTGTTATGGTATTTGGATCAGGAACTTCCCATTCGAGTGACATTAATGTGGGAATAGGTATGTCATATAATTCTCCATGAACACCTTCTCTTGATGGAACCTTGTATTCTACAAAATACACAAATATATCCACTGATTTGTAAAATGAAGGTGGTTTGTCTGCATACATTACATCTGCAATCCCCTTGTGAATTGCTTTGAATGTGCCACTTAAGCTCTCAACAGGCTGCCACTCCACAGCTGTTGATGGAAAGATACTCCTCATAAAAAGAAAGTGGGAGGGTGCAAAGTTATTTAAGCTAACCAACTTTGGCGTTGAGCCCAACTAGTGATGTCTAAGAACTTCTTGTTATCTCACCCTCCTATCACCAAGAAAAAACCAAGTAAAAAGGCCATGAGTAACAGGTCCATAATTTCCAAGAAGCTTATGGCTTACCTTTTTCTTCTATTAAATAGAGGCTTTATGGGCCTAAGCATGTTAGGATGGGGATATTATTGGAAAAAGGAGTACTATGATATATATTATATATACTATCCAACCAAAAAGGATGAAAAGGTGGGTCCGTACCTAACATGTCTTAGTGTCCCGCACTTAATTATATCCTACTACTACTACCTATACCTTGAATGGTGACATCTTGAAATCCTTTTCTGTGACTCATAATTGCTCCCCTTTTGAAACTAAGACTTTATTTACAGGAAATATGATCACTACATTAATGAGTGTAGGAAACGACCAAAGAAGGAGAAAAAGAAAGACTCAAGTATGGTTGTTAGCTGATGCGTCAGCATCTAATGTAGAAAACAACAAATCTACAAACTATGCGCATCATGATTGGGCTTTTATTGTGCAATATAGTTTTAAAACTTTTCATAAGGATGCATGTATAGCTGTTTTATAAATGTACATGTCTGGTATTTTGACAGTGGTGCTAGTAAGCGCATTTCTTCTCATCGTAGTTTGTTTTCATCTTACTTGAATCTCGTCCACAAGGAAACATTGTTACATGTGCAAACAACTCCTTATATCATGTAAAGGGAGTTGGTAAATTGTTCTCACACACGACAATAAATTGTGGAACAATCATGCTCTCAGATGTATTATATGTACCAGGGGATCAAGAAGAACTTGTTATTTATCTTTGCTAAGGCTGGCTTAGTGGTTCAACTTGTGGATGACATATGTAGTATTCATGATCACAGTGAGATAGCAATACAATTATTGCTTCTAGTACTTTGTCTCATGGCCTTTATAGGCTAGATATAAATGAAAGACAAAATCATGATGTACGTATAGTTTCTACCACAAAGATAATGGGTGATGCTAAGTTGTGGCATGCACGCTTTCATCACTTGAACTTTGACAGTTTGTTATATTTGCATAAGCACGACATGTCATATGAGCTGCCGCATCTTGAAGCCCATATCAAACACATTTGTGATGGCTTTATTCTCAAAAAATGTAATGGGAATCATTTCCCAAAGATGGTTCAACAACTAGAGCTGTCCAAAAATTGCAAGTTATACACAGTAATGTATATGGTCCTATGAAAACACTATCTATTGGGGGCTACCTCTATTTTCTCACATTCATTGATGATTATTCCAGACATACCTGGGTATATCCATTGAAATAGAAATCAAAGGCTTTTATGTGCTTTAAGCACTTTGTTGCTATGGTTGAAAATATGTTTTCATGGAAGATTAGTACCCTGCATACTCATCGAGGGGAGTAGTATATGTCTAAGTTTCATACATACATGGCTGATGATGGGATATGCCAGACATACCTGGGTATATCCATTGAAACAAAAAACAGAGGCTTTTATGTGTTTTAAGCACTTTGTTGCTATGGTTAAAATGTTTCTACATGTAAGATTGGTACCATGTGTACTCATCAAGGGGGGTAGTATATGTCTAAGGAGTTTCATGCATACATGGTTGATCATGGGATAAAACACCAATTTATTGTGCCCTATACCCCTTTAAAAAATGATATAGCTGAACACAAAATAGGTCTCTCATGGAGGTGGCACATTGTATGGCCAAAATTCAAGAGTTACCTCATGGTTTCTGGCTAGAAGCAGTCATGTGTGCAACATATGTTTTGAACACGTTTCCTACAAAGGCTTTGCATACAATTACGCTTTTTAAAGCTTGGAATGGTAGAAAGCCGTCTGTGGCTCACTTATGCATTTTTAGTTGTCTTTGTTATGCACTATGCTTTTTTAGTAGTCTTTCTTATGTACTTATGCTTTTTTAGTTGTCTTTCTTATGTACTTATGCTTGAGCAAATTCGCCAAGCTTGATGGTAAAGTTGTTAAATGTATTTTTGTGGGGTATAGCTCAAAAAGTAAAGGTTATCATCTCTATCATCCTGCTACCAAGTGGATTCTTGTGAGTAGAGATGTTGTATTTGTGGAAGATGCAATTCAGCCCTTGCCTTCATGTAAAAAATAGCAAAATGTATGTTTGCAAAACATATTCGACACTCTCCTTCCATTGTTCAATGCAAGACACATTGATGTAGAGCATTTGGGTACTGAAAGGAATACTGAAAATCAGCCCATACACAGGTTAAAAATCAGCATGTTTTTCAGCCCGTAGATCAGCCTATTGAGATGAGCCTACAGATGTGGATGATACAGTTGATGAGAGGAAAGAATGAAAATTGAGGAGTCAAAAGTATGCCAAAATGGCTGGTGCAAACACTACGTGAAAACAAATTGGCCACTCCTTTGCCTAGCAAAGCATGTAGGTTCTCATCACACATCTCATGTTGACGCAGGTCATGCTCTTATTGCCAGTCTATGTAATGAAGAGGAACCTGTCTCCTTTGATGAAGCAAAGAAATCAGAACAACTGATGAATGCTATGTAATTTGAATATGATGCTTTACTCAAAAATGGTACTTGGGAGTTGTTTGATTTACCTCATGGGGAAAATCAGACAAGAAGGCCATTGGCACAAAATGAGTTTATAAGCTTAAACCTAAAGCTGACAATAGTGTCGAGCAATACAAAGCAAGGCTTGTTACAAAGGGTTATGCATAGGAAAAAGGCATGGACTATGGTGAGACCTTTGCGCCCACATTTCATATAAGTACCACGTGGAGTATCATTACATGTAGCATATAAAGATTGGAATGTACGTCAATTGGACATCAAAATTGCTTTTTTGAATGAAGATTTACATGAGGAGGTCTATGTATCTCAGTCTTGTGGTTTTAATCAAAAAGGTAAGGAATCAAAAGTATGTAGAATAAAAAAAGCTTTGTTTGGTCTTAAGCAGGATCCTAGAGCATGGTATAAGAAGATACATGCATACTTAGTTGCACAAGGTTTTGTCAACAATCCTACTAAGAGTACCCTTTACATTAAGAGGACTGAAGATGAATTTTTTGTCATCATGCTATACGTTAATGACATGCTTCTCACAAGCCCTGATGATGATCGTATTTTAGCTTTTATAGCTGATTTACAGACATCTTTTATAGCTGATTTATAGACATCTTTTGAAATGTTGGCCCGTTGCACTATTATTTGAGCATATTGGCAACGTAATAATGGCGCTGTTATGCTATAGACATAATACATAGAGGCATTGTTGAAGAGGTTCAATCTTGGGGATCGTAAACCTGTTGCTACATCTATGGAACCTAGTTTGCAACTTAGTCTTGAAGATGCAGAGATGACCTTTTGATGCTAGTCTATATCAAGAAGATTTTGGATGCCTTATCTTCTTATGTAACACCAGCCTTAACATTCAATATGGGGTCTCAATATTGAGTAGATTTATGCATAGCCCAGTCACAAAGCATTGGCATTTTGTCAAACAAGTGTTCCATTACCTAAAGGGCACCATGCACTTTGGGTTGTTTTATCCCAAGGGAGTAAATCACAACTGCATGCATTTATAGCCTTGGAATGGGCTGGATGTTATGACACATGAATGGCCACGAGTAGTTTTTGCTTTCACCTTGGTGATTCGTGTATATCATGGCTTAGCAAGAAGCAACCCATAGTGGTCACTTCTATCTTTGAAGTTGAGTACAAGGTAGCAGTTAAAACTACAGTTGACTGTGTTTGGCTTAGACACCTTATTGTTGATTTGGGTATTGGTGAGTCCTTAGCAACTACCACCTTTACTAGCAAAGTCAGAGTGCTATGGCAGTCGTGTGACGAGGAATCCAGTTTTTCATGCTCGCACAAAGCACATTGAGCTGCATTATCATTATGTCATGGAGAGATGCTCTGCAAAGGAAATCAGCTTAGCTTATATGCCAACACATGACAACACGGCATATATATTCATGAAGGCTCTCTCTCACGAGACAAGTTTGAAGATTTTCACAAGGCTTTGAACTTACCTCCCTTTGGGTATTAGTCTAGGCTCCCTCGCATAGTCCAAAGAGCCTGGCACATCTCTGTACTTCTAGTGCCAGCTCACCCCTTGTCCACTTCTAGTGCCAGCTCACAGGCTTGTCCACTCTTAGGGAGGATTTATAGCCATACTTGGTAGTGGTGTGTGTGAACACAGTAGGACCAACTGAGGTGCATTTTTTCCCTCTTTAGGAGGTTTTTCCTCATGCTAGTATACAACCATCTTGGGGTATGCTTATCATCTTTGTACAGCACACATTTCTTATCTATCTATCTATCATCTCATTGTGTGCTCCCTTGAGCTTCTCCACTATGTTTGTGTGTGTGTGCATTCTTGCAACCCACGATTAAAAAGGAAAATCTTCTATCTATGCTTATGATTGTCAGTTCAAACTACATCATCCTCTTAGGTTTTTCCTTATTCTAAAATACAAGTTTTTTTGTTTAGAAAGTACCCTGCCTGCAACTCGAGTCCACCCGATCTACCCACTTTCTAATGTTTGATCCTTTTTACTTTGACTAGATCCATAGGCTTAACCTAGTCCCATCCGATCCCATGAGTCTAGCCTTCTACCCTCCACTGGACCTACAGAGCCAATGTGAACTCACACATCCATAATTGAAATTTCCGCCATACCCACACACACCTCTTAAAAATAAGTTCATACATGCACTCCTTTGAAAAATAATTCTTTCAAAAAAGAAAAAATACATCATACAGTTCTTTTCATAGTATGCATATATCATATGTCCATATCACAACATATCATAAGTAACACATCAGTGTCACATTATTATCATAAATCTCCTTACACCATGATCGTGATCTTTAGACTAGGACGGTATGCACCAATAAGTTCAAACACTCTTGGACCACCATGATGACCGAACAAGCCCTATATGTCTCACATCCACCTCAACGGTTATGAGTAGTACCAGCATGCATACTTAGCCCTTAGCACTTCCCTTCAAGTCTCACTCTAGAGCCTCTTCATTTCCATCACACCAATTGTCCCAAGAGCACACCCACATTCAGGCAAGATGGATCAAGGTCTCAGATGCCTTCACGTGTCACACCCTATGAATATGACACCCACATGGCAATCCATAAACCTGTGTGATACCTTCAGAGGCTTACAAAAACAAACAAACACATATCTATCACATGAATATATTAATATAGTATCCAAGAAAATAAGCAAGATTTCAAATAGTATACAATATATATACATTCAAAGCAATGTAAACCATCGCAAACTCGAGAGATATCATAGCTCTCCAGTCAAAACTTCGTGAGCAAGTTGAATTCCTCCAGCCACCACAGTATGTCTTCTCCAAATTTTGCTTCTTGGGATCATTTCCAATTCTTGATTCCGCAAGTTAATCCCTAACTTCATACAAAGACCGTCATTTATTTACTTCTCTTATTCGAGCTTAATTGCTTCTTTACATACAAAGAAGTTCATTCGAAGGTCATTTATCTACTTTTCTTATTCAAGCTTATCTTTAGGTCGAAAATCTCTAAGGGTGTTTGGTCATTCTTAAGGACTTTGCCTTCGTTACCCCAACCTTGATTTCTTGAATTCATTTTCCTTGATACCACATTATTTGGGAGTCAAATTCTTCACAAAACTTAAGGACTTTGCCTCTTTGAATTGAGCACATCCAAAATCCTTGCTTTTCCTATCCTTGACTTTGATCCTAATTCTTATCCATTCCCAAGAATTATTTAAATTGGGCTATTTAGTGCACTTCAAGAATTTCCTTTTACGATATAACTTTACACTTGATTAAGGGTTAATCGACCTTTTTTCACTCTAAAGACATGTTTCCTTAGGAGAGATTGATTCAATCTACCCATATCTATATAGTTTCATTTTCTAAATTCAATTTGGCCTATTCTTAACCTATACACGGAGGATAACTTCTATTTGTCTCTCTTTATAATTCCCTCTCTAAATTTCTCCTTCTAGAATTTTTTCTTTCTATAATTCTTGGTCATCCTTGTACCAAAACATTTTTAAAAAATTCTAATATTAATCCTGACAAACCCTAATTTTTCTTTTATTAAACTCATATATTTTTTTATCTTAGTATTTTTTTTCTCTCTTAATTCCTAATCCTATTTTCTCTCTCTAGGCATGGAGGTAACTCTATGCTCACAAATTAAGTCTAATTCTCCAAATTAAATCCCATCATTCATAATTTAATCCAAAGGCTTGTCTAGACTTAGGTTCATCTCAATTTAGAGACTCTATACCAATTTTCTCTCACGCATCATTAATTTATCCTAAGGTTTCTCCCAAAAAATTTAATTAAATGATAATTTTTTCTAGATTTAGGAATAGACTATCCCAACATCTAAATTTCCTAAGGTTTAAGACAAGAATAAGGTTCCCATGATTTGATAAGTTTTTGTAAAAGTTTGGGCATTAAATTAAAGGAAAGGATAAAAAATTAGAACTTAGAGGTCTCTGGTCTTGAAAACTATGCAAAGATTAATAAATAATTTTTCTAATTTGATTTAGGTTAATGCATCCACCTATACATCTAGTTAACTCTCATATTTATGCACTAATAAAGGTTTTTATTAATTCCCTATGCATTACTATTTTTCTTCCAAAAATTATCCTTAAGGTATTTTCACTCACTATTCAATCTTAGACTATGATCTTTCACCCATTTATTATATTTAATATTTCCAAAAATAATTCTTTTATTTCTTTTAGAATTTTTCTAATATTACTTTTATTATTCATTTTCTAGATTTTAACATCAATGTGTAGGGAGGTGCATATGTGCACATGGAAATCCCCAACTTAATTTTTCCACATGGTAACTTGGCTATTATCATTAAATTTTTATTTATTAATTTCTAAATTTCTCAACCTTCCAAACTTCCCACTTTAAAAATGCTCATCTTGTCAAAATCTCATATTCTCTCACTAGAAGTATACAATTAAAAATTTTAATATCCCAACTGCATTAGGATGAGGGAAGAGGGATCTTACATCCTCTCCCACTTGAAGATTCTCATCTTGCAAACTAGGGATAGTCTCTCCTCTACTCTTCCTCTATCTCCCAAGTAGCATCCTCAATCTGTAAAATCTTCCATTTGATTAGATCTTCTTTTAACATCATGTTTCTAAATAAAGGGTTTTTCTATGACATCCAAAATTATTTATGGTTCTAATTCTATTTCACCTTAGGCAAGAAAAGTAACTTGTTCATCATCCAATATATGACTCAAATCTAGAATATACTTCAATAAACTCACTTGAAAGACATTGTGGATCTTTAAGTATGGAGGAAGTAAACTTTCATAAGTTTGATCTCCAACTTTCCTTATAATCACATATGGTCCACAATATCTGGGTGATAACTTCTTGTACTTTGCAAAGAAGAGCAAACTTCTCTTCGGCTACACAGGAAGAAAGACGTATCACCTTCATCATCACTTTTATCAAACTCTCTAGTAGTTCGATTCAAATCAATATCCTACTTTTGTTTATCCTGAGCACCTTTGATATCCTTCTTTCTAGTCTCTTTTTGATAATCCATTTCATCTAGCATTTTCTTTCAACATTTCCACTCTGATGCATTGAACCAAATCAATTCTGTAAATTATCTTAAATGGACTCATCCCTATGCTTTGATGATGAGATACATTAGCAAATTCTACCGAATGTAGATAATTCATCCATCTTTTGGGTTCTCGCCCACATTATGCTCAAATAATATCTTTGATTACCTATTCACCCTCTCTATCTAGCCCATCAATTTCCAAATGATAGATAGGTAGTACTAAGATCTAGAGAGGTATCCACAGCTTCAAAGAAAGCAATCTAAAAACGGGTTAGGTTCCCATCCAACGAGGGAAGAATTACATCCATATCATGGCATGTAAAAAGAACCTTTCCACTTGCATTTGTTTACCCTACTTCTAGTTGATTACTAATGTACGCAAGCATCAGGGTGAAATAAATGAATGAGTGCTTCTTGAATCAACCAAAAGCTTAAAATCTTTACGTTTAAAATTGGTCGGATTCTAAATTACCTGTGCTCAATGGCAACCATGAATTCTACACTTTCTTCTTCCTTCTAGTCAGCTATAGTAATGTCATTAGAAGCTACTGAATGGGCTAGAACTTGCCACCTTTAATTTCTCCAGTTCTGAGATGGAGGTCCGTGATTGTTCTAGACTAAACCACAAGCCTTTGGTAACAGGATCCTACAGTATAAAGAGTTAGGAAGGCAACAACAACAAGTGCATTCAAGCAATCATTTATCAAATATCCTAGGTACAAGCATCTAGCTTATATGAATGAATAAGTACTATCGAAATCAACTAAAAGTTTACCTCAATAGTAGCTTGCTAATGTTTGAATCACTGAAAGTTATTGGTTTTGTCCTTGGTTTCCATTATTGCGTGGATTCAACCTCTCTCCTTCTCTACCTCATCCACAACAGTGATAGCTTTAAAAGCAATTAAGGTTGTAGGGGCTTATCCTCTTGGTGGTTTTCCTTAAGTTGGAGGTGGTGGTCTGTGATTACTTTGAATGAAAATAATAGGCATCCATTGGTTAAGATAATCTCTCATCAAGTTTCCCTATTGTTGGGACCTAAAACATTTTTTTCACACAAGTTGGTGGCACTATTCATTCATCACTGATATTTGAGGAAAAGTCCTCCCTCTTGACCTCGTTGTTTAAGGGAAGGGTCTTCATCGTGGTACTACAGACCTCCTAGGCCCTTGAATTGGGCCTATGGTTCTTTTTGGTGTTGGGAGGTGCATTCCCTGAAAGGATATAATCTTTTTGATAGCACTAAAGGGAAAGCCTTTGTGAAATCTTCTGCCATCTTACTACTTCCAAAATAGAGGAAGGATTTGCATTCTTGACCATACGATCCAAGAGTGGATTAAGCTTTACAAAGCAATGCACAGTAGAGTTATCTCATCCATGGATGGAGCAAATTTGAGGAGATTAGAAAAAGCTTGATTGTGCAAAATGGTCTTCCTCCCTTCCTGTGATAGCTCTAAATCTTGAGGGAGTGAACCTTGAGGTTCTTCATCCTACTCCCTCCCCTTCACTAGAGCTTCGCAAAAAACACATGGAAAGCCATGTTTTTTTGCTATCTTTAAGCTTTTTTTGTAATTTTGTTCACGTTGTTGATGACTCTATTTTGATATTGATGAAGAGAGTTACGACCAAATCCAAAGGGTGATAGAGTCAAGGCATAGAGAAGAAAATAGACCACGTGCTTTTAGTAGAAGTGTTTCACATCAAGGAAACAAAACCAAGTTAAGTCTTCTCTTTTTCTGTAGATTTTCCTTGATTATTTAATTTTGGATGGCTAAATATATCTTGAAGCTCGTAAGTTTCATAATTCTTTTATAAAGGTGGTAATTGTTTGTTACAGCCGTGATTGTTGCAAGTGTGACTTGTTTATTCTTTCTATTTGAAAATATGGATTGGAAGATTATAAACGCTTATTTTGTTTAGAGATCCATGTACACTATTAATAATGTTTCTTTTGAGCTTGTGGAGATCACCTAGATGGTTTTTACTTTAAGGATCACTCAAGGGACACGAAAAAGGATTTATGATTTAAACTAAAAATCTTTTTTTGTTAGATTTTCAGATTGTGTTTTAGAGTAGAATTCTAACTACATGATATGTTTGTGATCTGGATTGATTAATTCATCAGCTTGATTATGATTGAGGTTGAGACTCAACAATGTGATTGATTTTGACATGGCTGAATATAATTGTGATCAAGACTGAGATAAGTCTTCTACAGAGGCAAGATATGTGTGGAATTGATATATGTGAACCTCATTGAGGTGCGAGTGTTATTACAAGTGAGAGTGAGAGTGAGAGTGAGAGAGAGTGAGAGAGAGTGAGAAACGCCATAAGTCCTCTACAGAAGAAGATTTTATATTCATCCCTTTGTCATGCTTCATTTTGTTTGCAAGTGCAAGAAGTCATGCATAACACACGAGAGAACTGGTGGGACACAACACCCTCTTACCTTTTGGTGGCTATTTTACCTGGCTTTGATGTACAACTCAAGCCTCGTGATGGTCTTTTAGTCCCTGCCTTGGCAACATTCTGGAAAAATTAACATTTTCATATAACCATGGCCTCCAATACTAAATAAATTACTGGAGAAAAATTGTGTTACTTCTCTTTGAAATGCTTTGAATAATGTGCCCTTTTGTAATCCTGGGTAAAATTGCTACCATGTTAAGTGCAGTGAGCGAACTATTCAATGTGGGCATTTAAGTAGACCCACCTGGCCACATCAAGGACAATATTGCCATTCCGGCTGGACTGGTGGCAGAGTCAAAATGCATCCTATGTGAGAAAGACCACATCTAAATCAAGTGTTTACACACATGATAATTTCACCTCTGTTCCATGCTCAAATACTCGTATAACCAATGCTAGGTTGCAAGAATGAGATTCGCAAGTTGACAAACACCCATCAAACAGTGCTTCCACGAGGCATATAGCTAAGACCTAGCTATGTCACCCGTCTACAGGGCAAATATTACTACATCATTCAATTCACTCTTTTTCCTTACTTGTTTCTACGTCAACCATCTTTTGAAGTCCCCATACTCAATATGTTATATATAATACAGGCACTAACTCCCATTAAAAGCTCCTCATGCCAGGCGTCTTCCCTGCCCGAGCTTCTGTATAGGCTTTGGCAATGTTTTTTTTCATCTCATCATCCCCTTCGTCATACATGTTCTGCCACATCCAAGGGCACACATCAAACAAAAATCCTAGTATCCATTACTAAGGCATGCACAGCCAGATCAAATCTTGAAACCGTAAAAGGGTAGCAAAGACCGATATGATAAACTTAAGAAGGATACAACCATACCAAAAAAGGGTTTTAAAAATTGATCATAAGAACAGCCATGGCAGCCACACTCTAAAATTTTACCTTCATCAATTGCATCAGCCCAGACATGGGTTCCTTATCTGAATCTGTCTGTGGCTTCAGCTGTGACAAAAAAATAAATCCCTTCAGTCACATATCTTCACCTCACAACAACAAGCACAGAAACATCCTTAAAAAAAGAGGAGAGTGGAGGAAAAGCTTCAGACAACTTGATTTCACATACATTGCAATGACTGTTGAAGACCTAAATGAGACTCACCTGTTACAGAATACCGCCTGCCCATGACACAGGCAGAGGACTTGGACAGGCAAGATTGCCCATCCATCCCTGCTGGGCCAGCCCGAATGATCCTCCCCTGTACATGGGCAGGAGTATGGGACGTGTGATGGGACCCCATTAATGGGTGGTAAAGCATCATGTAATGAGCCGTAGCATGGCATGACACAATGTCCCTATATGGGCAACCTGACAGGTGGGAATAGACATGTAATGAGCCTAAGCAATGCATGACACAATGTACCTATATGAGCGACGGATGCCCACTCCAAATGTAATGAGCATTAGCAATGCATGACGTGTACCTATAGAGGCAGTCTGATGGTGGGCTCCAATTAAAGGATGGGAATAACCATGGAAGGAGCCTATATGGGCAGCCTGATAGGCCGCCATTAAAGGGAGGGAATAGTCTTGTAACAAGCTTCAGCACACATGCAATGAGCTAAAAGCCCCTATTACAGCAAGATGCAATGACCTAGTGATGTGGGAATAACCATGGAAGGAGCCTAGGCCCTATATGGGCTCCAATTAAAGGATGGGAATAAACATGGAAGGAGCCTATATGGGCAGTCTGATAGGTTGCCATTAAAGGGAGGGAATAGTCTTGTAACAAGCTTCAGCATGCATGAGTTAAAAGCCCCCATTACACTAAGATGCAATGACCTAGTGATGTGCATTCATACAAAAGCGATAACGAAGCACACATTGCTGTGATGAGCTTTCCTCACCTTATCTTCCTTAAGATGAAGGTCAGACCAGGTACCCTTGTCGGCTTTCTTCAGCGTAATGATGATTCTAGAAGGTTTGACAGTTACACTAGAATTCTCGGGTACAATAGCCTTGTTTAGCTTCTGAACAGAAAATCGGTAATTCCTGCCATCAACTTCATGGGCCTTTAGCTCAAATGACTTCGTCTTGAATTCTGCAGCAACCTTCTCTTGGGTAGCCCCTTGGAGGGAAACATATATCTAGATGAAATAAAGAAATTCCCAACTCATGAATAACATGATATGTCAATATATGCATACAAACAAACAAATACATTGATGACTAGTGGCAGTTAATACCATAACATTTTTTTATCTTTATCTTCTCTTTTATCCGGTTCCTTTTTCTTAGGATTTTTTTACTACCATTGATGAATCGCTTCACCTTTCTTTTCTTACAAAGCCCTTTCTTTGTGGTGGCAACATTGCCATGCTCATCTTAGGCTAACACATAGTGGCATCAAGAGGATTTTCAACCACAAGCTTCCTTACTACCTACACAAGGTCCATACCTCTCCCATGTTCATCGTTAGGGTCACCTTGCCTACTGCCTAGAGATCACCACAACAGATAACATGGTCAATTGATGTTGCAGGGAGCATAGATCTCAGGACGATTAACATTAATTAAGCACACTTAAAGCATAAAAAATGAAACCACAAAATCTCAAGATCATGAACACTGCTTTAGCAGTCAAATGTGGGTCCCCTACCCCCAATCTACCTTCCGTGTAACACAGGCATGACCAATCACCTCCACGTAAATCTCTTTGGCTCCATTCATTTAACTATTTGTTCATGTCTCAAATATTTATATATCTCCATCTAATTGTTATAACCTTGTAAACTTCAATTAAGGCCTTATATAGAAGACTTTTCAACGTTAGATATTAAAATATTTATATACCTAGATGAATCCAGGAACATGCCCAAATTCACCTTTTAGGAACGTGCATGTTATATACTCATGGTAGTCAACCCACAAGACTATATAACTATCAACTCCATTATGCATAGTATGGACTAGATACTACGACATCCCCACTAACGTCATCAGTGCCCAATAGTGGGTGTAGAACTCTGTATCAAGATATGCTCTCACACACGCACTCCACACACACACACACACACACACATAAGAGCATATATTCACACAAAGGCCTTCGTACTAAGTTTCTATCAGACCTCCAAAGATGCAGAGCAGACTCAGTCATAATGAAGCCTAGCACTAAGGAAAGTAGCAAATAGAAAGAATTAGTACAAAAAATAAGTAGTTGATAGGGCAAATGCACCGCTAAAGATAGAAAGAATAAGCACAATATCGACTAGCCGCAACCAAGGAAGCGGCCTATGAGTGACGCTACGTCACCTGCGAAGGATCCTAGAGGGTGCTGACCATACGGTGCTCGGGCTCTGGGTCGCCAACGATACCCATGCGTGCGTCGAGGAAGATATTGGAACAAGGAGTAAGTTGTTTTCTGAATTCGGGCATGGATCTAGTTGATTGACCTTGCTAGTCCTCAACGGATGAGTTCATGGCTCTTTTATATGGATCCGTTATATTGCCGAGTACTATGAGCTGGGAACCACCGAAAAGACCCCTGAGCGGACAGGCGGTGAGCGTTCTGGTTGCCAATGATGCCATAGGTACACCAATGAAAGAATGATTGGAAATTAGAATTCAATCGGAAATTTTTGGAGGATTATGATCAGTGACTATGATTTCATTAAATGATTATTTTAAAGACAACTGAATCTGTGAAAAAGGAAATTTCATATTGGGTGTGTAAGTGGTGTGACTAGTTTTAAGTTTGCATGAATATCCGGCTAGGCAACCTCGGAACTCTTTTCCCTGGTACTCGGGAAACCTAACCAAATTCCTAATTGGATCCCATCACTACAGTGGTTGGGCGGTTGGCTAACCCATGGGACTGGATGGAGTTAGACTGGACTGATGGATCCCTAAATTGAGACTCAATTCTGTTATGATACGATAGATGAAGTAAATCCCGGATAAAAATTGTTCTATGGAAAAAAATCAACGGCTATGCCTCTCAATGAGGAAAAAAGCGTTGGTCTCTATGATCCAAGTGCAATCTTTCCTTGATCTGACTATGGGACTTACGGGTTCGGTCAGATCAGTTCAGTTAGTTAAGACTTTTTGACTACGTTAGAGAAAAATTATCCTAGAGGAATCGCCCGAGCTTTCCGGGCAATGGGAAGTTTTTCCGGGTTCGGTTTTGGAAGAACCGATGGATTCTTGTCCGGATATCCGTGGGCAAGGCCCTGAGTGAGGGACCCTGGGCCGCGCAAGAAGTGCCACTTCCGCTGCTAGCGGCCCTGAATTAGTTGTGCGGTGGGGACAGGGACCTTACAAGCATGAAGCAATCCTATTTAATCTTTTATTCACAGGAGATTACAATGTTTTTGTAGGCTAGAGAGTAGCCTTATCTTTTGACACATAACTGGACACGTCACATTCTGGACATACACACACACACACACTAATGACACATGACACAGTTATCCTATGACTCATAGAGAGTGTTCACATGCTCATAACAAGTACGCATATAGAGGGCGTTAACCGCATTCCCGTAATCATTGATCTCATTTCACTTCCATCATCAATGCTCCAAATGCTCTGCCTCCTACTAGGACTCAAGAACAATCGAAAGACACCAAAGCTTCGACCAAATGATACTTCAATCAATCAATTTCATTAAGTGCATGCACATGAACCATTCAAGAGAGTAAATCATCTAAGATTCACTCAATCCTTGGTTCATGAAGCCTATGGAATCTTGGAGCACAAGAGGGAAGCGTAAGGATATGAATAATGGCCAAAAAGATACACGAATTTTTCAAAAATTAAGAAAAATTTACAAAATGCAAAAATTGGGCTTCAAAAATGTCAAGAAAGTGCTCATGTTGCTTCTATTTTGCTCCAAAATTGAACCTATGTCCAAATCTGGCAAAGAGGGAAGCAATGGAAAAAATAGAGCTAGGGTTTGCTCGAGCTTGAGGTTCGCTTCTCAAAAGGATAAACAAGGAACATCGGCCTTCGATTGAGGATGACGGAGCGGCTGCCATGGAGTCCTCCCGAGGGGTGGAGCCCAGAAGGAGCCGCAACTTGCCAAGTGACAAAAAACCCTAGAACAAGAGAAAACTGCCAAGAGAAGCTAGGGGAATGGAGAGGCGGAGCCGAAGAAGAAACAAGGGGGCGACTTGCGGTTTGGGGGGGGGGGGGGAAGCGAGGAGGAGGGCGGGAAGTGAGGAGGAGGGGGGCGCATGAAAGAGTGCACAGAGCGGAAGCAAAAGGGACACTAGAGTGTGTTGAATAGAGAGTGCAAGAGAGGGGGGGGGAGAGAGAGAGAGAGAGAGAGAGAGAGAGAGAGATGGAGCAACTATGCTCAATATACTGAAGCAAAACAGTCCCAAGCAAGAGACACAAGAAGTCTCATAAGTGAGGAAGCAAAATATGTACAAGACTAAATGAAAAGTGAGAGGCCAGCCCCACCTATTTATTGGTTAGGAGTGCTGGCCGACTAGAGTAGAGGAGCTGGCCGACTGGTAAAATACCAAAAGGGATGGGAAAAATCCCAAAAAATATGGAAAAAAAGGGGTGGCCAACCCACAATCGAGGGCCATACAAAAGGGACCAGAAATAGGCAGAAACTAGGAATGAATGTGCTAACACCCCCTCTCAGCATCAGATGCTGAACATACTCCGAGAAGCCGAAGAAGTCGTCCTCTGTCAAAAACAAAAGAATGCAACAACAACAGGTACCAGGAAAGCTCCACAAGCAATCTCCACAGCAACTAAGCTACAAAAGCAACAGAAAAAGCTGCCAGGTACACTCCTCCTCTAGAAGAAAACAACCATGTAGACTGCGTCGTGCTGCTCCAAATATCGGTGCCAAACCCAAATGTAAACACACTGCCACAGAAATCCCTAGAAGCCTGTAGCTCCAAGAAGATAATACCCTCAAAAGAAATAGAGTCCATCTGCTCCAACTCTGTACCAAGAGTAGCCAAATGCTATATAATAGCACCCTCCTCGAAGGTTGGCATCGCCAGATGTAAGAACTCAATTGCCCCCTCTGAAAACTGATGTCGGGACTCCACAAGCCCAACCAGATCCAAATCCCAATCCTTCAATCCCTGGAAGTACCACTATGTCCCAGGCACGGTCATGGATACACCTGACCATAATCCAGAATCCTCACACAAAGTAAGGGAAATAGGAACATCCACAGTAGTGGTAACTGAAGTAGTAGTAGCCTCCTCAATAGCATCACACAGCGTAGAAGCAGGCTCCTCCATAGAAGGCAAAAGGACCAGCAACACATCCTGGTCACTGGTTGACGAAGAAAGAGTCGGAGAAGAAGCAATAGGAGACAAACCCCCTCTGAAGCTGTGAGCAAAGATAGCCCACTGTCTTCCTCAAAAACATTACCAAATATATCATCCTGGCAAGGAGAAGTATGCACAGAAACTAAAGGCAGGGCAATAGGAGAAACAAACTCCTCAGATGCAATGACCAAAATTGGCTCACTATCCTTCGTTGCAGGAACATCTCCAAACGAAGTATCCACAAGATCATTGGCTGCATAGCACCCAGAAGCAGAAAACATCTGCCAATCACTGGCATCACCATACATGTCACAAAGCAACTGCCACACATAGAAAGTAGAAGCATCATTAGAAGCATAGATGAAGTGTCGAAGAACCGAATCCTGACAACTCAGGAGGAGAAAGCCATATATCTGTCCGTCAATCTTTCTCCACCGACACACATCCTTTGCAAAGGCAAGGTCCGGCAAGCACGGATTCTTGTACGAGAGAAACTCCATCAAACCATACTCCCTAAGAATAGAAGTAATCTGCAACTTCCATGACTGAAAGTTACCACCATCCAACTTATCTGCCTCATCAAGGAAATAACAAGAGAGTGGTACGGGAGCCAAATTTGAAGTCGTCATCATTGATCCAATCAATAGGACCAACCCTCATAAAATAAAATTGTTCAAATCAAAAAACGCTGATGTAAGTCCCTTCCTCCCACCAAAACGCAGCCCTAAGAGACTGGACAGCACCCGAAAATCCTCCTGTAGCAAAAAACGCAGAAGCTTCTGTTGACCGTACCTCCAACCGTGAGGCCACCAAAAGAGGGAAGCAAATAAATGCAGATTTGATATAGAGAGGAAAGGCAGCCACACAGGGCCTCGGAATATGCTGTAAGAGGGTGCAAGAGGGAAAGGCATCAACTAGGATTGTAGCTTGGGCTCTCCTCAAAAAAAAAAAAGCACAATTTCAGAAGAAGAAGTGTCCTCCAAAGGTACCAAGGGTGCCACCAAAGCCCGAAACACCACAAACCCCCTCTGCAAAAGGGAATGACCACCGGAGAGGAAAACGCAGCCAGAAAAGGGCTGCTGTCCTGAAGAAACAGGCTGCCTATATCTAAACTCCACGTGGAATGAAACGCTGATCAGAAAAGTACCTGATGGCTGCAAGCGATGAAGCCAATCTGAAGAGGAAGTGATCAGCAGATGCTGTCCAGAAAACGCAGCAACAAAGCGGCTGCAAATCTGAGAAAAAACGCAGAGGAGAGGGTGCTGAAAATAAGGCTGAATCTGGGACAGCATAGGAGTCGCTGAACCGGGGGCGATGATACCATGAAAGAGTGCACAGAGCGGAAGCAAAAGGGGCACTAGAGTGTGCTGAATAGAGAGTGCAAGAGAGAGAGAGATGGAGCAACTATGCTGAATATACTGAAGCAAAACAGTCCCAAGCAAGAGACACAAGAAGTCTCATAAGTGAGGGAACAAAATATGTACAAGACTGAATGAAAAGTGAAGAGGCCAGCCCCACCTATTTATAGGTGAGGAGTGCGGGCCGAGTGGAGCAGAGGAGCTGGCCGACTGGTAAAATACCAAAAGGGCTGGGAAAAATCCCAAAAAAATATGGAAAAAAGGTGTGGCCAGCCCACAATCAAGGGCCATACAAAAGGGACCAAAAGGACACCAAAAATGGACAGAAACTGGGGATGAATATGCTAACAGCGCATATGGTCAAGGGAGGCGAGAGGGGGGGAGGCGCATGCGGAAAAGAAAAAGGGGGAGACGCATATGGTCAAGGGAGGCAAGAGGGGGGCTACCACGGGGGGGGGGGGGGGGGGGGGGGGGGGGGGGGGGGGGGGGGGTAGGGGCGCAGGCGGAAAAGAAAAAGATAAGGGGCGCAGCTACGAAGAAGAAAGGGGGGAGGCGCAAAAGCTGGGAGGAGGGGGGGCGTGCACAAGCAGCAGGGCAAGGGGGGTGTGCAGGTCAAAGGGGGGGCGCAGGCAACGCGCAGGTTCACGGGGGGGGGGGGATGATGCTCCAGCTCAAGCACTCGATCCTGAGCATTAAAGACCTCCGATCCTCGTGATCTTTTGCTCTCCCATTAGGCAGATCTTTAGGGGCCCTAGTGACCTTGAGGACTTCTAATCTCAAGGCCTCTAGGATCTCTTCACATCAATCAAGGTTCAATTACAAGCTCTTATGGTGCTTTCATTGACGCATTATCCAAGAGTTAATTGTGATTAGGGCTTACAAAGTTAACTTATATAGTGGCAGCCCATTTCACACACATTACTAGTGCCCATGCCCAAATCTATGAGCCTAGCCCTCCCCCTAGTGCTAGAATGCACATATGAGCTCGTAACCATGGACCCATAGTGACCCCATAGTCCTCAACCACATTACACAATATGTGGCTTTTATTGGGGGTCCCATAAACATGAAGTCACATATTGCTATTTTACATAGCAAGTCTCTCCACCCCTTTACATGCATGCACATGTGTGCACGCATTTGTTACCGGTTCTTTTATTTCTTATGCATTGTCCCTTTTTTTCATAAAAGAGCACCATTATATTTATTAATTTTCATAAATTACATAAAAATTTTGCATAAATTATAGTTTGCCCTAATTCTCAAATTTATTTTCTGCTTGAAAAACAATTCATCCCACAGTATGACAAAGTCTTGCCACTAATTAAATGAAAACCCCATTGTTTTACATGTGTATATATATGTAAGTAGGTAGGTAGGTACGTATGTATGAATGAAAGAATGTGTGTCTATGTGTGTGTGTGTGTGTGTGTGTGTGTGTGTGTGTGTGTGTAGATATATGTATGTGTATGTACATGAGTAGAAATATGTATGTGTATGTACGTGTGTGTGTGTGTGTGTGTGTGTGTGTGTGTGTGGGTCCGCACCGATAGACTTGGCTCCACCTTTCGCAGCTGTCTTCATTGAGTGCACCCTCTTTGGCTGCAACAGACTCTCCGGCCAAGTTTGTCTTCTCGACATCGGCTCCTCCTCTCCCTGCCCGGGCTGCACCTCTTCGATGTTACGAAAGGAAGAAGCGGAGCGTATCACAGTCCCCTGTTCCTCCTTCGGGCAAGACAGCGAAGCAAGCGTCTTCTGACTTCCCTTCCGCATCCTTACAGAAGGACCTCCTTCGCCGCCTTTGTGCTGACTCGGTGCTCGAGTCTTCAGATGCTGGGACCTCGCTGTGTCAGGTTCTCTCCCCCGAGCCTCTTCTCTCATCATCAGCATTCAGCAGGCACAGCAATTGGGCGTATGCCTTTACTTCATGGGGCGAGTCATGTCTGACTATGCTAAGAGCATAGTCGACGGCTGCGGTGGGCAGCAACAGCATTTCTTCCTTCGTCTTTTTGGGCAAGGGCTTCTATTATGCCCACTGCACATCAATTGACACGGTTTATCAGCTGGTTAGCATGGCAGGTGTTCATGGTGCAGGACATTTCACATATGCCATGCGTGGGATCCTCTGTTTGACTCTGCAAAGAACCTTCTCAGTTATTGTCCAGTCTGGGTTACCTTGAAGGCGCTGCCGGTGCCTCTCCTCTCGCATGTTCCCTCCATTGCTGCCCTTCTGGGGCATGTTCTTCGTATCCTGAAGCATGACTTTTTGGTCGCCAGCAGAGATGTCCGGGTGTGTGTGCCGTGGGATGTGGAGCACCCCGTTCCTTCCCGCCTGGATGTGGACTTAGGTATGGCACATCGCATTCGTTTACATTTTGCCTCATTCCCGAATGTGTGTTACGAATGCCACCAGTTGGGTCATTTTGCTCGACACTGCCCTACTGCTTCCTCATCTTTAAAGCAAAACCCTGCAGTTCCCCTTCCAGTACAACATCCCATCCCTCCTCCCCAAGATCGGCCCTCATCGTCCAAGCACAAAAAGGAGTGGCGGCAGGTGTCTTCTCAGGTGAAGGCTCAGGCATCAGAGCCCCTATTGAACCCTTACCAGGCTCTTTCTCTGCAGGTGGACACGGTGTCGGAGGCCCCACACCCACGGTTATGCCTATTGATATGGTTGCTCCTCAGGAGCCCCCTTCAGTTCAGCAGACTGCCTTGGTTCCCCAGGACTCTTCTATGGAGCCAGTCGTTACTGAGTCGCAACCCCCTGCGGCAGTTCCTGAGGTCCCCATGGCACCTAGCTCTTCAGCGGGGGCTACCTTACCCGGTGATATTGCCCCCCGTTTCTCATGTTCCAGTGACTGACTGCAAGAGTATTGATGGAGACAGCCTCTCAGTGGACGGCAGTACATTTTCATTGGAGGATATGCCTCCTCCTATAAGGGAAGCATTTGACCCTCTGATTCAGAAGTTCCGCATCCCAGCATATGTCAAGAAGAATCACAGGGGTAGAAAGCTCTTACATTTTCCTGATGGTGTAACTTTTCCATTGCATACTCTGTTAACCAATTTAGGGATTGCTTTGGATGATGTTATCCTCCAGTCACCTCCAGGTGACTTGTAATTTTTTCCCTCTACACTATACTTGTCATGTGCATGATCAATGCCATGGACAATATTCAGGCGCTGATCCAGAAGAGGCAGCCAGATAAAGACTTTGAACCAGATAAGAACCAGAAGTGAAGCAAGGAGTGCTGTTTGGTGGTATTGGACTTGGAGCATGGCATGGAAGAGGCAGTCGGCTGCAGGTGTTTGTCAGCTGAATCTGATCAAGAGACGGCGGCTGTACCTCAGGAGACTAGGCGGCTGCAGGCGCTCTAGAGGACAAGGCGGCGGTTGACACATGATGATCAAAGAAAAGTCCACCAGTCGGGCAGCCCTGAAAAGGGACATTTAACGCATTTTAAGCATACAAGACTGGCCGACCAGCAGTCGGCCAGTACACCAAAGTGTCCAAGACTACTATAAAAGGAATATAGGATCATTCAATCCTCTAGGGATTGGGTCTTAGAAGGCAGCCTAGGGCTGTAGCAAAGCACCCTTTTTGTACTATATGAAATATACTGAATTTCCAGCACATCTCTCTCTCTCTACTCTCTCTCTCTCTATATCTGCGTTTTGCATCAGATGGTTTCCAGGAGTGTTTAGGGCTGAAAGAAGACTCCCAGAGCTTCCGCGTGTTACATTGGTATCAGAACATCAGGCTCAGCAAAGCTAAACACTGAATCAGTCCCATATGATGGTGTACAGGTCCAAGGGACAGGAAAGTACACGGATACGAAGCCCAAGGCAAGGAACACAGAATCGGGAAGAGCTCCCAGGAGGTTTGTTGGTGGTGTTCCACAAAGCCAAAGGGGATGGCAATCCTGTGAGCCAGATAGGTTGGCAACGGTCCCAAGGGAGGTTGTCAGAATATGCAGCGGAAATGATATCCAAACTTGGGTAGACAAGAGCAAGTAGACTGCAGAAAATAATCAGCACAAGAAACACTGAGAGATGTGTGTAAACTCTTCTCTATACACAAGATCCCGAAGAAACTGAATGAGAAAGTGGAGGAGGATGGGGGGCAATATATACAAGCCCATGAGGGCAGTCGGCCAGCTCTAAAAGAGGCCCACGACTGGACAAAACCCACGACTGCTGAAAAATAGCAGTCGGCCAGCATCTGATGCCCCATGCCTGCACAGAACAAGTCGGCCAGCACTCAGACGGCCCACGACTGATACAGATGCAGTCGGCCAGCTTCAGAGTGCTCCTGGCATCACCTCGCAGCCCTCCAGCCACTAGGAAAAAATGGAAAAAATAGGGAAAAAATACGGGGAGTGTGGAAAAATGATATACGGGCGGGCACACCCACAACAGAGGCCCTGGCGTATACAACTGGACAGGAGATGACTTCTAACACCCCCTCTCAGCTCCTGGCTGTGTAACCAACCACTGGGAGCTGGGGTGCCGCCTGAGCAAATCCTGAGAGCGACTTCGTGAAGAGGTCCACCGTACTGTCCTCCGTCGAACAGAACTCCAGCAAGATGTCATCAGCAACGATCTATTCACGAACAAAGTGGATAGAGGTCCACCGTACTGTCCTCCGTCGAACAGAACTCCATCAAGATGTCATCAGCAACGATCTATCCACAAAGCCAAAGGGGATGGCAATCCTGTGAGCCAGATAGGTTGGCAACGGTCCCAAGGGAGGTTGTCAGAATATGCAACGGAAATGATATCCAAACTTGGGTAGACAAGAGCAAGTAGACTGCAGAAAATAATCAGCACAAGAAACACTGAGAGATGTGTGTAAACTCTTCTCTATACACAAGATCCCGAAGAAACTGAATGAGAAAGTGGAGGAGGATGGGGGGCAATATATACAAGCCCATGAGGGCAGTCGGCCAGCTCTGAAAGAGGCCCACGACTGGACAAAACCCACGACTGCTGAAAAATAGCAGTCGGCCAGCATCTAAGCCCCATGCCTGCACAGAACAAGTCGGCCAGCACTCAGACAGCCCACGACTGATACAGATGCAGTCGGCCAGCTTCAGAGTGCTCCTGGCATCACCTGGCAGCCCTCCAGCCACTAGGAAAAAATGGGAAAAATAGGGAAAAAATACGGGGAGTGTGGAAAAATGATATACGGGCGGGCACACCCACAACAGAGGCCCTGGTGTATACAACTGGACAGGAGATGACTTCTAACACCCCCTCTCAGCTCCTGGCTATGTAACCAACCACTGGGAGCTGGGGTGCCGCCTGAGCAAATCCTGAGAGCGACTTCGTGAAGAGGTCCACCGTACTGTCCTCCATCACAGAACTCCAGCAAGATGTCATCAGCAACGATCTATTCACGAACAAAGTGCCTCTGGATGACCATGGGTTCCTCCAATGGAAGCCCAAACCTGCCATGCAACCTCCTCCTGCTGCTCCGTAGAACTGCTCCTGGGCCTGAAGTAGATCCCCTCGTGTCCGGATCTCCTCCCCAAACCGAGTCACTCCAACCGCGGAGTCGGACTCCATCCAACAATCCCCCTCCTGTGTAAAAGAGTCTCTGATCCTTCGCATGCCGCAGAAACCACAGGAAACACGATCCTGCCTCCCAAAGAGACATCTGCAACCAAGAGCTCAACTGCCTCATCAGGAAGCTCCCGTCCAATCCGGTGTCCACATCAACCAGATCAACCATCCAGCTTCTGAGTCACAGAGACATCACACTGCTCACAAGGATCAACACCTGTTACGGTGCACAAGCAAGTCCTGGAAACCTGATGAAACCTGTCAACCACCCCCTCTGAATCCGGAACCACAAAGCCTGGAGAAACCACCTCCTTCTGCAAGCAAACACCTGTCACCTGCCTGGCTTTCCGAAAGGTCCCCGTGGAAAGAACATCCTCAACTACTGGAAGTTCTATGTCCCGAACACGACGAGACATCAGAGCATAAGTGACCTGTTCAGCTTCCTCTGACTCACGAACACAAGAACTACCAACATCAGTACTGGAAAGTTCCTGCCAACTGCTGCCATCTACTGGTAAGCTATCCACCATCTGGTCCCGGAAAGCCCGCACCTGCAGCGTATCCACACCTGAGTAGCTATTACCACACTGCCACTCATCACAATCTTGAGGACCTGGGAGAGAGAGTGCTGAAAGCCTGTAGACTCCATTCTCCACTCCGCCTTCCCAAACCACTTGGCTTGTTGCTTTGTCCCGGAGAGCAACAAAATGCTCATCAAACTCCACCCGTACGCCAGTCTTGCAAACCTGATGCACTGACAACAGATGAAAACCAAGTGCCGGAACATACAACACCTGGGAGGAATGCTTCCCCCCTCTGCCATCGGGAACTATCTCCATCCTGCCCTCACTGTGAACTGGGATAGTGGACGTATCCCCAGTAAGAATATGACCAGAACACCTGCAGAGATCCTGTAAACTGGAACGGGAAGGAGTCATGTGCCTGGAAGCACCACTATCGAGAATCCACTCCCGAGTATCTGTTGCGGAGAGTCCTCCAATCTCCTCCCTGCCTGAAGAAAATGAAGCATCGGTGTCCATCACCTCCAGGTGCACAAAAGCCGGACTCTTCATGATTGCTGAGGAGTCTTCACCCTTCTCGGTCTTCCGCTTGGGACACTGCCTCCAGTAGTGGCCTTTCTCGCCACAATCATTACAGGTCCTCTCTGCCTTTAGTTTCTCGCGGTCAGCGTCGGACATCTTCTCAGAAGACTTCTCCGATGAAGCCTTCCCCTTGCCCGAGTTACGGCCTTTCGACCGTTGGCCAGTAAAGGCCTCCATACCTCCACCCTGAGGAGGGTTCGTGAATCGTTCCTCCTGGTCCAAGACCATTGGCACAAGCTCCTCCCAAGTAATGGTGCTGAGCCTGCCACTCGTGATCAACGAGGAATAGAAAGCGGAATACTGACCAGGCAAGTGGGAAAGTAACGTGATGGCCATATCTTCGGACGATATCTCTTTCCCAGCTTGAAGGACTTCCTGCTGAAGGGCCTGCAGCTTGTTAATGTGTTCCCGCATCGTCGAAGACTTTGCAGGATTCATAACCCGCATCTGCACTTCCAAGGATATCCGCTTCATGGGTGACACCCTGTTGTACAAAGAAGCCAAGTGCTCCCATATGCCTCTCGCCAGCGTCATGTGCTTCACATGGTTGATCACCTGTGGTGTGCAATTGAGGAATATAAACGACCGGACCCTGGCGTTGACACGATCCCGGTCCTTCCTCGTCGATAACAACTCCCCTTCCTCAGCTTCCGGCCTTGGCACCCCTTTGATAATAAAATCAGCAAGATCATATGACTCCAAAACTGACTCCATCATGACCTTCCAGATGCCGTAATTGGACCCGTCCAACTGCCGATCCACTGGGAACGTGGGGAGAGTCGGAATCTTCACGTGCTTCTCAGCCATCTCGATTAAATCTGCCATCTCGGAGAGTAACCTGAAAGGGTGGGTGGGTGGGAAAAATCTGAAAATCAGAATATATGCAAGTGGCTGTCCAGCCTCTTTGCCCGCCTTCCTCTTGCACCTTCACTTCCCGTTCAGCCCGAAACAGTCCACCGATCAGCAACCTGTTGCTCCCCCTCTTGCTCAGAAAAACGCCCAAGATCTCCTAGAGCCCTAGGCTCTGATACCATGTCAGAATATGCAGCGGAAATGATATCCAAACTTGGGTAGACAAGAGCAAGTAGACTGCAGAAAATAATCAGCACAAGAAACACTGAGAGATGTGTGTAAACTCTTCTCTATACACAAGATCCCGAAGAAACTGAATGAGAAAGTGGAGGAGGATGGGGGGCAATATATACAAGCCCATGAGGGCAGTCGGCCAGCTCTAAAAGAGGCCCACGACTGGACAAAACCCACGACTGCTGAAAAATAGCAGTCGGCCAGCATCTGATGCCCCATGCCTGCACAGAACAAGTCGGCCAGCACTCAGACGGCCCACGACTGATACAGATGCAGTCGGCCAGCTTCAGAGTGCTCCTGGCATCACCTCGCAGCCCTCCAGCCACTAGGAAAAAATGGAAAAAATAGGGAAAAAATACGGGGAGTGTGGAAAAATGATATACGGGCGGGCACACCCACAACAGAGGCCCTGGTGTATACAACTGGACAGGAGATGACTTCTAACAGGTTTATCCTCCAAGGGTGATGTGAGAGTGCCAGACTCATTTCTCAGGAATGAAGACCAAGACGGTGTTCAAAGTCAGGGCAGGAAGGGATTGTGGACTTGATGGAACCATATGCATAGATCTTAGTCTGTGAGACAGAGTAGTTTGGAGACCGGGCCGTCGGGCTTTCAGAGTAAAGGGTTGCCAGGGATGGATGGATGACAAAGGGACTTCATAAAAAAGTATGGGATGATGACAGTCATCCAAGAACAGGTTGGAATCCCGTCATCAAGTTTAGCAGAGGGGGATGTCATGTGCATGATCAATGCCATGGACAATCTTCAGACGCTGATCCAGAAGAAGCAGCCACATAAAGACTTTGAACCAAATAAGAACCAGAAGTGAAGCAAGGAGTGCTGTTTGGTGGTATTGGACTTTGAGCATGGCATGGAAGAGGCAGTCAGCTGCAGGTGTTTGTCAGCTGAATCTGATCAAGAGACGGCAGCTGTACCTCAGGAGAGTAGGCAGCTGCAGGCGCTCTACAGGACAAGGCGGCGGTTGACACATGATGATCAAAGAAAAGTCCACCAGTCGGACAACGCTGAAAAGGGACATTTAAAGCATTTTAAGCATACAAGACTAGCCAACCAACAGTCAGCCAGTACACCAGAGTGTCCAAGACTACTATAAAAGGAATAGTGTGCTCATAGATAGGATCATTCAATCCTCTAGGGATTGGGTCTTAGGGATCCAAGTAGGGACCAGATCTAGGGTGTTTACCACCTTTTTATGAAGGCAACCTAGGGCTGTAGCAAAGTACCCTTTTTGTACTATATGAAATACACTGAATTTCCAGCACATCTTTCTCTCTCTACTCTCTCTGTATATCTGCGTTTTGCATCAGATGGTTTCCAGGAGTGTTTAGGGCTGAAAGAAGACTCCCAGAGCTTCCACGTGTCACAATACTTTGGACTCCTGACCTCCCCATCCGGAGCTTACAGTTGTAGTTTTTTTCTCTTTGTACTTCCTGGTGGGTCTTCACCTCTTTCGAGGTTTCCCACACAGTAATATAAAGTATTACCAAAAAAAGTATGTATATATGTCTATATATATATATACACACATACTTACCTGTATATGTATATGGATAAGTGCATTTCAACCCAAAAAAACTAAATAATCCTCAAAAACAATATTAAAATGCTTACACTTTTTGGTTTTCATATATACACTCTGATCAAGATTAATAGTGTTAATGCAAAAAAGCCTCCAAAACACAGAGTTTCAACAAAAAGCACCTTGACTTTCTCGATGTCTTGATCCCAACTGAAGCTAGATAGTGTCACGTAACAGACTTCAGGTGTTGCCACGGCAGTTCGGAGAGGTCCAGCTTTCGCTTGGTTTTGTGAAGACAAAGCAGTTACCTGCGCCAAAGCAACAGATTAACGCACACGTCATGTAGCTTAGTTGGGGTTACACAGGTCTATACTAAGCTTTGCGGTTTAGGGTTTTCTGGCTTCCATACAGGTTAGGGCTCCACTTTGTTAAGGGATTTGCTACATTCTGATTCAATTAGGGTTTAAGGGAGGTTACACAGCTACAGGATTAGACATCTGATACTGTTAGGGTTAGGGTTCCCAGTTAAGGTCGAAAAGACAATTAGGATTATGGAGCACTTACCGTTTCCAAGGTTTGAATCTCTGATGACAGCATACTCTGCACATGGGGGCGCGTGGCCTGGCTGAGCAATAACTTAAGCTTCACCACATCCTCAGAAAGGTCATGGCGACGATGACGAAGATTAAGTTAGTACTAAAATTGATGTACACCTAGGGTCCTACTAAGGCTCCTATGTTTTTTGGTCCTGCCTTTTGGAGGAAGGACTACGTGAGGGTTGGGAACATGGACGGCCTTGAGTGGGGGATTAAACAAGTTCTTCACATGCACGAAAAATGTGCACACTTCTAGCCACCCAATGGCATGGAAGCTGTAGGTGTGGCCATACTTTGGGGTGCCCTTTGGGTTATTCTGTGAGACAGAGTCTGGGCTAGGCCATCAACCATCGTTGGTCTACATGTGAATTGTTGGGTTTTGGAATCTTCACATGTGTGTACCCGCTTGTGTATGTGTGTGAACAGCCCTTGTATGTGTTTGTGTAACACTCACTTATGTGAGTAAGTGTGTGTGAACAACCTCTTATAGCCGTTTTATATGTGAATGTAATAAACAATGATGTCATAGGTCTAACCATGTGTCAATGCCCCAATAAATAAGATGTGTCTAAGCCTATAAAAAGCATTGTACTCCTTGAAGTTTTGATCATCAATCAATATCATAATTCACTCGTGCAATGATTGTCTCTCCTTTTGAATTTATTACATCTCTCTCTCTCTCTCTCTCTCTCTCTCTCTCTCTCTCTCTCTCTCTCTCTCTCAACACCATGAGAATCTTCTATACCCCATAGCTTCTATATCACATGTGCGTTATAGCTTTGATTCCTTCATTTGGTATCAGAGCCGCACCCGCTTCTAGGGTTTCTTAGATGCCCCTTAAGATTGAGCTAGAGAAGTTCCTCTTTAGCATCTATTGTTATCGCTACCACTTTATTGCAGCCTTCCAATTGGCACCAGTAGTAGCAGCGTCCTATGAAGTCGACGACTTCGAATTGCTCCAAGTTGCACCGACTACCACGTGTGCTACATCACTACCATCCAACACAGTCGATTGTCACATGTGTTGCTGCCTTCGAATTGCAACCTATCACCTTTAAATGCTAATGCTCCCACCTACAACCTTCTATGTCATGGTTTGCTACGATGAGAAGCTAGAAGGTCGGGAAACATCTCCACTTTGGAAGGACCAAAATGACAAGGCATTGGAACACATCGGCTTCAGTCTTACCGATAACCTCATCCATCATCTTGACTTGGATAACCCAGCAAAAGCGTAATGGGATAAGTTAGAAAATCTTTCTGGAAACAAAATTAATAAATCCAAGTTTTTATTAAAACAAAAGTTCTATGGTATAAAAATGAAGGAATCTGAATCTCTCCAAGAACATTTAAGCACATTAGGCTCAATCAACTCACTGCTTTAAAAGCTCCGCCATATGACAACGACATGAAAGCAATTTTACTTACTAGTCTTGAAGAAATTAACAAATTTGCGAAGACTCTTGGAGTTCTCCAAGTGGCCCAAATGAAGTATGATAAGATGGTGGCTATCCTTATGAACAAAGATCGGCGTTATATGGGTCTAACAATAGGACTCAACTTTCACTATGAAGTGGTTTGCTTGGGCTTATTTTAAAGAAAGGTTTCTAGTTAATATTCCATGAATATATCTTAGTGCTGCAGGAAACCTGTGTGGGATGTTCCTCAGGGTGCTTGGTTATGTGCCACATAGACAAGGACATAAAAGAAACTCGTTGTGTGCCACATAGACAAGGACCTAATCATGAGTAGAATTCAATTGTACATTGCCTCTAGTGGCAAGGTCAACATTGGACCACAATGTGGAGGTGGGGTGAAGGATGGATTACAAATGGCCTTATAATCCTAGGATCTAACTTTCCCAATTGGTGGCTAAATGAGAGGCTAATAGGACATGGAGGTTAATTGAGGTTTATTTGAATTTGGAAGGATTTATATAAAGACCCCAATGAGACAAAAGATCTAGGCATTCATATGGTTACTAATGCATAGATCCAGGGGTGAAGGCTAAAGCAAATCCCAGTCTCAAACCTTCACTACATCCTTTGCAAGATCCATTCATATGGTTACTAATGCATAGATATATGGGTGAGGGCTAAAGCAAAAGCTCAGTCTCAAACCTTAGCTTTATATATCCTAGCTTTACGTATCCTTTGCAAGATCCATGATAAGTCAATTATTTACCTCTTTTAGCATTGCAAAGGTTCCTTAAATGGGTTTATAGGATGCAAAAATAAATTCAATGCCCAATTTAAATGGAATCACTTTCTCTTATTCCAAAAATTGTGATAAATAGATAGGAAAGGCTTATGCACAATGTGTGGATTATGAAAAATATAGTTTTTTCTCAAACGAGAGAGGGGTTGGCACAACTTTCTTCGTGCTCATTTACCTTTTCCATTTCATGTTTAAACAAGATGGGCTAAGTTACACACTGTAGTTGGATAAACTACAACGTGTGGTTTTGTTTGCCTTTTAATTCCTAGCTAGATGTCAAATATTGGATGCCACATGTCATATGCTTGATGTTGGATGATGGATGTTGAATTTTAAACACCAATTACCGAATGCAAATTGTCAAATATTAGATGTCAGATTCTTAACGATGGATAACCACATGTAGGATGTCAAATTATTGGGTGTTAAAAGTTGTATAGTGGATGTTGCTTAACGATGGTGGATAACCATGTGTAGGATGTCAAATTATTAGATGTTGGTGGATATAGGATTATGGCTTAAACTTGGTTGTTTTAGTCACTGGGTTAAAATAGGGTGTGGTAGATGCTAAGTTGACATGAATACCTGGTGTCAACAAGTAGGCTAGGTGCAACATTGATAAATGTGTTGGGTTTATGTGAATCTAAAGCCAAGAGCTTAGACTCAAGAGAGCAAAAAATAGGGATAAGGGAACCTAGACCCAAGAACAAGAGTTGCGAATCTCTATTGTGATAGGATCTTAGTACAAGTAGAAACCTCTTACCCCTCACTTACCATTCAAACTAGAATTGAACAAGATGTGCAAATAAATCAACCCTGCCAAAAGTGTAGTCATATTTTGTAGTGATGTGTTGTCATGAACCTATAGCATACATGTAAATGGGCCCATGGGTAAAACGCTATAAATAGGACCTTGGGCATATGGATAGGACCTTTTGTCATTTTACTAATCTTGGACATTCCATTGTACCTTTGGCTCCTACTATGGAGATGGCCATCTATGGTCAAGGCTCATGGCTAGCTTTCAAGCCATCCTCTTGGTGAGAGGTTAACACACTTAGGCCATTGTGTATCTTTCTCTTTGCTACATACACATATGGATTCTCTCTCTTGTTCATCTTTGGCTATGATGCTTAGAAATGCTAATTTCATGTGTAATGGATGCTAGAATTCATCTTTCATGTGTTTGATTTCATCTTTAACTCTAGATCCACTCCATTTGGAAGATCATTCTTTTGTTAAAGAAGAGGATGAGTTTCTTTTGACCTCGGTAGAAGGAATCATGCATGCATTGTGGTTGATGATATGCCCAAAAGTGCAATCTATGCAGAAAATGCAGCTCATGTATGTTCCATTTCACAAGAGCTTTTGTGGTGGGTTGCAAGAGCCCAAATACTTTGAGATTGATCGGTACACACATTTTGGTGGATTCTGGGAGTACTCATAGCTTCATCAACTCTAAATCCATCAACTCTCAAACTCTAAATCCATCAACTCTCTCAAATTATCTCCAAAGGAGCTACCCATAACCTTTCAAGTGCAAGTGGCAAATGGAGACAATGAGAAAGCTAGTTTGGTTTGCCCTTCAACAAGAGTGATTTTATCCTCTTCATACACTTGGGAAGGTGATTTGGTGATCTTGGACATGGGACCCATTGATGTGATTATGGGATGTGATTGGTTAGCTTCTCTTGGTGATTTCCACATGAACCTCCAACAAGGTGTTATGAGCTTTTCACATGATGGACAGCAAGTGGTATTGGCTGGAAATGCACCAAAAGGGCTTTCTTTAATCAATCCAAAGCGGCTCAAGAAGGAACTCGAGGCTCTTGGCATAATCTATTTTTACATGTCACTCAAGGAGGGATGGATGGTAATGGACAGCACATAGAAATGGCAGCTCTTCTCAAGGATTATGATGACATTTTCCAAGTGCCAAAGAGTTTGCCACCCAAGAGGGAGATGGACCATGCCATTGTGCTTGAACTGAATGCAAGGGTTGTGAACAAGCCTCCTTACCGTTTGTCTAAGGTGGAAAGGAAGAAAGTGGCAAAGCAAGTGCAAGATTTTCTCTCTATGGGTCTCATTCAACCCTTACAATCTCCGTTTGCATCTCCCGTTCTATTGGTGAAGAAGAAGGATGGGTCCTTTCGTATGTGCATAGATTACCCTGATTTGAATAAGGTCACCATCAAGAATAGATACCCCATACCTCGCATCAATGATCTTCTTGATGAGCTTAAAGGGGACAAGTTATTCACCAAGATTGACTTGAGATCGAGATATCATCAAATAAGGATGAAGGAGGATGATGAAGAAAAGATGGCATTTAGGACTGAAACGGGATTATTTCATTTAATGGTCATGACTTTTGGCTTATGAATGCCTCGGCCACTTTCCAAGCACTCATGAATCGGGTGTTGGCTCCTTTCTTGTTTAAATTTGTGCTTGTTTTCTTCGATGACATATTGATCTATAGCAAGAGCAAAGAGGAACATTTGGCACATGTGAAGCAAGTATTTGAAGTCACGAGGGAGCATAGATTGTTTGTAAAGGAGACTAAATGTACTTTCATGGGGTGAATGAGGTTTAATACCTTGGACATTTGGTGGGGGAGAATGGAATTAGAGTGGACCCAAAGAAGGTGGCATGTGTCAAAGAATGGCCAATTCCTAGCAATGCAACTCAATTGAGAGGATTTTTGGGGCAATGCAACTCAATTGAGAGGATTTTTGGGGCAATCT
Source organism: Cibotium barometz (assembly GCF_041138505.1). NCBI lineage: Eukaryota > Viridiplantae > Streptophyta > Polypodiopsida > Cyatheales > Cibotiaceae > Cibotium > Cibotium barometz. The sequence continues at coordinate 16,407,562 of NC_141052.1, forward strand.
TCTTTCTATAGAGGATTTATGGACCATTATGCATCTATTGCGGCACCTCTTACCAATCTACTCAAGAGGGAAGCTTTCTTTTGGGATACCATTGCCGACAAGAGTTTTAATGAGCTCAAAGCCTTGCTTACATTAGCTCATATTCTTGTTTGTCCAGACTTTACAAAGACATTCTATGTGAGAGCGGATACAAGTGGAAAAGGTCTTGGAGCAGTTTTATATCAAGAGCATGGTGTCATTGCATTTGATAGTAGGAAGCTTTCCAAGAAGGAGATGGAATTGCATGTTTATGAGCAAGAGATGTTGGCTATACTTCATGCAATCAAGAAATGGCATCACTATCTTTATGGTGCTCATTTCAAGGTGAGAAGTGATCATAGGGTGCTGAAATTTTCCCTCTCCCAACCCAATCTTTCTCCCAAACAAAAAGAGGTGGTTAGCTACTCTCCAAGGATATGATTTTGAGATATCCTACAATCCGAGAAAGGACAATGTAGTATAGCGGATGCATTGTCTAGAATGTGGGCTTGCACTATGACATCAATGGAAGTGTATAGTGAATGGATCAAAGGGATTAAAGAGGAGTATCTTGTCAATGAGAATGCTGCCCATATTTATAGGAAATTACAGCAAGGAGAGGGTGAAGAATTTTCTCATTATAAGCTTTGGAATGGTCTCTTATGGCACAAGGATAAGGTGTATTTGGTTCCTACCTCATCTTACATTCCCAAGGTGCTTCACGAGATGCATTCTTCACCACTTTCGGGTCATCTTGGTGTACTCAAGACATTTGACAAAGTGAGAAAAAGCTTCTATTGGAAAGGCATGTGGAGAGATGTAAAGAAGTTTATTTTGGAATGTGTGTCATGCCAAAGGAATAAGGATAGTCACCAATTGCCAAGTGGTTTACTCCATCCTTTGCCTATTCTGGATGGGCAAATGGAGTGCACAAACAAATGGCTTGAAGTGTACTTGAGGCACTATTGTTATGACATGCAAGCATCATGGGATGAATGGCTCTATCTTGCTGAATTTTGCCATAATTCCAGCAAGTATTTGAGTATCGGGATGTCACCTTTTGAAGCTCTTTATGGTTATCAAGTGCATGTGCCATCCATTACCTTTCATGAGGATAAAATGGTTAATCCTTTAGCCAAGGATGAATTGGAAAGGATGAGTCAGCTTCTTCAATTATGCAAGGACAACATAAAGAAGACTCAAGAAGTTATGAAGGCAAATGCGAATGAGCATAGACGTGAAGTGGAGTTCAAGGAAGGTGATTATGTGTTACTCAAGCTTCCTAAGAGCCGTCACAATATCCTCAAAGGATCTTCCAACCCAAAGTTGGCTCATCGGTATTATGGACCATATTTGATAGTCAAGAGAGTAGGTGAATTGGCTTACAAGCTTAACTTACCCCCTTCCACAAGAATCCATAATGTGTTTCATGTATCTAGCTTCAAGAGGTTTGTGGATTCTCTTCCTCAAGATCTTGAAGAACTACCACCAATGGATGAAGAAGGAGAGATAATCTATGAACCAGAGAGAGGATTGTAGACAAGAGGACAAGAGCATTGAGGAACAGAGATATTGAAGAATTCCTTGGTAAATGGAAGCATTTGCCCATGGATGAGGCTACTTGGCAATCAATGGAGTATGTACAACAACATGGTTTGCTTGATGGAAGTGGCATGTTTAGCATATGGAGAATGGGCATTACATGAGGACTACATATGCTGTAATCTTTGGACAGATTTGCTGTAATTTCTGGACAGCTTTGGTTGAATCCATTGTTGGGGCCATCATTCTACTCCAATACACTTGGAAGATCATCACAATATAAGGCAAATATGTGGGACTCATTTGGTAGAGGTTATGCATCAATTGCAACCCATTTTTATGGAGATTTCATGAAGGATCTTCACCGCCGACAACAAGGCTGCCATAATAGTCTCATATGATTGCATTGGAGAAAGAGTTTATGGGCTTTATTACATTTGGACTTCTTCTTCCAAATGTACTTCAGGAGCATTTTTGGGAACCTCTTTACTTCTCAAAGATTCCAATTGCAGCCACACTTGAAGTGTAAATATCTTATATGATTTTGAGGACAAAATCTTTGGGAAGGGATGGTTTGTCTCATGAACCTATAGCATACATGTAAATGGGCCCATGGGTAAAACACTATAAAATAGCCTTGGGCACATGGATAGGACCTTTTGTCATTTTACTAATCTTGGACATTCCATTGTACCTTTGGCTCCTACTATGGAGATGGCAATCTATGGTCAAGGCTTATGGTGGCTAGCTTTCAAGCCATCCTCTTGGTGAGAGGTTAACACACTTAGGCCATTGTGTATCTTTCTCTTTGGTACATACACATATGGATTCTCTCTCTTGTTCATCTTTGGCTATGATGCTTGGAAATGCTAATTTCATGTGTAATGGATGCTATAATTCATCTTTCATGTGTTTGATTTCATCTTTAACTCTAGATCCATTCCATGTGTGTGAACACATTAGCCGGGACACTTTTCTCCTCTTTAGGAGGTTTTTTTCCCCCGTGCTAGTATACACCCATGTTGGGGTATACTTATCACTTTTTTACATCACAAATTCATTATCTATCTATCATCTTGGGGTATACTTATCACTTTTGTACATCACATATTCATTATCTATCTGTTATCTCATTGTATGCTCCCTTGAGCTTCTCCACTGTGTGTGTGCGCGCGCGCGTGCATGTGTGCGCATTCCTACAACCTTGTTTCCAACATTTTATATCACATGTTGACACTATCCTTATTGAATCCAATGAGGATAGTGAGGGGGAGGTTCTCACAATGATAGCTCACTTAAACAAGTAAGAGAATATATGCTTTAAGACTCTTTGAATTAGGAATATTCAACGTACTATGTTTCAATCTTTCATCATAACCTTAATTTTTGTTACTATAGGATGAATGAAGTGGGCTATGTTTCTTCTTCCCTTGTGGAAAAAGTGTGCCTCATTAGGGCGCTTGGGCTAGCAAATAAAGAAACAATTCTGAAGCACACTAGAGAGATGAACAAGGCATGGATGGACAAGCATGCCTCGACACAGAAAAAAAGGGCTGCCCATCCTGGTATAACTACGAGCTTTTAGAACTTTCCCAAATAGTATTCTAGGTAAACCTTCAATCTTTAGACACTTGCAATATATGATTAACATTTGTATAATGTTGTAATAGGATGAGTACCTCGTAGCCACCTGAGATATTGACCCCCTAGTAGATAGTTTGGTGCATAACATTCTACAAAGCGTACTTATTGCTTGGTTGTACTCTTGTATTTATAAACTGAACGGATATAATAATGTGTAGATGGATTTGTAAGTGCTATGCAGAGAGATCTATTGTACATGTGCATACAATCTTAAAAGAATAGCGCAATCCAAAACATGAGAGCACTATGTATACACAGTAGCAACTTCGAGATCTTTGGGATGCAGGGACATACAAGAGATGCCCATTGTTCCTTGACTTTCCAAGTGGTAAATTTTCTAAGAGCGAGAAGGAGATGTATACTCGGGCTTGTAAAGCGAAGCAATCAACCATGGTATGAACTATACAATTAGATATTTCACTTTATTTTAATTTTTTTTTCTTATATCTTTTCAAATCGTGAATTCTATTGTAAAGCTTCGAAGTCTACGTGACAAATCACATGTTCAAGGCAAGGGCAAAGGTCTTATGAAAGATGAAGGGGCAAAAGTGCCAAAAAGGGATGATAATGATGAAAAGAATGGTTATGATGAAGGGAAAAAAGTGCCAAAAAAGGATGCAAATGAAGGGACAGGGAAAAGGAAAGTCACTATAGGAAGAGAACGACTCTGATACCTCTCCATCAAAATGTGACGAAAGTGATTATGATGATAGTAGTCACAAGATCGAGGCAACCCCAAAAGTTGAAGAAGTTGGTCATGTAACAACACAAGCAGGGCACTCTTTTACTTGTGGTTCATTGGTATTATTGTTACATTGTTTGGATACTAACATAGATTAAGTTATGGATTCAGATAAGCTTGGCAAGAGGTGAAGCACCAAATGTACCATTGCGACCAATTAATCCACCTAGCTTAGGTGTCTTGACTTCAATCCAAATGAATTTGCCAGGTATGATTTTACTTATTGTGGTAATGATAATGTAAAGTATTTGTATGGTACATGCACTTACAAAAGGTATGCTTTGTAGGAGTGTCTCATGGTACCACGGCATTAGTCCTTGGCGCTCCCAACAAACATCAAAGTGCTAGTTCCTCTATCGTTATAGAAGCCTCAGTGCTAACAGATGTAATAACCAACTGTGACCACATGTGAAAAGATTGCAAAGGTGTGTATTTATATCTTATAATAACAATTGATGTATAACTCTACTCAACATGGTGTGGCAGGACATCATTCTACAAAGATGATGGCATATGTTGGGGATCCTTTGAAGATAGGCCGTGCACTTCTAAACACCAGCAATGTCCACCAGAGTTAGAACATGCCTTTGATATGTTGTTGAAGGCCAACATGGGAGAGAGGACCTTTACTATTAAAGGTGTCACTACTACAAGCACATTGTGTGATTGTATTATAGTAAGGTTGCCCACAAGAGGTTATGTTTATGGTACCCTAATAACATTGTCCCACCATGGAATCTTTGCACATGTGAGTGATGAGATGATTTTCCCTTCATTAAGACCTTATGTGTTGTTATGCGTATGTTGCGTGTATGTCATGCTTATGTTTTTTGTGTATGTCATTTTGATGCCATGTAGATGGAGAGGAGCATGCATTGCTTCAAATTTGTGAGACCATCTTAGACGATAATGGCTCCATTATTGTTATCGATAGTGGCAACAATTATAGCTCACACCGAGTGCTCTGGCTTCTCCTTAGACACCCTGGTGAATGTGCGATGTACAACGCAGATTGGAAGGGACTTTGGACAAGAGGTAATCAACACTAACCATAGACGTTGCCATTAAGCATCACTTTTTGTTATAAAAAATCATCTCATACTCTTGTGTAGATACATACCCTCATCGTTGCTACCTTCACGAGCACAGCTGGACAAAACCATACACAACCTTTCTCACCTGATTATATCATTGATTCTTGCAACATGATACACTGGGGCATATGCCCAGATGGGATAGCATGGCAAGGTATGGAGTTAACTCTTCATGTGCTCCAAAATAAGGGCCTTACATTTTTTGGTAGAATTAAGAGAGATGTTTTCTTTGCAGATGGATCTCAGCGTGGATATGACTTTTGGGATAGCTTGTTAAGGCGTCATGTAAAGCAAGGGCAAGTGTTAGTATAGCTTTATGCTGGGTGGATGTGGAGATTGTGCTATGGTAGCACAAAAATTAGGCATGAACATTGTTTGTATTAATCCCGAATAGGATGTAGTGGAGGGGGTCTTGATGAAGATTTCATAGTAAACATATTTATTTGTGAATATTCAAGTGACTGGGTCATGATATTATTTGTAGCAATTGTGTCATGATCTTATTTTTCATATAAAAAAAAGAGAGAAAGAGGGCGAGAGCAATGCATGTTGGGGTTTTGCAATAAGACCTCGTTCTTCTCTGCAACGATGTTTATATACAACATGTCGTACAAACCAATAAAGAATCGACATTTTCTATATTGTGTGGATGAATAAGGTAGTGAAGCATTTGTAGACTTGAGAATCTGTAAGCATTTGTAGACTTGAGAATCTGTAAGCAAAACATGAGTTAAGTAAGCTATGTTGAGAAATGAGAAAGAAATATAGAGAGAGTGAGCAAAGAGAAGGACAGAAAGAGTGAGTGAGAGAGAAAGAGAGAGAGGGAGTGAGAGCAAAGAAAGGGACTGAAAGAGTGAGAGAGAAGGGTAGAGAGGGAGAGAAAGAGGGAAGATAGAGAGAGCAAAAAAAAGGAAGGAGAGAGAGAGAGAGAGAGAGAGAGAGAGAGAGAGAGAGAGAGAGAGAGAGAGAGAGAGAAGGAGAGCCAAGAGAAAGATAGAGCAAGAGTTCGCAAAGAGAAGGAGAGAGAGAGGGAGAGAGAGAGTAAAGAGAAGGATAGAGAGAGTGAGAAACGAGATGGATAGAGAGAGAGATGAGGATATAGAGAGTGAGAGAGGGAAGGAGGATAAGAGGTAAGAGAAGGACAGAGAGGGAGAGAGAGAGCTACAAAAGAGCGAAGGATAGAGAGATTTAACAAAGAGAAGGATAGAGAGAGAGTGAGAGCCAAAAGAGCGAAGGATAGAGAGGGAAGGAGGATAAGAGGTAAGAGAAGGACAGAGAGGGAGAGAGAGAGCTACAAAAGAGCGAAGGATAGAGAGATTTAACAAAGAGAAGGATAGAGAGATTTAACAAAGAGAAGGATAGAGAGAGAGAGAGAGGGATAGAGAGAGAGTGAGAGCCAAGATAAGGATATATATATATATATAGAGAGAGAGAGAGAGGGGAGGGGGAGGATAGAGAGTAAAGACGAGGGTTTAGGGTTAGCAAAGAGAAATGGACAGTGGTAATAGAAGAGAGAGAGAGATTGTTAGCAAAGAGAGACAAGGATAGAGAGAGGGAGAGAGGGAGGGTGGGAGAGGGAAAGGGAGGGAAGAGAGAGAGAGGAGGAGGAGGGAAGAGGGTGGGAGAAGGAGAGAGAGGGTGGTGTGGGCTAGGTGGTGGCGGGACAAGGAGAGAGAGAGAGGGTGGGAGAAGGAGAGAGAGGGAGGGTGGGAGAAGGAGAGAGGAGGATATAGAGATCGATATAGCCCACACCACTCTCTCTCCTAAAGAGAGTGAGTGAGGGAGGGTGGGAGAGGGAAAGGGAGGGAAGAGAGAGAGGGGGAGGGAAGAGGGTGGGAGAAGGAGAGAGAGGGTGATGTGGGCTAGGGTGGGCGGAGATGGTGGTGGCAATAGTTAGAGAGAGATTGTTCAAGTAGAAAGAGAGGGCGCCAAGAAAAGATTCCTCCACCAAGCTCCCTTGGTGACCATCCTCGGTCCCCCAAAGATATCTACAAAAAACTGAAAACCACATGAACGGCCCCTGAAATGCTCTCGGAATGAAAATCTGACCACAAAATTGTAGTACTTTGTGGTACAAAGTACTACACATTTCAAGGCCCTCTTTCTTCTCCCAAAAGGGATCCTTGATCCGGTTTAAGAAGACAGGTGACTTAGGGTGAAGGGTAGGCATCAGGCGACATGAGTGAGGATATCTTGATGCAACATTCTTGAATGCTACAGTTAGATAGTACGAATCTAATTAGTCCCAAAACTATTTTTTAAAACAAAAAACTGCATTAAAAAAAGTAGGCAATTTAAGTAGACTCACATTTATTAGCTTCTCCATCTATGCCACAACTCAATGATTGTCGTCCCACACATACATCTTGTTGCTCATGAATTCCCACTCTATGCCTTTGATCATATTCTCGAACTCCTCGTTTTTCAATTACCAAATGTCATCCCATGCAATCACATCATCTTGAGTCACTTCTCTAACAGGAGATGGAGCAAATGAACCTGCATCTATCGGCAACATAGCCATTTGTATAAAATTTCCTTGCCAGCCTCTTGTACCTAAATTGCACTCTTCATATAGAGGGGTTAGGCACAAGTTTGCGCAAGGGAATAGGTGGCAAAGGAGTGGATTTTAGCACCTGCAATGCACACACACACACACGTTATGCGTGGTAATCCAAAAGATACCTTATGTAAGATTTGATAAAAAGTGGTTTACAATTACTGTCACTTTGTTAAGACTGTCACCATAAAATGCTCTTCATTCTTGCCTTCTTTTTCCATTCGTCCACCTCTTCTACTTCCTTAGTTTCTTTAATGGTTTTTGAAGAAGCACCTTTCTTCGAAGACTTAGCAACTCGACTTGGATTCCTTCGAGAAGGACTCCAATCATCATCTTCCTCTTGCACTTTCTTCCTCTTCTTGGTACTTATCACTTCTTGGCTTGTTTACCTGGCAGGTGTGCTCTTTACATGTTTAGCACGCTTTGGATGTGGGGTTTCCTTTGATGTGTTTGTAACAATCTAAACACATTGACATATACAAAACAGATTGCTCTAAAAAAAATCACTAAAAAAGAGCATAATTAGAAAGGTGGAGAGAGAAAAAATAAGACTTACACAATCTCTGGCTGGCCACACAATGATATATCCTTTGGTTTGATTTAACTTGTTAATATCACCATCTTCTAGGGGAAAACAAAGAGGAACTTCTTCCACTTCAACATCTTCTATTGACATGCGAACATGACCAAGCGGCAAAGCAATTCCATGGACAGTATCCACTGTGGGGTCTACATGCAAAATGGTCCTAGTAGCTACCTTGGTGTCAATGAACATCAAGGACACTTGTGTCCCTCTTTGGAATTGGAGAGGTGCTATGAGGACGAAGTAGTAGCATGAGAAGAAGGAGATTGAACAAGGAAGAAAGAGTTCTAAAAGATATAAGAAAGCAAAAGATAAAAATAGAGCAAAAAAGCAATAGATATAAATAGAGGGATAGATATAAATAGAGGGAAAAAAGAGTATATTATATAGGGTTTTGAAAGAAGATAAAGAAAGAAGAAATAAAGAAGAAGAGAGGAAAGAGAAGAAACAATCAAGAAATGAGAGGAGAGGAAAAGGAATAGAGAGAGAGAGAGGAGTAAAGAGAGTGAAGGAAGGATTGGTAAGAGAGAGAAAATGGAAGTTTCGTGAGAGAGAGAAAGAGAGTATGTGACAGAAAGAGAGGGAGAGGGCTATCCTTTTAGGGTTTAGGGAGGGAGAGAGTCTGTGAGAGAGAAGGAGAGGGGGCTATCATTTTATGGGGGAGAGGCGAGAGTGTTGCTTTTAAGGAGGGGAGGGGGAAAGGGCGTTTAGCTTTGGGGGGGGAGTGGCTACCGTGTTGCAAGGGAGGCTCAAGCATTTAATGGAGGGGGAGGGCGCGTGCGCCCCCCCACTAAGGGCGACGGTCAATAGAGTGGGGGGCGACCGTGCGCCCCCCCCACTAAGGGCGACGGTCAATAAAGTGGGGGGCGACCGTCGCCCTTAGTGTCCCACCTCCACTAAGGGCAACCGTCGCTCTTAGTGGGGGGTGGGACACCCCCACCAACTAAGGGCAATGGTCGCCCTTAGTTGGTGGGGGGGAGGGGGGTTGCCAACTAAGGGCGGCCGTCCCCCCACCTACTAAGGGTGACCATCACTCTTAAGTGGGTGGGGCCAGGGGTCGCCAACTAAGGGTAATTGTTGCCCTTAGTTGGCGACCCCTCGCCCCATCCACTTAAGAGTGATGGTCGCCCTTATTGGGTGGGCCCCTCCCACTAAGGGCAACGATTGCCCTTAAGTGGGTAGGGTGTCACCCACTAAAGGCACCGATTGCCCTTAGTGGGTGGGCCCTCGCTCACTTAAGGGGCGACGATCACCCTTAAGTGGGTGGTGTTGGATAGGTGTCATCTCCAGATGGTGTCACGCTAGTGGCACACTCTTTAGCCTCTAGGCATTTTTGGGATTTATAGCATTTATTTCCATTTTTTCCTATTTACACACATTTTTGGGTGGAGGAAAGGGTGGAGGAACTTTCCTATATATATAAGGCATTGTAGTTCATTTCAAGTTGGCTAGTGGTTCATTGATGAGTTCTTGAGTACATTGTCTCTTCTCTCATCTCTTCTTTCTCACATGGTATCAGAGCAAGGTGGTGGCGCACATAGAGCCTCCTTATCCTTCTTCCTCTCTACCTCTAGTCCTCTTCAACAACCCCGCTTTCAATTGCGTTTTTTTCATTCTTTGATTATCTGCTAAAGGAATACGTTTTTCCACGAAACCTATTGGAATCATTGTGGTCTATAACTTTGCAGAAGAAAGTTTTCGCAAATTCCTCACTGTTTTTGAGTTATTCTTCACAGACTGCCTGCATGCAGAATTTCTGCTTGCATTTTTTGCAGAAGCCCTTGCTCATCATCCTTGCACTCATTCAATGATGCAAGAGGCTTCAAACCATCCCCTTACCATCCTCTACAAGTGTGTTTTTAAAGCACTTCAATCCGAGGCCTACAACTCTACTTGCGGTGAAAACATTGCCAACTAGTTCTCCCTACATGCGGTAGCGTTTTTTTGGAGTCTTCTTGTGGAGAGATTTCTTGGCTGCGTTTTCATCATCAAGTTCAGTCCTCTTCATGGTGTTTTGAGGTACATATTCATCCTCTTTTCTACACTATTTGTTCTTCTTGTGCTCAAGGAAAGCAACATCGGGCTTCTTTTCCAGAGGAGGCTACTCATAGGGCCACATGCATACTTGAGCTTATTCATGCTGATCTTGTAGGACCTATGGAAGTACACTTGCTTGGTGGATCCAAGTATTATATGCTTCTTGTGGATGACTTCTCTCGCAAATCATGGGTTTATTTCTTACCTAAGAAGTCTGATGCTCTTTCTCAAATTCTGAATCACCTTGGTGGATGTTCATCTACTCCAACACTCATCTACTCAGATTCACAGAGTGCTATTGCTTTAGCCAAAAATCCAGTTATTCGAGGACGATCCAAACACATTGATGTTCATTTTCATTTTGTTCGTGATTGGATTTCTGAAGGTCGCAATCAACTTGAGTATTGTCCTACCAAAGATAATGTTGCTGATTTGTTTACTAAGCCTCTTCCTCGACCTACCTTGGATTATCTTCTTCAGCGCGTTGGCGTTGGTCCTCCCATCTGGACCTGAAGAGGAGGTGTTGGATAGGTGTCATCTCCAGATGGTGTCACGCTAGTGGCACACTCTTTAGCCTCTAGGCATTTTTGGGATTTATAGCATTCATTTTCATTTTTTCCTATTTACACACATTTTTGGGTGGAAGAAAGGATGGAGGAACTTTCCTATATATATGAGGCATTGTAGTTTATTTCTAATCAAGTTGGCTAGTGGTTCATTGTTGATGAGTTCTTGAGTACATTGTCTCTTCTCTCATCTCTTCTTTCTCACTGGGTGGTGGGGGGGCTCTCCAACTAAGGGCAATCCCCCCCGCACCCACTTAAGGGTGACGGTCGCCCTTAAGTGGGTTTTAGGGGGGGGGTTCTCCAACCAAGGGTGATCCCCCCCGCACCCACTTAAGGGCAACGATCACCCTTAAGTGGGTTTAGGGGGGGTCGCTCCCCCACTCCAACCCCCACCCACTTAAGGGTGACCATCGCCCTTAAGTGGGTGGGGTTTGGGAGCGACCCCCCCTAAACCCACTTAAAGGCAACCCACCACACCCACTTAAGGGCGACCACCATCGCCCTTAAGTGGGTGGGGGGGTCGCTAACTAAGGGTGATCCCTCCCCCCTCCCAACTAACTAAGGGCGAACTAAGGGCGATCCCTCCCCCCTCCCAACTAACTAAGGGCAATCAGACCTTAGTTGGGGGGTCGCCAACTAAGGGCGATCCCTCCCCCCTCCCAACTAACTAAGGGCAATCAGGGGGGGTCGCCAACTAAGGGTGACCCACCCCCCACCAACTAAGGGTGACTCCTCACGCGGTGAACCATGACCCACTAAGGGCGCACGACCTCCCACCAACTAATACTTCTCTCTCTCTCTCTCTATTAATTAATCAACCACACGTATGACGTTATTGTCCAGCATTGACTCCATGGGGACATTGTTCTTATGTCACATTGCATATGTATTCTCTTATGCTAGGAAGTTGTGTGTAAACTACCTACTCTTTCCAAGCAATGCCTAAACTATCCACTCTTTTCAAGCACATCTTTACTTGGGGTTAAAATTAGTTTCTTAAGAACTATACAATACAAGGATGTACTCTTTACTTGAAAAAAAATGGATGGAATCATAAGGTTATTCAATCATTATATGAGAGTTAGTTATGGAATAATCATTATATAAGAGTTAATTATGAAATAATCATTAAATGAGAGTAAGTTATGCATGCATTTATTATAAATTTAAAAAAAAATTTCTAATATGTATAGAATTCGTGTTTAGATTTTGAATTGGTTGTCACTAGTTTGTTGTGTGTTTGTGAGCTGGTTTTCTTAGAGCTTGTGTGCTTATGACCTGGTTTTCATAGAGCTTTTCTTGCCATGGAGAACACTTCTTTTCACATTTTTGTGGAAGGTTTGGAGAGTTATCCTATTGTTAGAACTATACATGGTCATTTTTATATTACTAAAGCTAATGATTTTGATGAAGTATTATGTCCTCACTCTGGATTGAAAGTTTTTGCAATCAAACCACAAGATGATGGTGTAGATCATCTTATACTTATCCAATCAGCTAGACCCACTTGAGAGGAACCATGTTATATCTTTGATAAAGATATACCAATAGAATACCTTAGTATTCTAATAATAGGAGAGTCAAGTAATACTACAACAAGCACCCCAAAAGAGGTCATTATTGATCTTACAATAGGAGATTCTCCCACAGGTACACCACTTAAGAAGAGTGTGGTCAAATACTTATTGTCTGAGGAATCTCATGCTGGTGTTCTTCATAGATTGTTATTAGCAAGCACACATATTGAGAAAGTAGAAGAGATTCCTAATGTGGCTTTTGAGTTGCCGAATGTACGTGATCCTTCATCCTCTCCAATGCAAGGAATGAAGCAAGCACATGATGGCCATTGTTGGGTGAAACCTACGGAGAGTCATGTGAAGTTTCCTGGAGTTGTACGAAAGAGTTCTTGTGGAGGCTTATTTGCGTGCACTTATGCCTTGTGTGGAAGCATAACTATGAACGGCACATCGAATATAACATCATGGATTGGTAAGCTTATTGTCTTGGCTTAATTTTAGTAAACTTTGATTTATAAGAGTATTTATTGGAACTTTTTAATTTTTTTACATAATAGGTAAGCTAACACAAAAACTTCCCTCTTTAGGCTTAACAACAACAGATGGATATGGATCACTAGCTTGTTTCTACTACAAGAACAAACCTGTATGTAGAAGAATGTGTGGTGCTACGGTGTACTATTGTATGCTTGTTTTGCTGATCCACATATGTCGAGATTGATGATACATCAAGGGGAACATTTACATGAGGTGCAAAGGAGCACATCAAGGTAGGCATTGCAAAAGATAAGAGAACTTGTGCAAGAGGCAGTTTCAAAGGTGGCCATTACAAGTGGTCCAAGGAAGGTACAAATGGATATCACCAAACAACTCATATTGGATTCAGTTGTTGGTCAGGAAGCATACGAAGAATTAATCAAATATTAGCAACATGGAGTTGTCACTATTATTGGAACACATGCATCCCCTGATTCAATGCCAAAGGTAATGTTCTTTCCATATTGATTTTAATTGTTTGGTAATTCTTGTGAATGAACGTTTACATAGTTTGTTAAGTTGTCCAATTCTCTTGTAGATTTAGGAGGATGGTGTGTGCTTATAGGATCAATAGTTCAGTGCAAGGAGCAGAGTCAAGTATCATATAATTGAAGAGATAATGCGCTTTTGAGTTCTTCCATGGTAGTCGTTTTCCTGGGTAAGCTTTGGAAGGGTCAGGCCGGTGTTATGTGTTTAAAATGTCAACCACCACCACAGGGCTTGCATTGGGTTTAGATCTGCTGGTGAACCATATGTGCCAAACAGGAGATAGGAATTTGAGGAAAGCTAGGGTTTGTTTTGATCACGTCAGTGTTAGAATTAGGGTTGCAGGAAAGCACACAAAGCTTGGAGAAGAAGAAGCAAGAATGCACACAACATAAAGTGTATTAGATTGTGTCAATGTACAAAAGATAAGTTAGCCCTAGAAGGATGGGCGTATATATAAGCAGGGGGAAAAAACCTCCTAAAGAGGGAAAAAGTGCCCCGGCGGTCCTAAGTGGTGTTCACACACATCACTGCCTATATATATGGTAACAAATCCCCGATGGTGTGAACGAGAGCTGGCACTCATGTATAGGGGAGTGCCATGCCCGAAGTAGATCAATCCACAAAGGGGAGCAAGCCCAAAGCTTTGCGGAAAGCTTCGAACTTCTCACGAGGAAGCGCCTTTGTGAAAAGATCGGCGAGGTTGTCCTGTGTTGGCACATAGGCTAAGCTGATCTCTCCTATTGAGAGTCTCTCCCTGACATAGTGATAATGCACCTCAATGTGCTTTGTGTGAGCATGAAAAACTGGGTTTCTCGCAACTGCCAATGCGCTCTGACTGTCAGTGAAGATAGAGGTGGTAGACTCCTGTCCAACACCCAAGTCAGCAAGCCGTCTGAGCCACACACACTCAACCATAGCTGTGAAAGCTGCCCTGTACTCAGCTTCATAACTAGAAGTGGCCACAGTGGGTTGCTTCTTGCTCAACCAAGATATGCATGAGCTACCGAGCATGAAACAAAAACCACTTGTGGACACTCTTGTGTCATAGCAACCAGCCCAATCTGAGTCCGAAAAAGCATGTAAATCTGGCGGCAATGATCCCCCCTTGGGATAAAACAACCCAAGATGTATGGTGCCACTCAAGTAGAGCAAAAGATGCGTTTAACTGCCTTCCAATACTGAGACCCTAGGCTATGCATAAACCTGCTCACCTATGAGACTACAAACTGAATGTTCGGCCTCGTAATGCATACATAAATGAGGCAACCAAAAGCTGTCTGATAGAGTTTGACATCAAAGTGATCTCCAGCATCATGAAGACTCAACTTCAAACCTGTCTCCATTGGAGTAGCAATAGGCTTGCAGTCTTCAAGGCCAAATCTCCGCAACAATGTCTCAATATACTTTGTCTGACACAAAGCAATACCTCCATCACACTGCTTAAATTGTATCCCCAAATACTGATGCAAATGCCCCAAATCTGACATCTCAAAAGAGGCATTCAAATCAGCCTTAAAATCAGCAATATGACTCTCATTTGGTCCTGTGAGCAGCATGTCATCGACATAGAGAGCAATGATTAGATGTACACCATCCACACGTTTAACGTACAAAGTGCTTTCTGTTGGACTATTCTGAAACCCATGTGCAGTCAAATATGCATGTATCTTTTCATACCAAGCTCGTGGAGCTTGCTTTAAACCATATAAAGCCTTTTTCAACCTGCACACTTTGTTTTCTTGCCCTCTTTGAACAAAACCACGAGGCTGTGATACATACACCTCCTCATGCAAATCTCCATTCAAGAACGTAGTCTTTATGTCTAGCTGATGTACATTCCAACCATTATGAGCTGCCAATGCACAAATGCTACGAATGGTAGTCATACGACAAGTGGGAGCAAAGGTCTCCTCAAAATCAATGCCCTTTTCTTGAGCATAACCCTTTGCAACAAGTCTAGCCTTATAGCAATCAACACTGCCATCTGGCTTTCGTTTCAACTTAAAAACCCACTTACATCCAATGGCCTGACATGTACTCCCCCCCTCGATCAGAACGGAGGGTGCCCACAGTACAATTGGATACATTTTCAACTATAAGCATAAACTGTTTGAAGCACAAAAACACTTCGTACTTTGCCTTCAGTGGATATACCCATGCATGCCTTGAGTAATCATCAATGAAAGTCACGAAGTACAAGTGTTTACCAAATGACGGAGTTTGCATAGGCCCACATACATCACTATGTACAAGCTGCAATTTGCGAGTGGCCCGCACAGAACCATCCTTTGGAAATATAGAACGCTGCATTTTGCCCAAAATACAGCCTTCACAAACATGTTTCAATGGTGCCTCAAGAGGGGCAATGAAGCAGCCATATCAAATTTCTGCAAACGCAGCAAACTAGCAAAGTTCAGATGACCAAAACGAACATGCCATAGTTTTGCATCTGAAACTGCCTTTTCATCAGAAACGGCATTTGTTGAATCTTCCACACACTTGTCATAAGAATTGAGCCTATACAGCCCACGAAACAAGGTGCCAGATACAATAATTATATCACCAGAAGTCAAATCATGAACAGTACATCTGTCATCCACAAATTTGACTACAAGTCCAAGTCTAGCAAGCACAGAGACAGACAATAGATTCTTCTTTATCCTTGGCACATACAAAGCATCTGAAAGTGTGAAAGCGCTGCCATTTGCAGTCGTAAGCATAATTTTACCAATGCCCTTCACTGGGTAAGAAGCATTATTGGCACATGTGACAGTATTCCCATTAGGGACAGCCTCAAGAGAAGTGAACATATCACGATGCGAGGTAATGTGCTTTGTAGCACCACTGTCAAAATACCAAACATGAGAGTCAACAGAAACTGCCAAACATGCATCATGTACAGATGGGTCATACTGGCTAAACACCCATTCTGTATCCTGCACAACATTTGCAGAATCTGCATTTGTAGAAGCATCCGCTATTGTGGCTGCATTTGACTCTTTCTTCTTTGCCTCTTTAGCCTTTAGCTTAGAGTAATTCATAATGACATGATCATTTGCCTTACAATAGTTGCACCTAGTCTTTTTCTTGCCTTTATCAAGAGCCTTCTCAGACTTATTGTTGCTACCTGTGGGGTGGAAGGAGAAGAAGTTGCAGACCTACTAATAGGAGAAGAAACAGTGGAAGGGGCTGCCTTACCACTTCTTCTCTGCTCTGCTGGGCAGCACAATAAATGCTTGATCAACTGCACGCTGCCTGGCCCTGTTTTGCCTGGACTACGCTTCTTGCAAGAGCTTGTTGACTAAAGTATCATACTTGACAGCATCAGGTCTGTCATTAAGAAGTCTCCACGTGGAAGCAAAAGTTTGATATGTCTCAGGTAAAGCATCAAGAACAGTCTGCACAAGAGAATGATCAGGAATAATCTCACCTGCAGAAATTGACTATTCTTTGAGATCTTTAATCTCAGCAAGAAAAACATTCATGTCATCATCTTCTTGCATAATCTTCAATTCTAGCTCTTTACGCAGGTAAGCGATTTTTGCCTCGTTACGACCTGCATACAAACCAGCTAGAATATCCCAAGCCTGTTTTGCTGTTTTAGCTGAACGAATATGTGGGGTGATGTTACGTTTGACAGAAAGTGCAATCAAGGCATGAGCCTGCGCATCTTTACCATCCCCAACGAGCTTGTTTAGTAGTAGTGGGTAAAACAGCAGCAACAGTAGAGCTGCTAGAACCTACAACATCCTCAACAGATCCCACATCCACAGAACCTGGACGTACATCCGTACCCTGCACAATGTTCCACACTCCTTTTGCAAAACCAAAACATGCTGCATCATGTATGCCCAAAGTGGGTAGTTGCTGTCTCCATCCAGTTTGTCTTCAGCCAGCAGACAACATGCGAAATACATCATTGATGTTATCAGCCATGGCCACTGACTGAAACTGATGCAAAAGCTACCTATAATGATGCAAAGATTGAACAAAAGACAACTTGTGCTATGTAGCATAGTCCACAATAGAACACGTATGCCTGTTTTGCAGAAAACTGCACTGTCGAAATTTTTGCAGAAAATGACGAAAACACCTGTGCAGTACTTGAAATGCAAAAACGGAGCCCGAAACGACCTCAAATGCTAATTCTGAGAACGCAGAGCCCTACGTTTATATTTGCAGAGTATAGGGACCTGCAAGTGCTCATGAAAACTCACCTCAATGGGAGAACGTGAGTCGGAGGGTGCTGGCGACGTAGCCCTGGGAGCCGATGCCTGCTCTGATACCAATTGTTGGAATTAGGGTTGCAGGAAAGCACATAAAGCTTGGAGAAGAAGAAGTAAGAATGCACACAACACAAAGTGTATTAGATTGTGTCAATGTACAAAAGATAAGTTAGCCCTAGAAGGATGGGCGTATATACAAGCAGGGGGAAAAAACCTCCTAAAGAGGGAAAAAGTGCCCCGGCGGTCCTAAGTGTGTTCACACACATCACTGCCTATATATATGGCAACAGTCAGGCGTGTGCAAGGATGGACAACAGTGGTTGTATATGTATATGATCCAAGGTACAATTTGGTCTTGTAAAGTTCTTAAAAAAATTGATCTTGTTTTTAGCACTTTTTCAATTGTCGTATGGTGGCATGCAGCCTGTAAGAGCTCATGATTGACAATTACAACTTACAAAATGAAAGGGGAGGACATAGTGGTAGAAGTGCTTTTCTAAGAGATGATTAATAATGTTGTGGTCTAAAAATGCTTTTCCAAGCTATATCTTTTTGGCTTCATGGGGCTGATGAGGCTAGAGCCAACTAGAGGGTAGTTAGGACCATCTAGAATAATGGACCAGAGAATATATTGGAAGGTTATGAGCGTTCGTGTCTTTTTCATTGGGAACAAAGCTTGAACATCCATACAGTACAATATGTAGTCAGGAATTTTTAGGAAGAGCACAAGCAACTATGTCATCAATGGCATTGTGCATTGAGTGAGGAAGAGGCACTTTTAAAATACAGACACATTAGATCGTGGTAGATGAATGATAAATTCACTGATGCAAACTTACCAGCCATGGATTGTTGGCTTAGTTGGTGGCATACTAGATATCCCCATTGGGAGGAAACATCTTGTAGGGGTAAGTATTATTTTCTTGGTTTTTAAAAAGAATAGCTTGTATTTTGAATCTAAATTATCAACTTAACTATTTGGTTATAGAATGTGGTTGGAGCTTGCAATTAACTTAATCTCCTATTGTAGGATGTCGACGATGCTTGTGTGCCGCACATGCCAACCACCAATCTAGTAGAAAAACAAAACATACAAGTTGGCTAGCAGGAGAGGGATTCAGGGGAACCATCTATTTATATGATGTAGCTGTTTCAGACCTCACTAATTTCCTCTTGCAATCCACAAAGAATCATGCATTTATGCAAGGTAAATATCACGGAGCAAGGCCTATGATAACAAAGTTAATGGAGAAGGCCAAAACATCAAAAGCTCCAAGTTCATCAAGCACTAGTAGATTGGTGGGGGAAGCAATGAGTGGCACACCAATGCACGTGTAACCAAACTTTTTTGGGCTGATAACATTATTGTTAGCCGGCATTGAAAACCCACAATTATAAATCTTAAGGAAGATAACTCATCACGTCATCCAAAGTATATCACAGAAAACCAGCCACACAAGAAACAAGGTAGGAGATTAAGCTTTCCACCCACTATTCCATTAGCTATACAAGTGGTCAACACAATGTAGAGGGAGAGACAACTACAGCAGAGGTGCAATAAATTATGGAGAGTGACATTCACGATTCAATGTGGTCTATACATCAAACATCTCTACACAGTAAGGTAACTTGCCAAGGATGGTTAGGTGGCCAAGATGGCAAGTGCAAAAAGAACATCAAGAACTGTGGGCAAGGTGTTCCAGCTCCTTCTTTCTATGGTATGAAAGAATGGTATGGGGGGCAAAGGCATCAGTTTATGTGGTTTTGTAATAGTAGCATGGATCATACTTGGAGGGTATGTAACACCATCTGTCAATCACCTTCTAGGCTCCTGAGGCCAGTGGGACAAGATACAAACCTGACTGTGGATGAGATCTGAGCATTGGAGGCTAGTGGGATTGTGTTGCAAAAGGGACAATGTTAGGAAGTAAATGATGTAGGCTAACGGTCAACAAGGTACATGAGTGTCATATAAGATATGATAGCCAAGAGAATAGATTCGACAATTTTAAGCATAGCTATAGTCTTTGAGCATTTGGTCATTAAGGTCGGGTAGATGGAAGTGTTTGTAATTGAGACTAAGGAATCACTAGTACGCAATTAAAAACATTGGGTGACTATGGAAAAGAATCCATCATGCACATGTTTCGATTTTCAAATCAGGGTAGGTGCTGGACGACCATAATGTGCATGCAAGCACCTTATTTTTGTATACTTGCATATCTTTGGGTTGTTAGATGCGAACCATAATATGTTTATACATCAACCCACTCTAAAAAAGGAGGACCTAGTGAGAATGTTCAGCAGCAGCAAGAGAATAATGTGAAAAGGACCTAGTACTGTGTGATGACATTGTACTACTGTAGTTTTGAAAAGATCCTTCATGTTGCAATAATAAAATGTCCTTTGTCTCAATTCTCAACAAGGACTATTTACTTTTCATTTTTTTAATGTTGTAGCAGGGCAATTAATATGGTTATATGTCAATGGCTTGAATATGTTCATTCCATTCATCTACTTTTTTAAATAAAGTGGATAGACATGCATCTACTTTTTTAAATAAAGTGGATAGACATGCATCTACTTTTCTAAATAAAGTGGATAGCCGTGCATCTACTTTTTTAAATAAAGTGGATAGACATACATCTACTTTTCTAAATAAAGTGGATAGCCGTGCATCTACTTTTCTAAATTTAGGAAAAAGCTATGCATGTACTTTTCTAAATTTAGGGAAAAGCCATGCATTTACTTTTCTAAATTTAGTGGATAACCATGCAAAGTACCTTTCTGCTTTTTTCTTTGTATATCTATAAATTTGACCCCTGCCTCTTACTCTAATCCTTACTTCCAAATCTTGTTGCCTCCCTCTCGCTCTTATTGTATTTCTCTCCCTTACCTATCGTTCCCTTCTTTACAACCCTCACCACCATCAACTAACCTTTGTTTATCTCTAATGGCATCTTCTAGGATTTGCAAAGATTTATGCAACAAAATGGGCAGAGATGTGATAGAACATCTCATAATCACGGGAGAGGCCCGCAATCTTTGGACGAAGATGTTAGCAGATGAGCCTATTGATTCTGGTGATTTGTTTGTGTGGAACATGAAGATTGGAAGCGCCATTGGCACTTGGCAAAGTTTTGGATATATTGTGCGCCGAAGAGATGGAGGAGCCCCTTCGGGAAGAGTTAAAGAATAGAGTAGTCCAAAAAAGTGTATAGGTGTAGGATCCATAGGTAGTTATGGTATATTTTCGATTTTGAACAATGCTAGATTGCAGTAACCCATGTAATAACCTTTTTTGGAATAAAGTGGTCTCAATTATAGATCACCTTGTCTTTTGTATTAATTACCTTGGCAAATTTTGGGTTTGTTGTTGTTTTGATTAATTATGTTGAATTCTCGATTTATTGTATGTTTTGAATAATAGTTATGATGGAAGAGTTGTATTTGGAAGGTGTATGAACTTGGTTTTATTTGTAATTGAAAGTAGTATTTTTTGATCCTAAGGATGTAATGTCGTCATGTTCTTATCTCTCTCACTCCCTCTTCCTCTCAAATAATTAGGCCATGATCTCAATCATAATTGAATAATAATTGACCTTAATAAATTGAATAATAATTGACCTCTCTCACTTCCTCTTCCTCTCAATCATAATTGAATAATAATTGACCTTAATAAATTGAATATTGGCCTTAATAAATTTACATTGAATAATAATTGACCTCTCTCACTCCCTCTTCTTCTCAATCATAATTGAATAATAATTGACCTCTCTCACTCCCTCTTCCTCTCAAATAAATAGGCCATAATTGAATAATAATTGACCTCTCTCACTCCCTCTTCCTCTCAAATAAATAGGCCATAATTGAATAATAATTGGCCTTAATAAATTTACATTCTTCATTGCTCCCTCTTCCTCTCAAATAATTAGGCCATGATCTCAATCATAATTGAATGATTATTGACCTTAATAAATTTACATTCTTCATTGTTCTTACACAAGGCATAGTAGATATCTTGCCTAGAATGAAATTATCTTGTTGTATAATTCTTGAAATTATTCACCTTGTTAATTATACTCACATGCAATGATATGCCGTCACATGTGCAAAGACTTCAAATGATATGAAATCACATGCAAAGGCATGCAATGACATGCAACACTATGCAAAGGGCATGGAGTACCATGCAATGCACATGTAATAACATCCAGATGCAATCCATGCCATGCCATGTAATGTATTGTAATGGCCCATACATGCATTGACATGCAATTGGATATAATAAAGGCATGCAATGACATGAAACACTATGCAAAGGGCATGGAGTACCATGCAATGACATGCACATGTAATAACATCCAGATGACATGCCATGCCATGCCATGCCATGCAATACAATGTATTGTAATGGCACATACATGCAATTGGATAATAAAGAGCAGCCCATGTCATGCAAACCCAAAAATACAAATGTAGAAAATAAACTCACAGGAAATGCTATGTAAATGCACGTGAAGATGAGGGAGATAGAGAGAAACGAGGTGGAAGAAGAGATTATGTATAGGGAGGGTGGGACAAGGAGAGAGAGAGAGAGAGGAGAGAGCGGAGAGAGAGGGTGGGAGAGGGAGAGGAGAGAGGGGGGGTGGGAGAAGGAGAGGGAGGGAGGGAGGAAGAGGAGAGAGAGGGAGGGTGGAACAGGGAAAGGGAGGGAGGGAGAGGAGACATAGGGAGGGTGAGAGAAGAAGAGAGATGGAGGGTGGGAGAGTGAAAGGGAGGGAGAGAGAGGAGAGAGAGGGAGGGTGGGAGAGTGAAAGGGAGGGAAGAGAGAGGAGGAGGGAAGAGGGTGGGAGGAGAGTGAGGGTAGTGTGGGCTGGGCTGTAGTGGGACAAGGAAAGAGAGAGAGGGAAGAGGGTGGAGAGGAGAGGGAGGGAGGGTAGGAGAGTGAAAGGGAGGGAGAGAGAGGGTGGAGAGGATAGAGAGGGAGGGTGGGAGAGTGAAAGGGAGGGAGGCAGAGGGAATTGAAGGAGATAGAGAGGGTGGAGGATACAAA
This sequence comes from Cibotium barometz, assembly GCF_041138505.1. Classification (NCBI taxonomy): domain Eukaryota; kingdom Viridiplantae; phylum Streptophyta; class Polypodiopsida; order Cyatheales; family Cibotiaceae; genus Cibotium; species Cibotium barometz. Next base: position 16,430,173 of record NC_141052.1, read on the forward strand.
GAGATACCAAAGAGAGTGAAGGATAGAGAGAGTTAGGAAAGAGAAGGATAGAGAGAGTGAGATAGGGAGGACACAAAGAGTGAGAAAAGAGAAGGATAGAGGGAGAATATAGAGAGTTAGCAAAGAGAGACAATGATAGAGAGAGTGTGAGAGGGAGAGTGAAAGGGAGGGAAGAGAGAGAGGGGGAGGGAAGAGGGTGGAAGAAGGAGAGAGAGGGTGGTGTCGGCTGGGCTGGGTGGTGGTGGTGGGCAGAGATGGTGGTGGCAATAGTTAGAGAGATTGTTCAAGTAGAGAGAGAGGACAGCCAAGAAAAGCTTCCTCCACCAAGATCCCTCAAAAACCACACTCTGGGGGGGACCATATTTACACTATTCTTTATCAGATTCTAGAGTAGTATTGTTAGATCTACTACAAATAGGTGTGTAGATATATGTAAACGCATCATCAGATACTTATCACACTGGATCTTATCTATGAGCTACACTTCAGTAACATCGATCTCTACATCTTATGAGTAAAATTTCTACTCACTTTACTCTTCATTTCTTTTATATACATCTTGTAGGTCTCCATTGTTAATGGCCTTATTAGTAGCCATCTTGGTTGCATAAAAAAGGATCACTTAGCACTTGTTGCAAGTTGCATAATTACTTGCTTGGTTATTATCAGAAATGGCCAGCAATGATGTATTTCGGATGTTATCTACTGAGGATAAGCTTGAAAGGACCAACAACACATTATGATCCTATATGATGTGGTATGGTAGACAAAGGGCTAGGGAATGTTGTGGTTGGTACTAAGAAACATCCTGGTTCCTCTGATAAACATGCTATAGAATGCACATCTCTAGACACGGACTTAGTTTCACATGGTATGTCACCATGGGATAGCATACCTCCTATGCAAGAATAAACAAAGTTGGATGGAAGAGATGCACAAGCACATGCATTGCTTACTTTGTTAGTTAAGAGGAGTATCCTTCCTCACATTCGATCATGCAGGACTGTTAAACATGCTTGGGATGCACATGCATTGCTTACTTTGTTAGTTAAGAGGAGTATGCTTCCTCACATTCGATCATGCAGGACTGTTAAACATGCTTGGGATGCACTTGCATAATTGTACCAGCTACATAATGAAGCACATGTTGCTTATCTACTCCATGGATAATTTCCTTATACAAAAATCAAAGATTTCAAGGAGTAGTTGGCGAGTGTTATGATGAAGTATATTCTGATAGTTCATTAGTGCCTAATTGTCTTGAATACATTATTGGACTTATATCAAAGTTTTTCTCCTACCATCCGACTCATGATGAAATGTAATCTAAATGTCTTGAGGAGTTGGTTTCTATGCTCTTTTGCAACATAAGAGAAATCTAGGAAAAATATATGTCATGCATATAGAAGATCAAGCTTTTGTTGCCAGTTAACAAAGAGGCAAAGGTAAATCCTTTCCTCATGGTAGTTACATAAGGCCACTGTAGCAATAGCTTTATTGGCGAAGAAGTCCAATGATGGGAAGTCCAATGATGGGAAGGCAACATGTGTATCAGACGCTAGTTGCTGCCATCACTTCCAACTGCTCGAAACATCTATGGTACAAAACAAGTAGGCCTTTTGCAAAATAAGGTGGGAGAGCATCTGTTGGAGAGAAAGATATGCACTGTTCAATACACACCAGCCGATATCCTACAAATAATGTAGCACCCTTGTGGAGATCTGAGAGGGGTAGGGATAGGGGCATAAGCTGTCCGGGACAGATAAGTTAATGGGCTTGGCTAGGTCTAAGGGGAAGCCGAAGCACAAAAGCTGACACCAGCCTGTTAGGGTTGCTTGGAGAGGATGTTGGGGGAGCTCAAAAAATTCATGAGGGTGGTGGAAGGGAAGAAGGCCCTGGAAGAAATGGGGGATGAGGATGATGCTTGAAATTGGGAGCTTGATGAGGAGGTAAATGAAGCTGTGCGGGAGAGGGGCTCATCGAGATAAAGGTTATGTTGTAAAAGGTTAAGGCGGATGCTCCGAAAATGGAGGTCAATGAGTTGATAGGGTGTCTGTGGGGGGGGCTAAGATGGGGAGCTCTGTGGTTGTGTCCATCAGGGCATCCACCGTGCGGTCGAGAGTGCTAGAAGAAGGAGCAGAGGGGGTGGAAGGGGGTTGGGTTGGGCCTCAGCACTTCGAGGTGCTCTTCCAAGGTGTGGACAGTTGCTTCTGAAATATTTCAGTGCCTGAGGAAATCTCTTTAGGTGCAGGAAAGGGTATCTTCTGCCATCAAGGCCCGCCGATTCTAGGCATCTTGGTGCAGGCTTTCGACGATGGTTAGCTCATGATGCACCCTCTGAGCAGCTTCATGGGCATGAGTGAGCTGTTGTTGGAGCTCAATTATCCAAGCAAGGGTGTGCCCGAACTGTTGAGTCTACTCGTCAAACTTTGCTTGCAATTGCATCATGTACTGTAAGTTGTTCTAGTCCAAACACTTGGCATTCATGGACCTTGGCCAACAGCATCTCTCTTTGGGAAACTTAGGCCACCTCCTGCTGAACGGTAAGTGCAATCCGTCATTTATGTTATGAGCTCCCTAGCCATATGGGAGAAATTGCGCTCAAAGTTTGGCACATCTCCATGGGCCGCATGAACACTTTCTACATATGACTGGAACGAAAACTTCCTGAGTGTTCACTATGTTCTGTGCTACAGTGGAGGAAGAAGGGCCTACCTTTGTGTTTGAGGGCATGTCAGCAAAGCAGTCAGGAGGCAAGGTGTCTTGAACAAATTCCTATTAAAAAAGTCATGTTTCTGGTGCTCTTCCTCCTCTTCAGCGGCCTTCCTGGTTGCTTTTGCAGCTGCTAACTCTTCTTGTGTGCTGGGCGCTAGGTGGATGAGGAGCATGTTCATCTGATGGTTGGCTCTTGGTGTGGCCTCTTAGTTGGTGGGGGGTTGGGAGAGGGTGATGGAGAGGGCAGCGAAGTCACTATAGCATCACGGCCACTAAGCTGGATTGCCCAGGGCAACTCCTCCCATCGAGCTGCATAATAAAGCACTCAGGTCAGCAATGTGGCAGCCACCAGATTCCCTTGTGGGTTGGATCAAGTTGTGTGCATTTCCTTGCAAAGATAATTTGCCTTGTTAACCATGTGACCTTGGTGCACCCATGGTCAACAAGCTACATCTACTGAAGCGGCCTGTCCACCTAGTGTGGTGGCGGGATGATAAGATCTTCTTGTGTAATATTAGCCCATTTAATGCCATCCTTGTTGGGGCTAACCTCTAGTGGTTAGCTTCAGTGCATTGGTAAGCCTGACATATGGCTATCCATGTGGGGGAGTGACAAAGCATCTCTAATCAATTCCATGGTGAGCTATACCTAGTGCCTTTGGCTTTCATTATCCAAGATCTTGCTAGTATGCTGATTGGCATTGTAGGGTATAGGGCATTTTAGAGGTCTGGCCCCCATGGCTCTAAGGTTGGTAATCTGCCCAAGCCAAGTTGCTCCAGCTTCAGCACCACAGCGAGGTCTCAGGCTATGGCTCTGTAACATGGCCCACTGTAATAAAGGATCTTGTGCTCCACCTTGTGATTGTTTTTCATTGGGGAATGCACTGTGTGCCCATTAACCTGCCTCATGAGAGCTTCCCCAAGTGAGAGAGCTGAGTGGGGTGCTTTACATACTCCTCGAAGCGGCCACCTGAAGGTCGCTTTCTCTGAATAGAGGTGTGACGGAGAACCTCTACAGAGGAGTCAGAAGATTCAAACATGATGTTGGCTGTGGTGGATGAGTGTGAAAGCTCAAGAGAAAAATTGGCAATACTTCGGCTAGGGGAAGAGATGAAAGTGAGGAAAAATGAGGGGGTGGGGCCCTTATTTATAGGTTTGGCAGAAGCGTATAGCCGTGGTGGCCAGGGAACCCAGGGAACGGCCATGGCACTTGCAAAAGAAACGGCTGTATCGAACAGTAGAAGTGAACGGTCATGGTAAGGCTAGCGAACAGCCATGGAAACTCCAGTGAACAGCCCGCGAGCTTCAAAAAACAAAAAGGAACAGGCGTTCACTCATGCAATCAGAAAGGAACGGCCATGGCAATTCCAATGAACGGCCTCGCAAAATTAGCAAAACAATTACGAATAGGCACAGGCTTCTAAATTGAAGAAGGAAACAGGTGTTCGCTCTCATGAAATCAGAAAGGAATGGCCGGGGGCTTTGAATTAGAATTGGAATGGCCATGGAAAACTTAGAACGGGGGTGGCAAGTCCTAGGTAAGATGGAACGGCCGTGGTAGTTCTGGAACGGCCATGGCTATTATCAGTCTTTTATCATGGTATTAGAGCCTCGTGCTCGCTATTAAAGTTTTGTGAGTGAGTAAAGCAGAGGGAGAATTTATGTTTTGGAGCTATCCATTGGATCTTGGAGCTTGAAGCACACCCCTACTCAATAGATCTGAAACCTGAGGACACCGGTAAGAAAAGCTAAACACCCTTGAGCAGATTGCAAGTAAGCAAAGCAGGATTTGAGTTGCCCAAAGCAAGTGAAAATTTTGGTTTTTTGCAAGCTTTAATGGAAAGCTTGAGAGCTTGATTGGAAGAGGCAAATGCATGTAATAGTTGAAGGGCACATGTATATGGGATTTGTGAATGGAATAGTAATGCATATGCAATCCCTTACTTAATTTGGAGCAAATCTATGTGATATTGAAGAGGTCAAATTCTGGTTTTTGAGCTACACAAGAACAGAGGATGTATGCAAGAAATTGGAGCCATTGGAGGTTCAACCTATGCACATTGGTGTGTTTAGGGTATAGAGCAAGGTCCCATATCTCTTGCCACACTCAACCATGTCATTGTGGGAGTAATTAAATCATCAACAAAGAGGCCAGAAATCAGTGCAAAAATCCATCGTGGAGAAGAAAAATTGAAGCAAGCCCAAATGGATGTATATCATGCATAATGAGCTTAGCAATTGGACCCTACATATGTATGTAACTTTTGAGATAGAACCCTCAAGCACTAATTTGGGTGCAATGATGCAAAATAGGCTAGATTAAGCAGGTTTTGTAGAGCTGTTAACTGAGACTAGTGAATAGAGCTTCACTAAATTAGCAATTACTCTCTCCTCTTTCAAAATTGGACTAATTTCTCGCATAATACGGAGTTAGAGCACATTGATACAAAGCCAATGAATGCTTGGGCCTAAGATTCAGATGCATATCGAGTGAATTGGAAACGGATTAGTGTCAGTAATTAACAATTTATAGGTTCCCGACCAAAACAGAGAGCTATTTTTGGCATGTACTTACCACTTTGTGAGCTCGGATGATGTTCCATAAGGCAAGAATGTCATTGGCTGTAAATGGGTTTATAAGGTGAAATGCAAGTCAGATGGTTCAATTGAGCATCATAAAGCACGACTGGTTGCTAAGGATTATACACAGACTCAAGGCTTGGATTATGATGAGACATTTACTCCAGTGGGGCGAAGATGGGAACCGTGAGGTCAGTTATTGCCATAGCCGGCAAATGGTTGGGAAATGCATCAAATGGATGTCAAGAATGCATTTCCAAATGGTGATTTGCAAGAGGAAGTTTTTATGGAGCAGCGAGAGGGTTATGTACACCCAAGGTACCCCACTCATTTATGCAGGTTGAAGAAAGCACTTTATGAGCTGAAACAAGCACCTCGTGCTTGGAGTGATAAGATAAGCTGATATCTTATCTCTATTGGTTTTCAGGTTTCTATGGCAGATTCTTCACTATATGTGAAGAAGACAAATCATGGGATTTTTATGGTTGTCATCTATGTGGATGACTTGATTCTGACAGGTGACCATGCTACAGATATTATGCATGTCAAGAAGGTATTGAGCAGTTTGATATGAAAGACTTGGGTGATTTGAGGTATTTTCTTGGCGGTGAAGTGGTCAAAGATCATGGAGGAATATGGCCAGTCTAGCGTCAATATATGCATTGGATATGTTGGCTAGATATGGAATTACTAGGTGTAAACCCATGAGTACATCCTTGGAGAAAAATGTGAAGTTGAGGGCTAATTTTGGTGGAGTTGGAAGATCCATCTATGTACAGGAAGATGGTTGGCAGCCTCATTTACATGACTATTACACGGCCAGACTTGAGTTATGTTGTTGGGATTTTGAGTCAGTTTATGCAAAGCCCTAGAAAGCCTCATTTGGATGCAAGTGAGACGGATCATGCGTTATGTAAAGACCACAACTCATTATGGTCTTCTTTATGAGCAGATTGGGCAGGTAGCTCTTACAGGAGATCTACTAGTTATGCCTTTACATTTAGGAGTGTTGTGGTGAGTTGGAGTAACAAGAAGTAACTCACTGTTGCTTTATCCAGTACAGAGGCTGAGTATAGAGGAGCAGCCATAGTTGTATGTGAAGGAGTATGGTTAAAGAAACTCCTAGAGCTGATTTGGGTGAGCCCATTGAGGGCAAGGTTTTCATACATTGTGACAACATGAGCAGCATACAATTGGCCAATAATCCAGTTTTTCATGTGCGGACCAAACATATAGAGGTCCACTATCACTTTGTCAGGGAGAAAGTGTTGGATGGTACATTGGATTTGAAGTATGTGAAGATTGAAGAGCAGGTTGCCAACATATTTACGAAGCCACTTGGGAGAGAGAAGTTTGAGTACTTTTGTACCATGTTGGGGGTACATGTGCGATGAGCTTGAGGGGGAGTGTTGATAGCCCAAGCTCATCTTCTTCATCTATGGATGTACATCATGTGCTTGAGAGGGGTTATTGAGATTACAAGCTTGATGACAGTTAGAGCCAGGCACGATATGTGCTGACATTGTAGACAGTAGCATGTGTGTGACAATAAATGGCCGTGTCCAGCTGGCCACATTGTGTGGACATTAGATAGGGTTATTTGGTGTGTGAACACAGCATATGTAGTGTGTGGTGTGTAGTCCTCTTTTATTATGCATTGTGTGAGAGTTGATATGGCTTCCCTCTATGGTTAGGGTTACATTAATGGATTAGGGTTTGCTCTCGTGTGTGTGTGTGCTCTCTTATTATTAGTCTTTTATCATATGCTGCCAGTACCCCATTGCGGGTTTTGTACTGATCGCGTGCCAAATTTGCCAAAATAAGGAGTCAATTCCAATTAGGCGATGGCGAGGTAGTGGATATCATTTCCTTGAGGGATTCTGAAGCAATTGGTGAGGAAGTACCTGAGCTGATGATGGCATTGTTGTACTCTGTAGTTGGTTTTGGGTACAGGTAAGGGTTTGATTGAGGGTTGGAACTCCTTGGGGAGTGTTTGGGCCTACGTTTGTCCTGTATCCTGTAGGCTTATGGTTAACGTGGGGGACGAGGAGCTTTGGTTGCCTATGGTGGACAAAGGGGATGGTTGGATCTTGTGGATCCACAATTTAGATTAGCCCTCATAATAACCTTGTGTTACAAGAAGTTTTTTAGGTACCCCAAGGTGAGATGGTAAGCCCTGAGGAGTTTTGTTAGTAGTGTTAGTTTGGTTAGTTAGGTTTGGTGGAGCAATAGTAGCTGGTGAGGTGACCATGTGAGAGTGGGTTGCTGTGCCGATCATGGTGGTGGGGAGAGTGTGGGAGGCATTGATGTGGTTAGAATGAGGACCAGCCTCTTTTTTTTGGGGGGATGGATTGATATGAATGAGGTGATGGAATGATGGTGGGTGCTGACATGGGAAGTGCTTGGCATGGGGAAGCAATGGGGGTACGGGCTTTTCATCTATCATGAGGATAGTAACTTGGCTAGAGGCCAGCTCTAGGGTCGTCACCAAAAAGTAGTTTTCCCAAGCCTTTTTGTTCTTTGATAATTGGTCTACCTAACAAATGGTCAAAGGTCCCTTCAAACTATACCAATTTGGTCAACCGACGCTAGTACAAGGCCATACTCATCAATTCAAATTATAAATTTAAGAGTCCTTAATTCCACAAACCACATGTGAGATACCCACCCATCCCATCACCAAAGATAGGGAGGCACACCTCACTTGATAAGATCAATCCAAACCCATTGTGAGAGCTAATGCATTGGTATGTCTTTTGAAAAATCTAATTTATAAGCGATCTCCACAAGGTTGGGGGTCCTACCTAATATGTAAAAAGATCTCATTTTGGCTTCTATTCTCTTGTAAGGAAACACTTGACTCATCAAGTCCATGTGGCCACCCGCTTCCTAATGACTAGAACCGTTAATCTATGAGGCTTACCACCATCAAGTGTTTCGATGCGCACTATGCCTTGTGGTGTTATCTCAGTGAATAGGAATGGTCCTAGGCCTCTGAGATTGAGCTTCTTTTTATGTATTTTGGTACTGATGATGAATAAGAGGACCATGTCACCCTCATTAATTTTTTTATCCTTAAGCTGGTCGTCAAACCATTGTTTACGCTTTAACTTCTCGATAATCATGTTGTATACTACTAAAAGGCGTGTTTCATCTAGCTTTTCAAGCTCAAATAGGCGACAGCCTAAGATGTTGCCAGTGAGCTTTTCTTGCACTGCAACATGTAAGCTAGGGACTAAGAACTCCATAGGCATGACTACTTGAGTGCCATAGGTTAAATTAAAGGGGGTAGCATTGGTTGCTACCTTGTAAGTTCTATAAGCCCAAAGTGCAGATGGAAACTGTTGTTCCCGATCGTTGCGTGGCCTCCACAGTTTTGGTCAAAATGGCACATAGGATTTTGTTTGTGCTTTCTGCTTGGCCATTCGCTTGTGGTGGATAATATGGGGAGGACTTCATGTGAGTGACAAGGAACTCTTGCAAGAGGAATTGGATTACCTCATTAATGAAGTGTGTCCATTGTCCCGCTGGACAAGCTCGAGGGGGCAGCCAAAGCGTGTGATGACTAATTCATAGAGGAATTTAGTAGTAGTCAATCTAGCATTGGCCTTGCGAGTTGCACGATCTTCTACCCACTTGGTACAATAATCCATACAGCTATTATGTATCAAGCTTGAGTGTATTTAGTTTCTGGACTGATGGGTCCAATGAAATCTACGCCCCATTTCTCGAATGGTTGTAAAGACTATAGGGTGTTGTACGCTGGCACTCATCACACTGTTTAACATATTTTGCAGCGTCAGCCACCATTAGAGTGGGCCACCATAACCCAGCTACCGTGAGACCTTACGAGTAGTGATATCTACTACAAAGTGCCCCCTAGCACAGGCACAATGAGCTTGTTCAAGGAGAAAGACATTCTCATCTTCCCAAACACAGCGTCATAGGATTCTATTTTTCCTCTGTTTAAAGTTGACCTACATTGAGTTGGTAGGGGGCCGCTTGTTTGATTAAGCAACGGGTGCGGTCTTTGTTGAGGAGGGGATCAACATGTAATCCATTGGCTAAAAAAGTGTGCCACCTCATCGCCCCATTCAGGAATCAAGCATAGCTGCTGGAATAGGGCAGCATCTGGTAAATCATCATCGACTCCCATTGGCTATTCACCATTGGGGATCCTTGACATGTGGTCTGTGATAACATGCTGAGAGCCTTTCCTCACCATACAGTGAAGTCCAATTTGAGCAATATAAGCCCTGAGAAGAGAGGAAAGAAGAGAGAACTGCAATGTCTCTTAGAACGAGGGCTGTTTCACACTAGGAAGGTTGGCTTGGCTTAGTCTTAAGCTCTTTCAAGGGTAAGGCATAGGAATAGGGATTTCTATGTTCATTTCCCTAAAATGGTCATCTCCTAGGTTTTTAAGATATTCGGCCACCCTGTTTCCTTGCCGGGGGTAGCTACTGAAGTGGAAGCTATTGCTTCTATTAGCCTTTGTGGGGGTGGCTAGTCTGGAAGCTCTCCAAGATATACTTGAGATTCTTTAGCAAGTCTCCGATTTGAGATCGATGGGCATGGCTCAAGGTAGGTGGTAGTAGGAGGCTCATCTTTCAATAGCACTTGGCATTCCATGACCAACTCTTGGGTTGCCAAAAGTCTCTCCTTTTCCTCAATGGGATTAGGATGCTTAGTGAGCTTTTTTGGTAGTTGGTGCATGTCAATAGGTTCCCTAGCTCGGGTAGAAAATCTTCCTCTTTAGATGAAGAAGTCGATGTGTGAGTTGTAGTGCCATCTTCTGAACTGCTTTTGATAACCACCCGGCTTTCACCCTTGTCGATATTTGTCGATATTTGTGGCTTTCTTTCTTGAGCGGCTAGTCGCTCGTGCTTGTTCAGGGGCTCTTGCTTGGCCCTGGTTTTGTGAAGTTGATGCCTCTATAGCAACATGTGTTGCGACTCTTTGGTGGTTTTGCAGTCTTGTTTATAGCATTGAGAGAGACTACTCGAATGAAACCATCTCTAGCACTTAGCATGTTAAGGCTGGTGTTGGGATTACCTTCGTGAGCCTTTCCCATCATTCTTGGTCTTGCTAGACAATCCTTATACATGTGATCAATACCACACCCTACACACAATGGAGTCATGGGTAAGAGCACCTATAGAGGTACTCACCATACCCTTCTTGTTAGGACAATCAGCCACTCGGTGAGGTCTCACACAATCATAGCACTGTATGGGTGGTTGCTTTGTGATCCAATTCATGTCTCTGGCCTGTGGTGTTGGGGCTACTAAGTACATGGGGTACATTGATCTCCCTCCATAACGTAATGACCAAAGGTTTATGAGGGTGGGCTTGTAGGCTCTTGGATTTCATAGATAGGGACTTTCAAAATTTCCCCTTCATTCCCATCTTCAAAGATTTATGCCAGGGTTAGCTGACGAATTGGTGCAACTCATGGCAGTGGGGGCTAAGGTGGAAGAACCAGGGGTGGTAAGGTCATTTCAGGTATCCTAAGGATTCCTCTATGGGCCACTTCTTGGCCATGTTGAGGAGCGTTATGAAGCACAAGTGATGGCAAAGCCAGCAGTTACCTAGGGTTGGTGGGCAATGCCTAAGGTAGAGCTCTAGCTAAGGCAACTTTTTGATGATAGTAGTTGGAGACCTCATGATTGCCCCATTTTATGAAATATGTACAGTAGAGGCTAGGGCGGGGTCTCAGATGTGGACACTCCATGCCGGTATGGTTGGCTCGACAGGTTGGGCACCATACAAGTTCTCTCCTAGGATAAAGATGGGGTTGACCACCCCAATCCCGACCTTGGCCAGTTCTCCATTGTTGGGTCATTTGCTGCATTAAAGAAGCAGCCAATTGCTCTATATTTTGTCCTGAAATGGACTCCTTGCTTTCCCATCAGGCTTTGTGCTGGTAGTTTTGAAGGACACTTTTGATGTGCCTTCATGGAGTTCTCGAGAACGTGTTCCCTTTAAATTGTCCTCAAAATCCATAGCACTCCTGCAGCATTGCTCAAAGGAGGTATGGCCAAAGGTATACACAATGATTTATGTAAGGGAATGTCATCAAGACCCTTTAGAAATATCCCTATTAACCTTTCATTGGAGAACTTATCTCTGGCACTGCAGCGCAAGTGGAGATATCTAACTCTATTGATATATTCTCTGATGGTGTCTCCTTCCTTATGCCTTACGTTATGCAGCTGCTCAACTGGGCTCCATCTAGTACCTTGGCGAGAATATCAAACCTTGAAAGCCTCTTTCAAAGCTTTAAAGGTAACCTTGTCCTTATTCTTCAAGGACCTGAACCATTAGCTTCTTGTTGAAGATGCTTACCTTTACTTAATCTTCTACATGGCCGAAGGCATCGCAGACTTGATTAAACATCCCTAAATGTGGGATCCGGTTGCAAGCCCCATCAAATTTTGTGATAAGTTTTGAGATGTTAGTGGGTTTATTCCGCTCTAATCTTAGTGTGTAGGTGTAGGTGTGCAGGTGCAGGTGTGCAGGTGTAGGTGTGCAGGTGTAGGTGTGCAGGTGCAGGTTGCACTAGTGTTGGAGGTATGATACCTGTAGCCACCCCCTCCCTATTTCCAGGGCCAATCTCAACATTTCTGGTGTTAGCCCTGCCATGGCTGGGAACAAGAGTAGTTTGTGGAAGGGTAGGTGGAGGAGCAGGGCCGAGAGGATAATAAACCATAAGAGGCCCATGTCTGATGGGTGGGTCTAAATGTACCCCTTGTGGTCCCATGTGGTACCCACGATAGACTCCTTGTGGTGGGTACTATTGATATACAGGCGGACCGAGATGATGTGAAGGCCCTTGTAGACCCTCTCCCTTTGGTGCAACGTTTCTGGTCCTTGAGATGTTGGACCTAGCCTTGGGTTTTGCACCTATCCTTGGGCCCTATATTGATTAGCTATACCTTAAACAAGCACAGCTCTCCAAACTAATGGTTTTGTCTGGGTATGTTGGCTTCCACTTTGCCCTACTTCCGCTCTAGGATCTAGAGATGGAGTGAGCTCACTTGCTTGTGGTTGGCCCATGCCTCTTGCCCTAGGTTGTGGTTCTTCTGATTGTGTATTTCCTAGGATAAAATCACGGAGTCTCGAAGCAAGGCTTCTTTGTGAATATGCAGGAGAGGTAGGGGCTTGCCCTTGGACAGATGGTCTATCCATGCACTGAAGTTTTCGTTCTTCTATTTTGAGGTCTAGAGTCCCTCGCCCCGTGCTTGGGTGATCTTTTCTTTCACTGGTAGTACTGTCAAAGACAAGCACTATCTGACTCCACTCGGTATTGACCGATGGGTCTGACCTTACAAGCAAAGGAGCTTCGTGAGAGCTTGCTTCATCAAAAAGAGGGTTATTTTGCACCAATATACCCGATCGTAGGTGCATGGGAATACGGAGAAACTATGCGGAACCCCTCTGTGGAAAAAGGTGCATGGGAATACGGAGAAACTATGCGGAACCCCTCTGTGGAAAAAGGTTTGTTTTTTTTTTGAAATGGAATGACTATACGCTTTGGAATGAACCGACGTTCGCTTTCAAAAAGTGAAACAAACGGGCGTACGCTTCTCAGGGAGAGAAGGAACGGGCGTTCGCTTTCGAAATGAAAAGGGAATGGGTGCACGCTTCTCAAGGAGAGAAGGAACGAACATTGACTTGTGGAATGGCACGGCGTGCACTTTGGAGATGAAATAAGGAATGGATTTTTACTCAGGAGAAGAAGGGAACGAGCGTTCGAATTTAATCCATAGTGGAACGGGTGTTCACTTCAAAATTGATAACTAGAACAGGCATTCGCTTCTCGAAACCTAAATGGAACGAACATCCCAAGTAAATCACAGAGTGGAATAGGCATACACTTCTCAGGGAGAGAAGGAACAGACTTTCGCTTCTTCAAGGCTGAAAGGAATGGACGTTTGCTTGCGAAGTCAAATTGGAACGCGTGTTACAAGTTAAGTCTAGAGTGGAACAGGATTTTACTTCAAATGAGAAGGGAACGAGCATTTGCTTCCAAAATTTGAACATAGAATGAAAGGAACTAGCATGCACTTGCAATGGAACTCTGGAACGGGCGTTCACTTTGAGATGAGAAGCGAACGGTCATGGCATGTTTGGAACAGCCGCGGCACTTCAGGAATGGACGTGGCACTGTCAGTCTAGGAATTTTCCAAGATTTGTCTGGGGATTTATGGGTGCAGGTCTGACAGCCCCCTGAATATTCTATGATAATAGTATAGTCACACCCCCTAGATTAAATGCAATTCAATACAATTTATGCTCAATTTAATGCAATTTATGCTCAATTTAATGTAATTAATCTTATTTTAATGCATCTACCACATTTAGGTAAGGAATCTTACTAGATTTGGTCAGCTGAAGAAAGGAACGGATGTGGCATATGTGCCATGACCATGGCCTAATAAGCAAACAAGTGTTTGCTTCTCAGAGTAGCCAAGTAGAATGCAGTTTTGCCTGGTTTTTTCCTCAATCACATACTGATTTAGGTGTTTTCCTAGTGTTTTTTTGTGTTCTTGTTTTAATAGGGTTATACAGCTTATCTAGCTATCTATTGGTGCCTACAATGCATGATAAAAACCTAACAAACTAAGATTAATTAGTGGGTTAAGCTAGCATGCAACTTAAAGAAAAAAGCACAGAAAATTAAGGTTTTGCTTGAATGTTAAGGGCAAATGTGAGAGCATTCACTTGCTTCTCCCACTCTTGGTGAATACTTGGACACTCCAATGCTTGATTAACTTTCAATGCTCCAGGTAATCACTATAAAAAACAAAACAAAACAAGATTAAACACCCAACCAACGGATTTGTACTCCAACCGAGCTAACCAAAGGCACTAGCAAATGAGTAGAGTGGAGGACCCTAGGCACCAAAAGCATTCCCCGGAAGCGGCACCAAAGATGTTAAGAATAACATGCTACCCTGCACACAAGAGAGAAAGAAGAGAAGAAAGATACATGCAAGAGTTGAGTCCAAAGAATTTCACTTGGCCAACCCTATGAGGGTTAACTCCTTGATGTGAAGCTGCTAGGGGCTCACTCCACCTCTTCCTGTGTCACCCAAGAAAAGATCCAAATGCTAGGTAGAGAGTAAGAAGAAGGGAACTATGGAGAGACCAACCTCTACTTCATGCAACTAGCATGCAAAAGGGACGTGGTAGATAGCAAAGAGAAGGTAGAGAAGAAAAGAAAGGAGAGCATTACCATCCCTACTTATATACACCAAACAACAATCTAACATGCAAGCAAGCAGGGAACACAAGCTAACATGCAACCACAAGTTCAAATGAGAAAGAGAGAGAGAGAGAGAGGGCAAACTCAAGTGAGATAAATGGGATGTCCCTTTTCATATTCCATCAAATGATTTATATACATGAGCTCATATTTACAATGTCTAGCCGCCCATTTACAATTGGGGGCCCAAAACTAGTCTCCCTAGTTTCTCTAGTTCTATGTACATCTATTCCTCATGATCAGCATTACACAAGCTGTAAGCTCGGTCATCCCATGTCTCTTTTACAATCAGCGCTTTGTGCAGTTACAAAAAGATAAATTACAAAGGGGTAGCCACGCACAAGGTAATGTTAACCAGAGTGGTTAACATACTTTCACTAGAATAAAGTATAATTACACCAAGTTAGTGAAAGATCTACTGGTCTATGCATCAAAACATTAAGTTCTCGTACTTTTGGTGAAGAAAAAGATGTATATATAGACTATAGATCTCTAAACAAGATTATAATAAATAATAGGTACCCCATTCCCATAGTTGATGACTTATTAGGGTAAGGCCCCCTATCATCTAGTAAGAATGGCTAAGGAAGATGTGTAGAAGACTGCCTTTAGGACTTAGTCTAGCCCATTATGAATTTTTGGGAGTTCCCTTTGGACTTATCAACACTCTCACGACTTTTAGTCGTATGATGATGAACCGTATATTCACTTAAACGTCAAGATTTTATGATTATATTCTGGCATACTAGTCTCAACAAAAGTATTGAAGATCGTAAACACCTAGAGCTAGTATTTTCTCTTTTGAAAAAAAACCAACTTTATCTCAACCCTAAGAAGAGTAATCTCTTTCAAGATAAAATTCAGTGCTTGGGCCACATAGTCTCAACCGAGGGCATTCAAATGGATCCAAAGAAGATTAAATCCATTGACACTTGACCTAGACCTTGTAATATACATGATTTACAATTATTATTAGGATTATGTAAGTATTATAGGATATTTGTCAAGAACTTTGCATACCTTGCACATCCATTGACAGATCTCCTAAAGAAGGCTAAACAATTTCATTGGGCCGGTAGACATAATAAATCCGTTCAAGCTTTGAAAGAAAATCTTACTCATGCCCTTGTGTTGTAGCTCCTAACTTTAATAGACCAATTTTTGAAGCTATTGTAAGTGATGCCAGCGAATATGGGATTGGGGTATTCCTCATGCAGGATGGTCATCCATCAAAGCCACAAGTTAAAACCAGTAGAGTGAAAACTATAGTACATATGACAAAGAGTTTATTAGTTTATAGTACATGCTCTTAGGATTTGGAAAAATTATCTTATGGGTTTTGAATTCCTAATCAAGACTGATCAACTAAGTATTAGACACGTGCTCTCTCACACATGAAATGGGTGTCTTTAGTTCATAATTTTCAATCAATGATATAGTATCAACCTGGTTAGGAAAACATAATGGTTGATGCGTTAAGTAGAAGACCGAGTATCAACTGCCATAGAGACTTTACCCTTTGAAGCCATGAAGGATTTCTATGAGCAGGATCCGGATTTTTCAAAGCCTTAGAACTCAATGAAAGATTATCATTGGATTCCCAATGGCAAGTACTTATATAATGAAGGACATCTTTTCTTCCAAAAAATATTATGCATCACATGACCATTTAGACATATTGTTCCATGTGTCATAGAGGGGTATCCTCTACCTTACATTATACGGCTAGAGAATTTTATACGGCTAGAGGGGTATCCTCTACCTTACATTATACGGCTAGAGAATTTTATATGGCCTATTATTATAGTACATGCTCTTAGGATTTGGAAAATTTATCTTAAACTAAAAAAGACTTATTAGACACGTGCTCTCTTATTAGACACGTGCTCTCTTACACATAAAATGGGTGTCTTTAGTTCATAATTTTCAATCAATGATACAGTATCAACCTAGTTAGGAAAACATAATGGTTGATGATCTAAGTAGAAGACCTAGTATCAATAATATATCTGCCAATAGAGACTTCACCCTTTGAAGCCATGAAGGATTTCTATGAATAGGATCCAAATTTTTCAAAGCCTTGGAACTCAATGAAAGACAATCATTGCATTCCCAATGGGTGAGTACTCGTATAATGAAGGACATATTTTCTTCCAAAAAAGATTATGCTATGCATCACATGACCATTTAGACATATTAGTTTAGAGAAGATGCATCAACAGCCTCCATACATGGGTCATACAGGGGCATCCTCTACCTTACATTCTATGGCTAGAGAATTTTATATGGCCTACAGTGAAAAAGGATGTAGCTAGATTTGTTGCCGAGTCCATGACTTGCTAGAAGGTCAAGAGCTACAAAGGTAAGACTCAAGACCTATTGATGTCGTTACCCATTCCTAAAATAAACCATGCGAGCATATAACAATAAACTTCATTATGATCTTTCCTACTTCTATGAGTCATAATGACATGATTTGGACTATAGTGAACCACTTTAAAATTTGCTAGCCACACAAAATGTAATTTAGAGAGGTATCCTCTACATTACATCCTATGGCCAGAGAACTTTATTGGCCTATGATGAAAAAGGATGTAGGTAGATTGTTACCAAAGTCCATGACTTATCAAAATATCAAGAGCTATAAAGGCAAGACTCAAGGTCGATTGATGCCATTATCCATTCTTAAATGACCCATGGGAGTAGATATCAATGGACTTTAAGTCATAATGACAAGATTTGGACTATAGTGGACCGCTTTAGTGAACCATGGGAGTAGATATCAATGGACTTTGAGTCATAATGACATGATTTGGACTATAGTGGACCACTCTAGTAAACAAGCTTATTCTATTCCATGCAAAAAGACATTAACATCATGGCTTATCCCCAGGTCATTGTGTCTGATCGTGATTCTAAGTTTTAAAGCCATTTTTGGACTACACTCTTTGACAACTTAAGTAGTAAGCTGGATTTCACAACCCTATTTCATCTAGAGTTAAATGGACAAATAGAAGTTACTAATAGTATGATTATGGACTTACTTATTAAGATATAGGACTTGGAGCCTTAGTGAACAAGGGTGTAGAAGGTGTGTGGGTGTGAATGGTCCTTAGGGCCACCTAACCCTAGGCCACTAGCAAGCCTATTTAAAGGCACATGCCAAAGGCATTTGTATGAAGCATGAAGCCTAGTTGTATTTTAAGCAACTTAATAAGCAAGATTTGTTCTTGTATTTTGGGTCTCTCTCCTCCACATCTTCTTGATCTAGCATAAGCACCACGTTTTCTCAACATGGTATCTAGAGCTTGGCAAGATTAGGTCATTTTTTGTGGTGTAGAATAGGTCAATCTTATCTCCTAGAATAGTGGATCTAAACCCCCTGCTAGTGGCGGCGCTCTAGCATCTTGTGGAGGCTTTCAATAAAGAAAGTGTCAAGGACATCATGGCGCTTTGATTCATGCCACTAATTAGTGGGTTTCGTCACTCAGAGCTATGCCATTGCGACTAGTTAAAACAGACGCAATTTTCAGCCTCCCTCCGAATCCGTACTGTCATTCCTCCTGTGCGTGGAAGCATAAGCCCCAAGACCTTAGGGCTTTTTAAGCCCATGGTCTGAAGGCCCTTCTACTCAAGTATCAGCCCTAATGATCCATCGATGCAAGTGCTAGAGTCAAAAGACTAGGTCTGGGTCTGTGCATTCCATGGCAGCTTGTATAAAAGCTTTATAAAAGTGTTTTTAAACACTAGTTAGCTTTCATGCTTATCATTAAAGGAGTACTAATCTGTTAAGTGCTCTTGTGATGAGGGCTTTTTCCATATCCTTGAAGTGGTGGTCGTAAACCATGAGGTGTTCATAAGCCTCATTGTCAAATCAAGCTTCATCAACATCTTCAAGTGCACAAAGCTTCTCTAAGTGTGTTTATAAGCACTAATAGTGTTGCTTAACACTAATAGTGGTCATAACCATCAAAGGAGGAGGTCTTTAATACTAAGGAGGCTCTTCTTCATCAGTATTGGAGGTCGCGTACACACCATAAGTGCCACATTATAAGTCTTCATCGTCTCGTCAGCCCGCTTCTATGCTTACCTTGGCAAGCTTCCAAGGAGAAATGGTGCAACCATAAGCCATTGTCTTCATCCCATAAGCTGATGTCTTCACCTATTTAAAGGCACATGCCATTGTCTTCACCTATTCACTAGAATAAAGTATAATCCCATGCTTTCCACGACCATTCTCCTTTGGCATGTGCCTTTAAATAGGCTTGCTATTGGCCTAGGGTTAGGTGGCCCTAAGGACCATTCACACCCACACACCTTCTACACCCTTGTTCACCAAGGCTCCAAGGCCTATATCTTAATACCCCCCCTCAATACCAGCCGTGAAAAAAATTACAAGTTAATTCCATGTTGTATACCGAGCTAGTGTTATTGATGTTTATGTTTGTGCCTATCATATACTATTATGTTGGGATTAATTATGAGTCAAATTGATCATATGTAACTAACATGGTTAGCATTGTTGATTAATAGGTGATGCTCGTAGGATTGTGCATAGCACATGGAACACCCATTTGATAGACTACCAATGCGTTGTTCTTGGACTATGCATAAAGCTGCTCAATTTTGAGACCCCGTACTGAATGTCAAGCCTCATCTTACATAAGAAGTTAAGGTATCCAACACCTTCTTGATATAGGCCAACATCAAAAGGGTCACCTACATCTTAAGACTATCGCAACCAAGTTCCATAGGTGTAGCAACAGGTTTGCAGTATCCAAGATTGAACCTCTTCAACAATGTCTCTATGTATTGTGTCTACAACTAACAAGACCATCATTATGCTACCAAAACTCAATGCCCAAATAATATTGCAACGGCTCACATTTCAAAAGACCTCTGTAAATCAGTTATAAAAGCTCAAATATGATCATCAGTAGGGCCTATGAGTAGCATGATATCAATGTATAGCAGGATGACCAAAATTTCATCTTTAGTCCTCTTAATGTAGAGGGTACTATCAATAGGACTATTACAAAAACTTTGTGCAACCAAGTATGCATGTATCTTCTCATAACATGCTCTAGGAGCTTGCTTAAGACCATACAAAGCTTTTTTCAATCTACATACGTTTGATTCCTGACCTTCTCAAGAAATCCATGAGGCTGAAATACATAGACCTCCTCATGAAAATCTCCATTCAAAAAAGCAGTTTTGATGTGAGTACAAAGGTCTCACCATAGTCAGTGCCTTTTTCCTGTGCATAATCCTTTGTAACAAGCCTTACTTTGTATGACTCGAGACTATTGTTAGCTTTACGTTTAAGCTTATGAACCCATTTTGTTCCAGTGGCCTTCTTGCCACCATGAGGCAAATCAGACAACTCCCAAGTATCATTTTTTAGTAAAGCATCGTATTCAGATTGCATAGCACTCATCCATTGTTCTGATTCCTTTGCTGCATTAAAGGAGATATGTTCCTCTTTATTACATAAACTAGAAAATCAGAGCATAACTTCCCTCAGCATGAGTTGTGTGATGAGAACCTACACATGTTTTGTTACTCAAAGGAGTGACCAATTTGCTATCACTAGTGTTTGCACGCTAGCCATTTTGGCATACTTTTTGACTCCTCAATTTCCCGTCTTTCCTCATCATCCACATTTGCCTCATCAATAGGCTGATTTGTGGGCTAAAAAACATGCTAATTTTTAACATGTGGGCTAATTTTCAGCATTCCTTTCAGTACCCAAATGCTCTACATCAATGTATCATGCATTGAACAATGGAAGGAGAGTGTCGAATATGTCCTGCTGCTGCGAACATACATTTTGTTGTTTTTTACATGAAAGCAAGGGCTGAAGTCCATCTTCCATAAGTACATATGTACTCATAAGAATCCACTTGGTAGCAAGATGATAGAGAAGATAACCTTTACTTTCTGAGCTATGCCTGACAAAAATACATTTAACAGCCTTATCATGCAAATTTGCTTAGGTATATAAGCAAGACAACAAAAAATACATAAGTGAGCCATAGAGGTCTTTCTACCATTCCAAGCTTCAAAAGGCGTAATTGTATGAAAAGTCTTTGTAAGATACCTGTTCAAAACATATCATTGCTTCTAGCCAAAAACCATGAGGTAACTGCTGAATTTTGACCATACAACGTGCCATCTCCATGAGAGACATGTTTTTGCTCCTGAATTTTGACCATACAACGTGCCATGAGACATGTTTTTGCGTTCAACTACACCATTTTGCTCAAGTGTATAGGGCATAATACATTGGTGTTTTATCCCATGATCAGCCATGTATGCATGAAACTCCTTAGACATATACTCTCCCCCTTGATCAATATGCAGAGTTCCAATCTTACATGTAGAAACATTTTCAACCATAGCAACAAAGTGCTTAAAGCACATAAAAACCTTTGATTTCTATTTCAATGGATATACCCAGGTATTTCTGTCTCCTTCCTTAAAGATTTTATATTTGTTATTCCTATCTACTCATTGCTTTCTTCTTTTCTAAAAGTGATGTCTACCAGCCATGCACTGTGTAGTCTACTTTCTTCTAGCTGCATGAGATACTGCATCTGCTGGGTTGACTGATTCTTCTAGGTTGAAGCCTTTCAATCAGGGCTATTCTAAGGCCGGGATAACATATTCCATCGAAACTACTGCCTCTACCAGCCATGCACTGTGTAGTCTACTTTCTTCTAGCTGCATGAGATACTGCATCTGCTGGGTTGACTGATTCTTCTAGGTTGAAGCCTTTCAATCAGGGCTATTCTAAGGCCGGGATAACATATTCCATCGAAACTACTGCCTCTAAACCATAGACTAAAGAGAATGGGGTGAACCCTATGCTTACCTTGTGCGAAATGCCCAAAGTATGGAATGAAGCTTTTCATCCTAATCTGTTCAATTCTAATCAGCAGGATCCGCTTTTGCACCTAATTTGTTGATTCTAGCTAACCATTTTCTCGGATAGTGGACAATTGATATCTTGTGTAGGATCATATGCTATTGAGTGAGCTTCTGAATTACTTAATTTATGAAGTGTCCTCCTTGATCACTTATAATCATCAATGAATGTGACAAAATAAAGGTAGCCCCCAATAGATAGTATCCTCATAGGACCACATACATCATTGTGTATAAGCTGCAATTTTGGGAAAGCTCTAGCTGAACTATCTTTAGGAAATGATGCCCGCCGCTACATTTTTCTAAGAATACAGCCCTCACAAGCATGTTTAATAGGGGCTTCAAGATGTGGCAGCTCAGACACCATGTCATGCGTATGCAAACGCAACAAACTGCTAAATTTCAAGTGACCAAAGTGTGCATGCCACAACTTAGCATCACCCATTACCTTTGTGGTAGAAACTATACATACAACATGCTTTTGTCTTTCATATGCATCTAGCCTATAAAGGCCATGAGACAATGTACCAAAAGCAACAATTGTATTACTATCACTACAATCATGAACAATACATCTATCATCCACAAACTGAACCACTAAGCCAACCTTAGTAATGACAGTAGAGATAGACAGTAATGACAGTAGAGATAGATAACAAGTTCTTCTTGATCCTTGGTGTACGAGGAGTTGTTTACACATGGAATAGTGTTTCCCTATGGACCAGATTGAAGTGATGAGAACAAACTATGATGAGAAGTAATGTGTTTACTAGCACCACTGTCAAAATACTAGACATGTACATCTGTAATAGCCATGCATGTACCTTATGTAAAGGATAAGAATTGCATTGCACAATGAAAGCCCAATCATCATGTGCATAGTTTGCAGATTCGTTGTTTTTTTTGCATTAGATGGTAATGCCACTTTCTGCACTCATTAATGTAGTGACTAGGTTTCTTGCAATAGTTAGATTTTTCCTTTTTCTTTGTCTTGTTACCTTCCTTGTGCCAACAGCCCTGCAAATGCCACTGAAGTTGGCCCGGCGCCCCCCGGCCCTGGACGATAACGATGGAGGAGACGACGGCCAGGGTACTCTACCACCCCCACGTGCCTCTTCTCTCCCACCTCCCCCACCACCACCCAGCTCATCTTCTGCCCTACCAGCAACCAACCCCCACCATCACCACCCTTGTCTGGCACCTCAACCCTCCTACTTTTTATGGACAACCCTCTTCTCCCCCCATCCATTTTCCCACCCCAACCAACCCACCCTCATCACCCACACCCCCATCACCTCCATTTTTTATCCCTTCATTTATTAGGAATGAACATTATGTTTTGTGCTCTCCCCTCCACTTCTGCTAACCCCCCACCCATCCTCGATGTGAAGCATACCAGCTTGGGAAGCAGGCTAAACATGCTTTTCCACATGAAAATCATGTCAGCGCAAGGCTATTAGATGTCATACATTTAGATGTATGGGGATCAACAAGACTATAACAATTGTAGGTTGCAGGCATTATGTTACATTCGTTGATGACCATACTAGGAAAGTGTGGGTTTACTTCATGAAGGAGAAAAGTGAGGTGTTTGCTCACTTTCATAGATTTAAAGCCTTTGTCAAGAAGGAAAAAGGCATGCAAATAAAATTCTTGAGATCAGATGGTGGGGGAGAATATTTCTCCAATGATTTCAGTGATTTCTTGAGGAAGTAGGGAATCAAGAGATAGTTTACATGCACGCACACTTCGCAATAGAATGGTGTTGTAGAAAGAAAAAATAGGCACATTGCAGAAGTGGCACATGCCTTGATGGATGAAAAGAATATGCCACATTATTTTTAAGCAGAAGCAGTAGCAACAACTACTGTGTACATTATGAATAAGACAGCCACTGTAACTGTTCATGGTATGATGCCTGAATAGAAGTTTACAAGATTAAGGCCGAATGTGTCTCACTTGAAAGTGTTTGGGTGTATTGCATATGTGCATGTTCCTAATGAAGTGAGAACAAAGTTGGATACAAAGGCAAAGAAATGCATCTTTATTCGTTATGATATGGAGTAGAAATATTATAGATGTTATAACCCTACTACTCATGTGATGCGAGTAAGAAGAGATGTTGTCTTTGACAAGATGAGTAGTTGGTATACACCACTAGTGAAGGGCACATGTAAGAAGTGCTAATGCTGCACCACATGTAGAGAAGCAATCATAGGTGCTTAGTGGACCAGGAGAGTTCTCTAGTAGTGGATCCAATGTTAGCCCATGGTCAGGTAGGTTGAGGACAAATGTAGGTACACATGTATCATGCAAATGGAAGGAAAAGGTAAATCAACATTTTGTGCTTGATCCGTCAACAACAGGTCACTCATATGTGGATAGTGACTCTAGAGTAGCTCTATACAGAGCTTTGATGAGGAGCTTGGCATCCCATCTCTGGTTACTCCTAGTGTAAGGAGAATGAGGATTGTTTTGAGGACACCTAGCAGTGATCCAAGTGCACGCAGGTCTACGAGGGTTAGGTACCTTGTTGACATGCTGAGATATGATGGATATATAGCCCATCATTATGCTTACATGTTAAAGCAATACAGGAATTGAAGCCCACTTGTTTTAAGCAGGCACTTGGAAATAAGAAATGGGAAGATGCCATGAATAAGGAGATGGCAGCATTGGATTTAAATGCAACATGGGAGTTAGTGCCTTTGCCTAAGGAAAAGAAGGCAATCGGATGTAAGTGGGTGTATAAAGTCAAGCATAACGCTTATGGCTCAGTGAGCAGGTATAAGGCAAGATTGGTGGCCAAAGGCTATGCGATGACTTATAGTATTAACTATGAAGAGACATTCAACCCGGTTGCAACAAGAATGGCAACCATGAGAGCTTTCATTGCTATGATTGCATCAAAGGGTTGGTCTTTACATTAGATAGATGTAAAGAATGCCTTCTTGCATGGTGATTTGCAAGAAGAAGTTTACATGATGTAGCCACCAGGTTATGAGAGTGGTGCACACCTAGATTTTGTATGCAAGTTATGCAAAGCCTTGTATGGCTTAAAGCAAGCACCCAGAGCACGGTCAAACAAGATCTAGGAGTATCTTGTTACCACTGGATTTCAGATATCCAGTGCAGATTTTTCACTTTATATGAAAAAGACAGATAGAGGGATCATGCTATTAGTCATCTATGTAAATTACTTGATTATCACTAGTGATAGTGATGTTGACATATAGGATGTTAGGAGGATTTTGAAGA
Source organism: Cibotium barometz (assembly GCF_041138505.1). Lineage (NCBI taxonomy): Eukaryota > Viridiplantae > Streptophyta > Polypodiopsida > Cyatheales > Cibotiaceae > Cibotium > Cibotium barometz. Next base: position 16,454,920 of record NC_141052.1, read on the forward strand.
AAAAGTTTGAGATGAAGGATTTGGGTGAGCTGCAAATTTTTTTGGGCATAGAGGTGGTGAGATCACCTCATGGCATTTTGTTATGTAGAGGTAATATGGCTTGGACATGTGTTGTCCAAGTATGGCATGACAGGTTGATATGGGTGAGCCCGTGGATAGGGAAATTGTTATTGTTGTGACAACATGAGTAGCATACAATTGGCTAGTAACCCAGTATACCATGGTAGAACAAAGCACATTGTTATTGTCGTGACAACATGAGTAGCATACATTGTTATTGTTGTGACAACATGAGTAGCATAGTAACCCAGTATACCATGGTAGAACGAAGCACATTGAGGTGCATTATCACTTTGTGATGAGGGAGAAGGTTCTCGAAGGTGATATAGATCTAGTAAATGTCAGCACAGAGGATCAAGTGGCTGACATCTTCACAAAGGCATTGGGTAGAGAGAAGCTCCACAGGTTTAGGAGCTTACTTGGAGTGCATGCAGTGTGTGGAGTTGAGCTCGAGGGGGAGTGTTGAGATATCAAGCCCAACTAGTACTACGGCGGACATTGATGACCCACTTGGGTGATAGCTTCCACACTTATGTCACTAGCATGGTTGGTGAGATTATAGTTAATATGCCGCCAGTGGGGATGACATGCTATGTGATAGTCACTTTGGAGTTGTAAGATCCTTGTCCTCCACCGCGCACCAGATTGGGGGTGCTAGCAGCAGAAGTAGTACATCTAGCACGGGGCAGGGTCCTCACTCGGGGCCTCGCCCACACGGATATCCGAACAGGTTCTTCCAAAACCGAACTTAGAAAAACTTCTCTTGCTCAGAAAGCACAGGCGATTCCTCCAGGATAAAATTTTACTCTAACGTAGTCAAGATCATTACTGACCAAACTGGTCCGGCCTCACCTATAAAGATACTCGGCCAGATCAAGGAAGAAACTTGCACTTGGATCATAGAGATCAACGCTTTTTTCCCCATCAAGAGGCACAGCCGTTGATTCCTATCCATAGAACAATTACTATCTGGGATTTACTTCATCTATCATAATAACAGAAAGGAGTCTCATTTTACGGATCCATCAGTCCAGCCTAACCCCATCCAGTCCCATGGGTTAGCCAACCGCAGCCAACCGCTGTAGTGATGGGATCCAATTTAGAATTTGGTTAGGTTTTGTCCCGGGTACCAGGAAAAAGAGTTCCCGGGCCCCCTAGCCGGATATTCATGCAAATTTAACACCAGTCATTCATGACACTTACACACCCAATATGAAATTACCTTTTTCACAGATTCAGCCATCTTTAAAACAATCATTTAATAAAACCATAGTATCATTGGTCACAATCCTCCAGAATATCCGGTTGAATGTTAATTTCCAATCATTCCTTCATCGAAGTATCTATGGCATCATTGGCAACCAGAACGCTCACCACCTGTCCACTCAGGGGCCTTTTCAATAGTTCCTAGCTCATAGTACCCGGCAATATAATCACTTATAAAAATCAAGATAGAATCTCTGTTGAAGATCAGCAAGATCAACTAACAGATCCATATAAAAGAGCCATGGACTCATCCGTTGAGGACCAGCAAGGTCAGTTAACCAGTTCCATGCCCGGTTCCAGAAAATAACTCTTACTCCTTGTTCCAATATCTTCCATGACACACGTGTGGGTATCTTCGGTGACCCAAAGCCCAAGCACCCTCTAGGATCCTTTGCAGGTCACCTAGTGCTTCACTCATAGGCCACTTCCTTGGTCCCTCATCCACCGTGCCGGAAGCTCACCATTTAAATTGAACCGAGGCTCGTCATCAAGACCTCGGCCGACCCTGCTACGCGAGACGTCCTCTGTTGACTCTCTGTCAGCTATTGCAACTTTATCAGTTAGGTCTCCACGACCTTATTCACAAGACGGTCAAAAATGCTTCCCCAGTATTCTTGACATAAAACAGTCATTTACAAACAGGTCACAAATACAGTTTCTATAATGAAGTCTCATCTTTCCACATTATCCTTCATCAGTCCACATTACTTATTCCACATTCTGTTCGTATGTGTACTCATTCTCATCCAATCACATCATTTTCCATCTCATCACATCAGATTCATCACATATCATTTGTTCACATCCCAATTCACATGTCATCACATCTCATCCATTCACTCGTATCGACGTCACATCATTTCACATACACATTCGCATTCATTATTCCACCTACACCACATTTGTACATCCACATCCATATCCACATCTATACTTCCACATCCACATACGCATCCATACATCCACATCCACATCCATACATCCACATCCACATCCACATCCACATCCACATTCATACATCCACATCCACATCCACATCCACATCCACATCCACATCCACATCCACATTCATACATCCATATTCACATCCACATTCACATCCATACATCCACATCCATACATCCACATCCACATCCACATTTATACATCCATATCCACATCTACATTCATATCCATACATCCACATCCATACTTCCACTTCGACATCCACATTCATACATCCATATCCACATCCACATTCACATCCATACATCCACATCCACATCCATACATCCACATCCACATCCACATTTATATATCCATATCCACATCTACATTCATATCCATGCATCCACATCCACATCCTCATTCGCACATCCACATCCACATTCATACATCCATATCCACCTCTACATTCATACATTCACATCCACATCCTCATTCTTCGCACATCCACATCCACATTCATACATCCATATCCACCTCTACATTTATACATTCACATCCACATCCACATTCACATCCACATCCACATTCATACATCCATATCCACCTCTACATTTATACATTCATATCCACCTCTACATTTATACATTCATACATCCATATCCACATCCACATTCATACATCCATATCCACCTCTACATTTATACATTCACATCCACATCCACATCCACATTCATACATCCATATCCACATCCACATTCATACATCCATATCCACCTCTACATTCATACATTCACATCCACATCCTCATTCGCACATCCAATTCCACATTCTCATTCATACATCCACACTGACATCCATACATCCAGATCTATACATCCACATTTACATTCACATTCTTAAACATCCTCATCCACATTCCATACATCCATTTCTACATTCACATTCATACATTCACATACACCTTCACATCTATTCTTTTATAACACAACCACTCTCATCCTATCACAGCCCATACACATCTTATCACATCAGATACACTTCTTACCTCATCTCGTACACATCTTATCACAACGACATAGACCTATTGTGGGATTCACCAAGTGTACTCAATAGCTTTGTATTTTAGCATAAGTTTATTATTTGAACATTGGGAATAATATATCATTTTTCTTATCAAAATGAAGACTTTGATTGAGAAGTGGTGGACCCTCTCCACTTGGGTCTCAACTCCAACATTGATTACCTCTATCTTGCCCTTCTTCTGGGAAAGCCAAAAAATACGGATGATCTCACTCATGCCATTCACTCTCTCCATTCATCGTGGTTATATAGTTTGCAAAGAATATATGTTGTGGTGTTCCAAGAATCTTGCACTATTGCATTGATTTATGGGATTGTTGATGAGGTTGGAAAACATGGACACTTATGATAGCCTTGGAGTGTGGGCAAATTTTTTGATAAATATTACTTTCTCCAAGGCCAAGCATGTGATTTCCTAATGGAATGTATTTAGAGAGGTTCTTGTGGAGTCAGCCTTTGTACTCGTACACAAACTTTCTACATGCCAACGGCACTATGGTTTGTACTCTACGTGTAGAGAGAGCACTTGGGGACTGCAGTGTGAGAGGCAGAAACTTAGAACTTAAGATTGCATAGGACTTTGTTCATGTGCCTTCTGCAATATGTGTATCTCATATTAGAAGATGGATGAGAAGAGGTGAGTGAAAGAGTAGATTGTATCCATTTTTATATTTTAAGTGAACAACTATGATTTTCCTAACGTAGTTACATATGTGTGCACATAGGTCACTGTTTTGGTCATCGCCATCTTTACACACCCCATCAAACTACGTCTAGTCGATTGAAGTATGATAGGTTTGCAGCAATGTGATGAGCTATGGTGGATCAAATGCTAGAATAAAAATCATTAACAAAGAGATTAGATGATAATTAAGATGTGATTAGTAAAGCAATTAACTGATAGCTTAATGTAGGCATGGATAATCAAAAACCAGCAAATTCTCATTAGGCCAATGCCTTAATTTATAGAGTTTACATCCAAGCATCCAATCCCACTGATTTCTCCTTGATTCACTCTACCTCTTTTGCTTGATTCTCTCCACCTCTTCCCAAAATATCTCCACACCTCCTAAATCTCCTCATGCTACCCTTTATTCTCTCCCAGTAGATACTTCTCACCTTTTCACAAGTTCTCTCACATTTACAGATTCTCTTTTACAGCCTCTTGCTAAGGGCTTGTTCCCGCACACACCCTATTCACTACACCTCCCCTCAAGTGAATACTCCTAGCACACCTAGACCCTATACCAAGTTTCCCTCTTACTTGATAGTCCGCGACCAGTGCCTAGCACACCTCCCCTCAAGTGAATAATCCTAGCACACCTGGACCCTATACCAAGTTTCCTTCTTACTTGATAGTCCGCGACCCCAGTGCCTCAAGTCCCTAAACTCATAGTCCTTGACACTCTCAACCCAAATCTATGCGAGAGGTCTTGCCTCTTGCCTTATTCTGGAGGACAAGGGTAGTGTCTGATCCCATTTTTACAATGATGTAATGTGCCCAATACATAATCCATATAGCATTCATTCTTATGCACATTCCCAAATGCAACTCTGGCTGTGAATAACATGAATTTGTGTGTGGGTTAAATGCAAGATGATGATTACCACAAATTTATCAGCATAATTTTACCAAAAATTACATTAAACCAAGGATAACAAATCTGTATGGAATGGTTGGAGCATCAAACCATCTCCGAATTGCAATCTGAAGTTATAGGGATCTGTATCAGATACCTAATGGTTAATTTAAAACCTCAATTGCACCAAAATATAGTGATTAGTGTTGATTAATCTTGATTAGCAAATTAATCCTCTGTTTTGTGTGCAAAAAATAGAGTATGTGGGGAGTCCAGATTTGAGGCCTTAGAGTTCAAATGAGCTCAAATTCTTTCAAGGTCATCAATAGCAATTAGTCTAGTAGAGGATTAAGCCAAGAAACACAAGATTTGACGAAACATTGAATGCTTAATCTCTGTTTTACCAAAGTCACCTCGCAGATTTGATGAAGAGCTTGGATCTCACTGTAGACTTGATCAAATCAAAATCTGTCTTCACCAGCTTCTAGAGCACCCTTGAAAACCCCTAGGGCCAAGAGGAATTAGAGCCATTTCATCTGGAGCAGACAAGATCTCATTTTTTCCTCAGAAAATAGATGCCAACGAATTAGCGAATTTTTACAGTTGTAGGAGGTGGTTTGGCGATTTGTTTGAATGGGCTGAAGCCTTGGGAGTATGACTATGTATGGCTAAGAGCTTGGAGGCTATTGTTAAGCTTGGAGGGAGATCAAGCCCCTCCACTAGCTGGGGGTGCAGAGAGCTAATTGAAAAGAGGTAAAAATCTTAATTATCTACTAATCTTAATTAGCTAGGTGATTAGCAAGATAATGGGCTCACAAATTGATGGATTCTAGGCTAGGCTTTGATACCATCTTTAATTTGCAGCAATGTGATGAGCTATGGTGAATCAAATGCTAGAATCAACATCATTAATAAAGAGATTAGATGATAATTAAGACATGATTAGTGAGCAATTAACTGATAGCTTAATGTAAGCATGGATAATAAAAAACCAGCAAATTCTCATTAGGCCAATGCCTCAATTTATAGAGTTTACATCCAAGCTTCCACTCCCACTGATTTCTCCTTGATTCACTCCACCTCTTTTGCTTGATTCTCTCCACCTCTTACCAGAATATCTTCACACCTTACCAGAATATCTCCACCTCTTACCAGAATATCTCCACACCTCCTAAATCTCCTCATGCTACGCTTTATTCTCTCCTAGTAGATACTTCTCACCTTTTCACAGGTTCTCTCACATTTATAGATTCTCTTTTACAACCTCTTGCTAAGGGCTTGTTCCCGCACACACCCTATTCACTTGTATATTTCAACACAGGGAGGTGAGGTATCTGCTGTTAATCATCCATGTTTGGAGGTGGAGGTGGATGATGTGTCTTCATAGAGCCTAAACTATGAGAGGAAACCCACCCATACATGTTGCATGTGGAGAGGAATCCCATTTGATATGTTGTTGAGCATAGTGAGGCTTTTGTAAGGTAAGACTAGAGCTTCATTTATGGCACTCACTTCATTGTTGCAATTCATTTCAAGTAGTGTAATCATTCTATATTCATTATCTTTTGTATTGTTGTTTGTTCATATATATATATATATATAAATGAAAGAAGCGTGTGTGGCAAGTGGCTACTCGGGATGTTTATCGATCGAGGGGAAGTTCTAGATTACTTTGCCAAAATTGGCACCCTTGCTAGAGCATGCAAGGGACTACATAGACATTGCATTAGTATGGAGTGGGATGAGGTGTGCTTTAGTTCTTGCATCATCATGGAGTGGGATGAGTGTGCTTTAGTTCTTGTATAAAACCTCTTTTTCACGTTCCCAAAGATTTAGAGCAACAGTATTTAAAGGGAGACATTATTGATTATGCTCATCGATGGGAGCATGAGAGGAACATGGGGACCTCTACACATGTTCTTCAACACCCTCCTCCACCCATCCCATTACCCATGAATCCAACAAGGTCAAGTGCCTCATCATGGCCACCTAATGTTCCATTAAAGGCTCCATATTGACCCGTTATGCCACATATGTCCCCCACGGTTCCTCTTATGATGCCCTCATCATAAGAGGGAACAATGTCCCAAACTTGACCCGTTATGCCACATATGTCCCCCACGGTTCCTCTTATGATGCCCTCATCATGGGCACAATGTCCCAAACTTGTAAGGTTGTTATTCCCGTCTTCACCGTTTGGTAGAGCTCCCCATATGTAGCCATCTTCCTTCCATCATCAGTCGTGGTTCCCTCTTGATGTAATCCATCTCTTGTAATGACAAAAAAATATAATTTTCACATTATTTTGATGCAATTTTGTACACTTAAATTGGTGCTATGACATTTTTTTTTGGTATTGCTTGTAACATTTTAGATAATTGAATAGAGAGAGATGGAGGAAGATGGAGAGATGCGAAGAGGGAGAGAGAGAGATTGAGTGAAAGAGAGAAAGTTTGAGTTAGAGGGAGGCTGTGTTGTTGTCTTTGTATGCCTTATTACATTTGCATTTACATCGGGTAGATCACCATGGTTTAGAATAATTGCTTAAATGATCATGTCTCATTTCCTCATTGAGCATCATTGATCCTATAGGGATAGAAGCATTCCTCAATTCTCTCTCATGTTAAAAATAGAATGTTTGTGCATTCAATGGCTTTAACATAGTGTAGCCAATGTAGAACAAACTGACTGAGAAGAGTACACTTAGTGTTATAGTTTTCCATAGCTTATGCTTAGAAGTTCTACCTTACTTGGGTGAAGATAGTCTTTCCTCATTTGATTTGACTCATCTATATGTGTTAGAGTTTCCGCTGGCTCAAAGAGCTCAACAACTCCAAAGCATGCATAGTGATGTCAACACTAGGGCCAAGCTCAGATGGTGCCTCTTAATTTTAGGAGTACAATCAATTATATAACCAAAAGATGCATCTAATTTTTTACATCCTTAGGTTTGGGTAATGATACTCCAATGTTGATATTTCAAAATGTGTTGACAAGTTCACAACACACATTTATTGAAGTAGTCATAGTTGTGGTAATGACTCTTTTACGCCATTGAGATGAGTGAAGATTCCATGTCTACACAAGTTTACTTTTATGGTTTTGTCCTTCTTTCTAAGAGGTAGATATGATCTCCCAAACATGGACCAATTTGGCTTTTACATGTAGGGTCACCCTAGGATCACATCTTAGGATCTTGGATGCTTGTGAAACTTCATCACTAGGAATGTAGGATAAAAGCTTACGTGAGACCCCTACCCCCTAATTCTAGAGCACATGAACAATGAAAACTAATCTAGAGAGACTCACTCACGGCCTCCCCCAACATTATCTATCCTATCAGCTCCCTAAGACTCAACTTAAGAAAATCCATTGTCAAGAAATGTAGGTGATTCCTCCAAGTAGTTCTACACTTCTGGGGGTCTCTTTTAATGTCAACACACCCAAAACTCGTCATAAGAAAATTAAACTTACATAGCTTTAATGACCAACGGTCTTCTCTAATCTACTTGAGAACCTCTTATTCATTGAAGGAAAAGAGATTTAAGCTAAGAATCCCAACAATAATTACCAATGCATGAAGCTAAGAATCCAAAAAATAATTACCAAGCATTAAGACAAATCGAAGATTTTAGAATATTTCTAAGCATAGGCACACATATAGACGATAGATAACATATTTAAATATTCTAACTCTAAGAGACAATTCATACTTATATGAGATAGAGTAAAAGAAGGCTTCCATTATCTAAAAGAAAACTTGAGTTTACGGAACAATCCATGAGTCACCTCTTATGCTTACATTAACTTCTCATATGCTTTAACATTTATGAATACCTTAACCAAGATTAAGAAAGACAAGCTTTCCATTAAACTATATGTACTCAAGAGGGAGTCAATTGTTGATGAATTGGGACACTTTGTAGTATCATGACCAAAGGATTTACAATATATGCAGTATAGAAAAACAGGTGCCCTGTATGCAGACAATGGGGATTGGGATGGTCGCAGTGATTGCATTGAACAACACAAGGCATTTTGCTCCTCACTTGTAGAGGCATTAAGGATGTTTGGTTTTAAAGGATTTAGATGAGGAACATCTCGTAGCATGTTCATCTTCCATCATGTTGTCATCTAAATGTGTTGCTTCTTTACAACATCAATCAAATGTATCTAGGTTGGATACAATGAGCAAGTTGTGTAAGTTGTTTTTCTTTAAGCCCATCATGAACAATCTCTTTAATTTAGAATCATTTAATTTCTCCCATGACTCACATCGTGAGTCCAAGAGTTTTACCCGAAGGATAAAGTCTCTAATGGTTTTGTTTGGTTTACACTCAATTGAATAGAGTTCTTTCGCTGCACTCCACTGATCAACTTGTCTTGAAAAGCCATGGATAAAGGCTGTTTTCAAGGTTTTGAAGTTGGTCTTGATCGCCAAGCATCAATGTGATGAACCATCAACTAGCTTTTCCCTCTAAGCATAGGTTCAACGCATGTACCTTGGTGGGGCAGTTGGGATTTCCAAAGGCTTCACATCTCCGTTCAAACATTTGAATGTAAACCCAAAAGAGCCAGAAGCTACACATGATGCAAAAGCATCCATCTCAAAGGCCACCACTCAAGCCATAAGACCCACATGTGCGACCTAGAATACAAAATCCCAAAAGAAAATTTGATCTCGTCGTATATGCAAACATAATGAAAACCACCTAACAATCCAAAGAAAGTTAGAAGATGAAACAAGTTCTAGTATGTCACTTAGTGAGAATGAAACAAGTTCTGATTCATCACTCAGTGCACTTAATATACTAATCAAGAAACTAGAACCCACCCAACCACCCAAAATTGAAAATCATGATCAAGAAACTAGAACCCACTCAACCACCCAAAATTGAAAATCATGATCACATGACATATGTGGAATGCAAAAAAGCAAGCTCAGGAGAGCATGCTTAGCATAGTTGAGTGTCTTACAGGATCATCGGTTGGAGTACCGCTTTCCCTTTCAAGAGGAAGACATACTCTCTACTACAGAAGAGTCATTAGAGATAGATTGCACGAATTATGCGGTTGAGAAAGCACATGAGGAATTCGATGAATCCCTTATGAAATTGAAGTAGTCTCTCAAAACCTCATTTGGAGGAATGCTCTTCTCTCATGGTGGTGAAGCCAGCATAGCATCAACACTTGCACCTTTAAGGGCTCAACATGAGTTATACCAAGACGTAAAGAGCTCCATAGAACGAGACTGTGAGGATTCACAAGTTTTCAAACTAAACTTAGTTAGAATTGTCAGAGGGCCAAGTGTGCCATTGTATACAGGTACTCTTGAAAAAGCTGAGAGCCAAAAAGAGGACAAAAGTAAATGGGAATATGAAACAGAAATGGGATCTGAAGCTAAAACACAAACCGAAACATCCATGGTTCCTCTTGAAGATTCTATCATGGTATGGTTAGATTTCCCTACAGGCAATGATGTTAAATGCGGTTTGATTAGCCCTCGAGCTAGTCACAACATCATGACAATATACACTTGGGTGGGACAACCTAAACTCATCCCTATAGACAATGGTCTCGCAAGAGGAACCAATGGACAAAACATTGAAGTTCTATGTTACTTTAGCTATGCTACTCAAACAATCAATGGAGATGTGGAATTTAGATTCCATGTTACCACAGATCCCCTTGAGTATGATGTCATCCTTGGTGGAACTTGGATATGTGACTCATTGTATTCAATTGATGAATCCAAACAGTCACCTTGAACACTCCTCCAGGCATTGTACATTTGCTATATTTACTAGAGGAAGAGACCTTGGAGGAGCTAGAACTTTCAACACATCTTACTGAAAAGATCCCTAGGATTTTGGTTGGATTGGAACTTTCCAATAAAATCACCAACAGCTCAAGCACAACTTTATCCAACACGAGAACACAATCTCATGACCCTCGAGTTATGGGATTTGTTAGGTCAACCGACACTCACGGTAGCTCATCCTAAAGAATGCCCTTTACACAAGACTTGAACATGCCATGTTCAGGGTGGACATAAAATGTATATTGAAACTAACCCCTTACTTGTAAGTTTTTTGTAGTTGAGCATGTGTTGGAAACATATTTGATCTTAGGGCGTAAATGGACTATTGCTACCCAAGCACCACTGTGCTTTGCCAGTGTGATAGGGTCATCATGATGGTCAACAGCACAAAGTTGACATACCATACTGCAAGGAACAGGATCCAATCCTAATGGATTTCTATGATACTGAATGCAAAAAGTTACAAGCCTCTTCCATGAAAACCCCTCTACACAATGACCTTCCATCTGCACGTCAACACACGATCGACTCCAATAAAGCATCCACGCCTTCAATTCCATCCTCACCAACAAAGTCTAATGCCACAACCTTGCAATCCACTTCTATTCCTAAAGAAGTTCCCCATGTGCAACCACCTAACAAGGAACTCAAGGGAAAAGCCTCGGCGCAAACGCCTCTTCAATCAACTAACCTCGCCAAAAGAAGTTGTTGCATACTCAAAAACCTCCACATCAGTAACCACCACTTTGCAAGAGACTCAAACCTTATTATTCAACAATGCCCATGAGTCTCAAACTTGCAGCCTCAATGCAACCCAATGTGAAGGAGGACCCAAAACCTTCCACTTCCACTAAAAAGAAAAATCCACCAAGACAACACAAATCAAGGTATCTTAATGGTATCAAAAGGAGGGTGGAGAAGAAACTACTTGTAGCCTAAGGCTATTACAAATGCACCAATCCAATCTGGGTGCCTCGATCATCAAAACCTCTTCCTCAACGTAGCACTTAGAGGCTAAGGAAAAATAAAAGCACTCCACAGCATCGTCCACAAAAGCCTATGCGAGTTCCTCTAAGAACTCCACCAAGTCAACAAGTGTGGGTACCAAAAAGATGACCGAAAGCATAAGGGTACTATTAAGATAATACCAAGGCTTGGATTCCCAAGCGCATTAAAAAGTCCCTAAGCCTATTCAAAGAAACAAACCTTAGCACCAAAAGCATCAGCCACCAATTTATAATGTTCATCAAGGATAGGTGTCTATGCACGTGCTTCAACAACAAGGATACTATGATGGTCATCCCATCATATGGTTGCCAAAATTGAATAAAGTGAAGAAAGCCTCACCATCAACTTCCAATAGCCTCACCTAAAGTTTGACAAGAATAGAAACCCAAGCAGCACCAAGTAAGTCACTCAACCACTCTCATGCATTCAACACCTACACAAGAGCTTGTGTGTTCAAGCAACCCCAATGGTAACCAACAAGGAGTCTTACCTATAGCCTCGACAACAATTGAACCAAAAATTCAAGAATCAATTCCCACGTGTGCAATGGAGACTTATGAGCGCATTAAGGACAAACTCACAATGCTCTTTTCACCCTTCTGGATGTGAAGCGTAAGTGCAAAAGCTATGCGAGCGGCAGACATAAGAACCTATTCTCTCAAAAAGGAGAGTAGCCACACAAGAACCTATTACTCGCAAGGTGGTAGTAAAAAAAATAAAAATAAAATAAAGAACCTATTACTCGCAAGGTGGTAGTAAAAAAAATAAAAATAAAATAAAATAATAAAATAAAAAAACATAAACACAAGGGAGTCACACATATGGCCTACCTAAAAGTGGTAGAATATCACAAGCAACTCCTAAGGATCTTCAATAGACAATTATATTTTGTTAAGCTTATAGCTTACTATTCTTTTGGTAGCAGTTGCTCCATGTGAGTACATATCCATACTCATGCAGCACTGGAGGACATTTGCACCAAAGCCTTACCCATTGACAACTTCTAGGTACATCTCTAGATGGGGGGCCATGGTGGGCGAAAGCCTGGTCAATGGTACAACCCATCACCTAGAATTTTTCTTCAAATTACAAACCTCTCCAAATGATGCTACCATCTTCACAAATCAATGATCTTCAATCCTTAGTGAAGATATCTATATTACCCTGGCAAGTCGACATAATTCTTTCAATCCTTGCTAACAAGTGGCTACTTCAACACACAGCAGTTCAATAAGAATCTATATGACTCACTTCTTGTACTTCATGTATATCTGCTTCTCCTAAGAGCACTTAAATATACACAAAAATATAAAAAGCACATGGGAAGAAGCATACAGGAAAAAGTCCTACCAAACAACATTTGACAAGAATCTTGCCACACAAAGGGACATCATTGAAGGCCAATTTCTTCAAATGATGAATGTCGCTTCAATGAATCAAATGAGGAACTGAGAATCACCATCTCTATCTGATGATTATGTCTACTTTCCTCTGAATCCTTCCCTCTCTTTTCTCCCATTATTAACATCTCTTAGTGTCCCCAACTGACACAAATCACAAGTAACCTTGCTTATGATTATCAAAAACAAAGTGAGCAAATAAAAAAACATGCTCACAAAAATATAAAAATGTAATCATTCGTAAAAACCCCACCTCCCCAAACCGTTAGGAATTTCTAATACACAACTAACCTTTTCCTTTACTAACTAACCTTTCACATCCCTTCCGGATGAATAATGACTATTGAATGCCACTCAACATCAAGCCATCGGACAAAGCTTATCGATTCTCCCCACACAAAGGTCTTCAACGCGACGCGATCGCCATCAAGAAGGGGCAAATGTTAACTCATTCCTAGGGTTACCAAGAACTACCACCATTATCTTACATCAAGGAGTCAAGGTAGATACACCAAAAGGCCATACATTCAAGATATGAAGTAATGGTGCCCAAACCTACAACTTGGACGGGCGCCTGTAATGGTTCGATGGAATACTTAAGGCAATTCCCGCTTCAAGAGCATGTGGTAGTAGCAAGTTAGGAAGAAGTCCTAAGTGATGTACTTCATAATATGTTATGAGATTAGTCATTGTAATAGCATTAGGCCTTTTATGAGCCTAAAGTGCCCGGCCAACCACACAGTTTAAGTGAGTGCCCGACCAACCACACAGTTTAAGTGAGTGTGAACACTTATGGCTGTATATATAAGTGAATTTTTGTACGATTCCTCCCTCCAGCTTTTGAGGTATATAGGTGTAAGAACCTCCCCTTCTGATCTTATAATTATTCCTCTCTCTGAAATAAAAGAAAGATCCTGTTTTACCCTGGAGAGAGAAAATGTCTAGAGGGAGGTAATCCAAAATTGAGATATTTTTGGATATAAAAATCCTCCTAGTGTCTGAAATGGTTTCCTCTGAAACAGGAATTCAAAAAGAACTTTCCAATGTGCAATTGGAATTAATTGAAAATAGGTATAAAGGACCTTAGCCTAAGGGTCTAGATTTTCAGAAATTTTTGGATTATGGTCCAATTAAGGTTCTTATGGGCCAATAGGATCAATCCAAGTGTGGAGAGGAGATAAATCCAATTTATAAAAGAAAAATATCCAAAAATGAGTAAATGCCCACATAAGATGAAGAGTTGACTGAGTACAAGGTAAAAAAACTATGAATATTACTAAAAAAATTGAGATATTTTAGGTATAATGATACATTTTTGACACCTTGGTAAGGAGAAGGGGCACTTCAAGGAGGCACCTATTTCACACATGTGGTGGAGTTTTAACTCAAAAATATTGTGATATTTTTATCTCTCCTCTCTCCTAGATCAAACCAAATAAAAAAGGAGCCAAACTAGGTCCAAATTCAACCAAATTGAACCTAGAAAATTCTAGAACCTAGTTGGACTTGGTTAGAGGCCTCCCTCACCTATAAATACATCTTTGGTCCTTTGTAAAAAAATATGTGAACTATACCATGCCAGTATTATACTAAAATAATGATATTTTCTATTATCCTCTAAAAATCCTCTACAATTTGGAGAGATTGGAGCTTCTCTCTCCCTTCAACCTTCTTTGGAGCCTTCCTCAACATACTAACCAATTGATTGGTTGGGGGCCTCTCCAATGACTAAAGAATCAAGCAAAACAAGAGATAAAGTGTGATTTTATGGTCTTTTTCTTACTCTTCTAAATGTTTTTCACTTCTCAACCCCTCTCAAGCTTGAGAAGTATTCAATTGAATGGTTCTTTAATGCAAATGAAGCTCTCTAATGAATTTTAGTGATAAATCACATAAAGTTTATATTTATACTTAAATTAGAATGCTTTTATGTTTATCTCTCTCTCCCCCAAAGAATGGTCATTCCTATGACCAATTCTCTATTCAATTAATGCTTCTCATGGAGGAAT
The DNA here is from genome assembly GCF_041138505.1 of Cibotium barometz. NCBI lineage: Eukaryota > Viridiplantae > Streptophyta > Polypodiopsida > Cyatheales > Cibotiaceae > Cibotium > Cibotium barometz. Next base: position 16,470,071 of record NC_141052.1, read on the forward strand.
TCTCTATTTACAAATCAAACTCTAGGCTTGTGAAGCTAGAGGTTTAAGAAAATGGTTTTTATACTTATATGCTTGAAGAATATGGTAATATTAAGAGATAAATTCATAAATTAGATTTAAGGCTAAAAGATAGCTATACTATCATAATTACTTTACTATGTCTTATTCTTTTCATAAAAATTAAAAATTGCCAGTAATAATAGCAGCGGAGCTATGGCAAAATTTTAAAGAAATTGATGCATAATTCATTCTTATGCATAATGTGAAAAGAGAACTTCCTACCATATTCTAGGATTGAATATCCTAGGCTAAAAGAATGGTTTTTGTCAAATTCAATGAAAAACTAATTTTTAAGTTTATGTGTAATTAAATAATTAAGAAAAGAGAAAATTATAGTAATTATATTTAAATGATAAAAGAGGAATTCCTATGACATTTGGAATTCAATCATTTAGATGGGAAAAGAGAAATTCCTAGCATATTGGAATTAATGGATATTTTATTTAAATTCAAAGATGAATTTTAGATAAATTTATTTTATCTATGAGAAATATTTAAATGATAAAAGAGGAATCCCTATGACATTTGGAATTCAATCATTTAGATGGGAAAAGAGAAATTCCTAGCATATTAGAATTAATGGATATTTTATTTACGTTCAAAGCTGAATTTTTAATAAATTTATTTTATCTATGAGAAATATTTAAATGATAAAAGAGGAATCCCTATGACATTTGGAATTCAATCATTGAGATGGGAAAAGAGAAATTCCTAGCATATTGGAATTAATGGATATTTTATTTAAATTGAAAGATGAAGATAAATTTATTTTATCTATGAGAAATATTTAAATGATAAAAGAGGAATTCCTATGACATTTGGAATTCAATCATTTAGATGGGAAAAGAGAAATTCCTAGCATATTGGAATTAATGGATATTTTATTTAAATTAAAAGATAAATTTTAGATAAATTTATTTTATCTATGAGAAATATTTAAAAGATAAAAGAAGAATTCCTATGACATTTGGAATTCAATCATTTAGATGGGAAAAGAGAAATTCCTAGCATATTGGAATTAATGGATATTTTATTTAAATTAAAGGATGAATTTTAGATAAATTTATTTTATGTATGAGGAATATTTAAATGATAAAAGAGGAATTCCTATGACATTTGGAATTCAATCATTTAAATGGGAAAAGAGAAATTTCTAGCATATTGAATTAATGGGTATTTTATTTGAATTTATTTTATGAGAAATATTTGATGTGATAAAAGAGGAATTCCCATGACATTGGAATTCAATTAATTAAATGCAAAAAGAGGAATTCCCATGGTATTTGAGATCGAAGAAATTAAATGGGAAGAAGAGGAATTTTTAGTATAATTCAATTTATGATTATTCATCAAAAGTGGAAATATGGGTAGAATTGATTTTTGTAAATCCCATGAATTCTTTTATTCAAAAGAGGAATAGTGAATATAATTCAATTGAGGAATTGAGAAGGAATATGGAAATAGTCGTCGAGAAAAAGAACCTTTATCTAGGCCAAGCAATTGGTAGAAATTTAGAAAAAGTTCCATTATCGGTATCGAAGTAGTAAAAACTACTAAATGGGAATAGGATGTGGAATGGATGTGATAAGATGTAAATGGGATGTGATAGGATGTGAATGGATGTGATAAGATGTAAATGGGATGCGATAGGATGTGATAAGATGTGATAAGATGTAAATAGGATGTGATAAGATGTGATGTAATGAAAATAGATATGGATGTGAATGATGAGATGAGAATGAGATGAGAGGATATGTGAAAGGGTGAGATGGGAAGTACATGGATGTGGATATGGATGTGGATGTGGATGTGAAAGAATGTGATGTAAATGAATGTGGATGTGTATGTGAAAGAATGGATGTGGATGTGTATGTGAACGAAGGGATGTGTATGTGTATGTGAAAGAATGGATGTGGAGAATGTGATGTGATGTAACATGAATATATGTGGATGTGAAGTGATAGATATGAATGTATGGATAGATGTGGGTAGTCGTACATGTGAATGATTGGATGGATGTGGATGAATGAGAAGACATGTGTATGAATGAGACATGATGTAATGTGGATGGGATGAATGAGATATGATGTGGATAGATGTGATGTGATATAATGTGGATAGAATGAATGTGAGAATGATGGGATGGTGATGAGAATGAATGTGATGTGATGAATGTAAATGGATGTGATGTAAATGAATGTGATGGACATGAATAGATGTTATGTGATGTGAATTGGGATGTGAATGAATGAGTTGTGATGTCATGTGAATCGAGATGTGAATGAATAATATGGGATGTGAAATGGATGTGATGAGATGTGATGTAAATTGGGATAGATGTGAATGGATGACATGTGATGTGAATGAATGTGACGTGATGTGATGTGATATGAAACGGGATAGATGTGAATGAATATGATGTGATGAGATGTGGATATGGGTAGATGCGAGTGGATGAGATCTAATGAGGATAAATGAGGAAAGATGTGATGAGATGGAAAATGATGTGATTGGATGAGAATGGAAAATGATGTGATTGGATGAGAATGAAAAATGATGTGATTGGATGAGAATGGAAATACATATGAAATGGATGTGGATTAAGTAATGTGGATTGATGTGGAACAATGTGGAAAGACGAGAGTTCGTTATAGAAACTATATTTATGACCTGTTTTTAAATGACTGTTTTATGTCAAGAATGTTGGGGAAGCATTTTGACCGTCTTGTGAATGAGGTCGTGGGAGACCTAACTGATAAAGTTGTAAGAGCTAATAGAGAGTCAACAGAGGACGTCTCGCGTAGCAAGGTCGGCCAAGGCCTTGACCAGTCTTGGTTCGATTTAAATGGTGAGCTTCCGGTACGCTGGATGAGGGACCAAGGAAGCGGCCTATGAGTGAAGCGCTAGGTAACATAGGCAAGAGTATGAGGATGAAACATGTTAATCTCCGCTCTAATATTTGGATCCAACCCCAAGGAAGCGGCCTATGAGTGAAGCGCTAGGTAACATAGGCAAGAGTATGAGGATGAAACATGTTAATCTCCGCTCTAATATTTGGATCCAACCCCAAAATAAACTTCCTTTTAAGCTTCTTTTCATGCACTTTTTCAATGGACTGCATTTAAATGAGGGCATTCCAAAAATTTTCAATGTAAGTTTGGACATACTTTCCTTCTAACTCAGAGTGAGTGTCCCAATGTTGCCGGGCTTTGGCTTTGTACTAAGGAGGTAGAAAGTGTCTCTTAATTTCATGCTGAAAATGCCATGTACGAGGTTTATGTCGCCCATTCTTGGTGGCATTCCACCATAAAACCACATTCTGAATCAAATTATGACCTTGTGTTTCTTGGAAAATTTCTCTCTCAAGAAATAGTCATCAAACTAGCTAGCTAAGCCAAGCTAAAATAGTGCATGCATCCTTCTTTCCATCAAAATTTTGAAAAAAGAAAGCCTTGCCACTAATGCGAGATTCTTTCTGAGCCGTTTGAGCATCTAAAGTTGCCTTGACAGCTCGATGAATAGAATCCTCGTCGCTATCGCTTTCAATATCATGCATGTGCTGTTTTCGATGTTTCAATTGGTCTTCTAATGCAATTCTATGAGTGCATTCATTGACCAATTGTGCTTGCAAAGCAATGAGCTGCTCTTGAATAGATGGGGATGAGGGAAAACTAGCCATAAATGATGAGAAATAAAGGAAAATAGGAAAAGTTTAGAAATACTTATAGTAGTTCCTGCTCTTGATAATAATTATGAAGTTCGTGTAGCCTGCGAAAAAATAGAAGAGTGATGTGGCTGTCCAACGCAATCTCCAAAATTTTTGAAAGTAGCAGTAAAGCATCAGAAGGTTGTTCGGTGGAAAAATATTGAGTATCGGAAGAGAATTTGAGCTTCGAAAGAGCGAACGGTGACCAATTTTGATAATTCTAAAAACTTTGATTTACTATAATTCTTCGTTTAGAACAAGCGTGCGACGTTGAAAATTTGTACGGTTTAAAGCGCAGCCAAATTCGGATTTGGGAAATTTTTGAAGGGTTTTTTAACTTAAAAGAGCCCCACACATGAATCTCCTCTTATCTTTGAAGCTGTTTATGAGTAAAATAATATGGATGATTATGGAGACCATAGATTTCTGTAGGTTTACACCAACTGTTGCAAATTCAACTTGCTTGATCCTTGATGAAAGCTTGCAAAGCAGGGTATACATTTTGTGCAAGAGACCATTCCAAACGCATCCAACGGATCATATCTTCATTTCAATGTAATTTCTGGATTTGCAGAGCTTATGAGCACCGAACATGCATGCTTTTTCATTTTTCTCCTTTGCATGCTTTTTTAAGCTTGTAGAGGCTAGTTGTTGGAAGAGCTTAGACTAGGCTTATAACTAAGCCTTTTGTTTAGGCTTTAGTTAGAGCCTTTGTGAAGCCTTTGGTTAGGCATTTAAGCCTAGAAATGAGTACTCCAATTAGTTGCAAAAAAACCATAAAAGCTCCACCCTTGGAAGAAGTAATTTCTGTTGCTTTATGTGTCGTTTGTTTTCTAGCTTTCTTTTGGTCACGACATGAAGAATTTGAAGCCCCTTTGAAGCCTTGAATTTTTTTAAAAAAATCCTTCTTCTTGTACTAAATATTTTTCACCTTCTCTCCCCCCAAAGCTCTGATACCACTGACAGGAATTTAGATCTTGGGGAGACATCACTAACTATTCATACGGATTAAAATATAAACTTTAATTATTACCATGAGCAAGACAGCATAAAACCATAATTAAAATAAACACATGAGAGAGTATGGTGCAATCTATCTCCCCTTAAGAAATGTCGGCATTCTCCCACTTCTTGAGTATTTATGCTTTATCAATAAACACATGAGAGAGTATGGTGCAATCTATCTCCCCTCAAGAAATGTCGGCATTCTCCCACTTCTTGAGTATTTATGCTTTATTAATAAAAATAGCCCATAAGCCAAAAAATAGATGCACACTTATGCATGAGCTTGTCCTTTACAAAAATGGGGGTTGCTTTTAACACAAGCTTAGATCAATTCTTCCTATCTAAACCACAAAAGAAAAATTACACAAAGAACCCCAAGGGCTAATTCACGTGCAACAAAAATATAACAAAAGTCCATGCCCAAGTATAACAAAAGTGGGCGGCTCAATAGATCCACACCCAAGTACATCAAAAGTGGGCGGCTCAATAGGTCCACACCCAAGTACATCAAAAGTGGGCGGCCAACAACGATAAAAAGTCTCGTAGTAGATACTACGGCCAAAATACCAAAAATGAGAACCGTCTTGGTAATAGCTCACGCCATATCACCGTCATTACGTCCAAGCCATTCTAGCTTATTGAGCACAAAGCTTGTCATTCTCGCCAACCTACACAAGTTGTCTATTGAAACACATTACAAATTAGCAACACATGCTAAAAGTACACAACAACACATAAGTATTAAATCCAACACTTAGTTCCAGCCATCTCTAATTTCATATGTCCTACACATGGAATATTCGGAATCACCCAAGTGCCATGCTACAAACATAGTGGTAATTAGGGGTCCCCAATTAACCACATATAGGGACAGACGGACAAACCGTATAGGTTGGGTCCAAGTAGACTCAATGTAGAACCTATCATACAATTGCCCATGGGAAGTATATATTGATGGATTTTGCAACTTCTATCATATTTAGGTCCCTAATTTGAGATCTTCACTACATTGTGCATTCTTCTTTCACAATCATACAAATTTCATGTTAATGTCTTTCTAGGTTCCATCTAAGCTCCCTCATAGGAGCGCATGGGTGGTTGCAATTGCTATAAGTTTTATAATATTGGTTTTTGCAATAGTAATTTATTTTATTCTCCAACTATCTATCTTGTTGAATCTTGTTTTCTGTTTTAACCACAAGTAATTTTGTACAGCATGGTTGATGATATCATTTTTGAAATGTCATCGAAGTAGGAAAGATAATGGTTAGAAACAATTTGCAAGAGAAATGAAAGAGACTTTGCACCCTTAAGTTGTATTGAAAGGTTAGAATAACAAGATTGAGAAGAATGCATTTGAGAAATTTCAAAAGTATGTTTTGGTAGTTATTATGTAAAAATGTCAAGTTATTATGTTTTGGTAGTTATTATGTAAAAATGTCAAGTTACTCTTGGCATTTCTGATTATTTAGCTAAAGAAATAGGTATTTTATGTTTAAACATATGCTGCTTGTTTTCATTTCAACAAAAGTCATTCTGCCCATGGTGACCATTACCTTGGTAAACATGAAGCAAAACATAAAAATAGCATTACCAGCCTTAATTTCCTATGGAAGGAGCCCTCTTCTTATTCTATAGTTAAAAGGACCCAAAGAGGCATCCCAAATATAAGTGATGTTTACTTATCATTGCTAAATTATTCATGTAGATGGGTCTAAGATTTATCAATATGTAAATTATTTACTAATCTTGTAGTGTGATCCACAAATGTATATTTAATTTTCCTTTCGATTCTCTATTTACCCATGATTTATAACCATTAAATGCCAAACAGTGGCATATGTATATTCATGTAGATGGGTCTCAAATTTATCAACATGTAAATTATTCCTTAATCTTGTAGTGTGATCCACAAATGGATACTTAATTTTACTTTTGATTCTTTACTACCCATGATTTAATGCTAAACGATGGCATAGCTATATATATTACTTTTTCCTCTCAACTAGGATAAAGGTGCATACTTTTTTCCACACTTGTTTCATGGCTATTAATTTAGAAGAAAGATATATTTCAAGGTGGTTGAGAAAACTTTTTAACACATGTCATTTTTCATGCCCCATTGTGGTCCTAAACCATCGTTTAGCGAGCACGAGAAAATGTTGTTGGCCCATTCAGGGGCTTCATGAAATAGTCATACGTTGCGTATAAAATGGAATGAGTTTTCTTAGAGGTGTTGTAAAAAAGAAACCTATTACAAGGGATGTTTTTTTAACATAATGTGCACGCTAACTTTATGGGTGGATCCAAATGTTGAGAGGATATGTTGGTTTATGCAAAAGAGAAGTAATGGGGCTCCAAGTGGCAAAGACTTTACGTGTGAAAGTTTTCAATAAAAGTTTACCTTGGATGAGCTATATAGAATACCCATGACACTTGTTGAAAAAGACTCTCCTTAAGGCAAAGACTTTACGTGTGAAAGTTTTCAACAAAAGTTTACCTTTGATGAGCTATATAGAATACCCATGACACTTGTTGAAAAAGACTCTCCTTAAGATAGTTAGGAACCAATGGACTTGAGCTATGTGGCAAAAATAGCATGAAAGGGCAATCATTACAAAGGCCTTGATTGGTAATCACAAATGGTTCTTAATCAAATGATGAAAGATAGATTATATTGTCATCTTCTGAGGAGAGAGAGAGAGAGAGAGAGAGAGAGAGAGAGAGAGAGAGAGGACACCTGACAGACTTTGCAAATTGAGAGCTTTGGTTGCTACCTTGTTGCTTCTACAAGTGGTGATTGTGAACCCTTACATGTGTGATACGTGATTGAAATCTCATGCTAGTATTTTGGTAAGGGTATATTGATTCCCCATCAAACCTAACCAATCATTTAAAACTAACACAAGGATCATTTTTGATATGTACCCTCATCTATCATTTGCACTAAGGATATATTGATTCCCCATCAAACCCAACTAATCATTGTAAACTAACACAAGGATCGTTTTTGATATGTACCCCCATCTATCATTCGCACTATGTCTCTTTCTTTAAAAGTTGGTTCCATGAGAGTTGTTTTCACACTTAACCACCCTTGAGGCAAGCTTTAGTTCATACCATTGTCATGAGTTGTCTAATGAGCTTTGTATGAAACAACATACTGGCAAAGATGGTAGGGTTGTTTGTTGTTGAGGTCGCCATGTTCGTATCAATTACAAGATGATTGTTCACGGCCTCATGAGAGATGACGTTCTGCACTTGTTGTTGCTTGGTCAGTCAGGATGCCAGATCAACCATATGGTAGGGAATTAGGGTGAAACCTAGCCAGGCATGCCTTGTGGTGTGAGAATGCCATAAGGAGGTGATGACAATGAAGCGTCTCGCTGAAGATGGTGTGAAGGCCGGAGAGGAGGCGACGACGACCCCACGACGAGGGCAAGTGTGGAAGGACATGAAGCCTAGGGGTGGGGGGAGAGAGAGAGAATATGATTGAAAGAATGCTCTCCGAGATTCCATATTTAGGGGCTTTATACAAATATAGAAAAAAATAAGATTAAAATTTAAATCTTAGCAAAAAAGCGATAGAGATATTCCGGGGAAATTGGAGGGATTTAGGCCAAGGAAAAATCGAATAAAAAAGAAACAAAAAAAGGAACGGTGAGCTGCCAACCAGTTTCTCGGGGGGGCGCTCCCCCTTCACCTTCCTCACCTTCTTCTCCTGTTTTTATTACTGCTTCCACCACCACCACCATCATCTTCTTCTTCTTCACCTCCTCCTCTGTCTTGCCCTCACCCTCTTCGCATTATTTTCTTCTGTTTTTCTGCAGACAATATTGGCGATGGCGAACAAAGCTTCTTTGCCGTCTTCTTCTTCTTCTTCGGCTTCCTCCGGCACCAGCAGTTCGCCGTAGCTCTCCCACACTCAGGTACGGCCTTCTCCTCACCTTCTCACCTACTTTCCTGCCGTTTCTTCTCTGTGTTTCTCCGCTTTTCTGTCAATCCGCCTTGCTTATTCTGAGGCATCTCTATTTCCGGTTTCTGCTTTCGGTTGTGTGATCATCTTCTTTTCTTTCCTGTGCCTTCTGCTTTTTTCCCGTCGCTTTTTTTTCTTCCGACAGAGTTTCTGCCGTGCCGTTGTTCTCTCCTGTGCCGTACGTCTATTGCCTCGCCTTAGCTCTACCTTTTGCTCTTTTTTGTTTGATTTTCCGCACGCAACTTTGCTTGAAACGGTTTGTTTCCATTCCTTTTTTTGCCCTAATCCTCATACCTGCATGCAGTTCAATGCTTTTCCTGTTCTTACTGCGGCGCAAGTGTCAGATACTGGCTATATCCTGCTTTCCGATACATGTCGGACTTACATTCGAAAGAAAGATGGAGTCCGAAAGGGATAATCAGGCGTTATGGTGGAGGAATGGCTTCTCTTGTCTCCAGGAGATTGGAGAGCGATGCAGGCAGGGCCAGAAGCAGCCATCAACATGAATACAGACATGCTGCTCGCTTGCTACCTGATTGCAAGATAGGGTTTCCCGAATGCCGGCTAGGGTTTTCTGATTACAGGCCAGAATGGAGGAATGCTTTGGAAGAGCCTGTGAGTCATTTAAAACCGGCTGTGGCATCCAAAAGATATGAGTCAGTCCTTCCATCCTCGTTGAGCAGCCTGGCTGTCTCGGTTGCAAGCTCAAACCCCTGTGTTTCAGGGAAAGATGTTTGCAAAAGAATGTTTTTTTTACCTGCAGAGCCAGATGAGTGCAAAACAAAGTCTCATTTACCTTCAGAACCAAAGCTTAGTCCATCTGCAAACATGGTGCCGTGCAAACCAGTGGCTTGGGATGACACTGCTTCTTTTGCAGCACCAGACGAGCTTGTTTCTTCTAATACACTTTGTGAAAAAGCTTTCCAAGACACAGGTGTGGTCTTGGGGGATGCCAATGAGTCCAGCCTTCAAACTTTTGGTGTAAGCTTCGGGGATACCAATGAATCCAGCTTTCAAACTTTTGGTGTAAGGTTGGGGGATGCCAATGAAAAAGATTTCCAAGACACAGGTGTGGTCTTGGGGGATGCCAATGAGTCCAGCCTCCTAACTTTTGGTGTAAGCTTGGAGGATACCAATGAATCCAGCTCTCGATCTTTTGGTGTAAGGTTGGGGGATGCCAATGAATCCTGCCTCCAAACTTTAGGGGGAAGCTTGGGGGATGCCATTCAAAAATTTCAAACTTTTGGTGGTAAATCTCCTGGGGAGGTATCCCAGTATGCTGTTGTTAGCTTGGAAGGTTTCTCCACACAGCCTCTTGAATCTTACAGTGAGCCTGCGCTAGCAATGCACCATGCATGTGTAAGCGCAGAGGATGTCAATCAACTCTCTGTGATGAGTTCTTTTTTTGATAGTTCTAGCCGCGAAGAACAATATCCTATGAACTCCACTGGCGCTTGCAGGGATAAGAATGCTGCAGTTGGTGGAGTTAGTAGGGAAGGGGTACCTGGTTCATTTAGACTACCACCACCCTCAAGGACACCACGATGGAATGACTGGACTTGCCAACTAGATGAGTTTAATGGACAGGGTGGACACACAGTTAACAGAACAATGTTAGGACACAAGTTAAAGCAGCAGTTTCTTGCTCTGGCTGAGATAAATTCGATGGAGCAAGCTGATGAGGAAGACTTGGAAGAGGGTTATCTGATTCTTGATGAGAATGAAAATCAAAGAGAGGGAAGTATAGTGGCCGATGGTGGTGATGGGGAGGGTTATGATGGAGATGATGAAGGCTATAATGGACAAGCTATTGATGCAAAGCAGGAGAATGATGGGTATGACAAAGATGAAACCAGACAAGACAAGTTAGTTAAGGGGGATGATAAAGAGGTTGATGGAGGGATTTGTTCTGAGAACAATTCAAAGGCATTCAAAGAAGATGACATTTGGTCAGATGAGGATTTAATTTCAAGTCAGGTGAAAGGTTTCCCCCCACCCATAAGTATTCTTGCAAATGAAACCCATCCTGGTCTTCCAGGTCACATGCCTAGAACTTTCTGGCGCTCAGTGAAGAGGGGTGGAAGGTTTGTGCTACAAGAAGTGCAAGCCCGGCCTCGAGAATTCTTTCGAGCTACACGAGAGAATGGCAGACTGCAGCTGCAGCTGGTACGCCCAGATTCAGACCCTGTAGGAACTGTTAGAGAAATGCTTGACACCTTGCAGCCAGATGAAGGTGGGACTGAAGACCAGGGAGAAGCCTCGGGAGCAGGTTCTGGTCCAGATTTAGACCTTGTAGGAAGTGTTACAGAAACACTCGATGCTTTGCAAGCTGATGTAGGTGGGGCTGAAGACAAGGGAGAGATTGCAGGGGTAGGTTCTGGTCAAAATGGTGCAAATCAGATAAATCAGATTTCTGACAAGTTGCTTGGGGAGAGGACACCATTAGAAACAGGTCGTAAGGAAATAATGGATCAGATTCGCGTATATCAGATTACTGAGAGGAAGGAAATTTCAGGTCCTGGTCAGAGTGCTACCAATCAGTTTTCTGAAAAGATGCTCGAAGTAAAGACACCATCAGATGCAGGGCAGAAGGAAACCATGGACCAGATTGGCACAGATCAGATTACTGAGAGGAAGGAAACTTTAGGTCCTTATCAGAATGGTACGAATCAGATTTCTGAAAAGGTGATTGGGGTGTGGGCACCATTGGATGCAGGTCAGAAGGAAATCACTACTCTGATTGGCACAGATCTGATTACTGAGAGGAGGGAAATTTTTGTTCCTGGTCAGAATTGCACAAATCAGATATCTGAAAGGATGTTTGGGGTAAGGACTCCGTTAGATGCAGGTTGGGTGGAAACTACAGATCAGATTGGCAGAGATCAGATAACTGAGAGGAAGGAGAGTTTTGGGTTAAGCACAATGCTAGATGCACGACAGACTCCAGATTCACAGGAGCTTGAGAGTAGCTGTCATAGCAGAGTTGTGACACCTCCTGGCCATGCAAACGAAGAACATTTCAGACAAGATTTCCAGCATGCCTGCTTCAGTAGTACTTATGGGTTTGACAACAGTCTGAATGTGTTGTCACCCAGCCAGACACTTTTACAGTACCCTATCCAACCAGCTGTCCGATAATGTGGCTGTTACACACTGTTTTTTGCAGGAGCGCCGGTTAAAACCGCGCGATAACTTGCAATCATTTCTGTCCAGTTGTTTCACAGTGTGCTGATTTGTCTAACTCAGCTTATTGTGGCCGGATTTGTACAGAAGGCATGGTGAGAATGCTAGTGTACAGACTTAAGTAATTCTTTCCCAGAGGTTTTTCCTTTCCTTAGAATCCTCTTGGGCAATAAGTGTTGTCCATTGCAACCTATGTGAGAAGGGTAGCCTTCTTTGTTTGCTAAGGTCTTTCAAAGCACTTATTATTATTCTGGAAAATCACATTTATATGTATATATGTATCTATGCATCTAAACCGCATTATTGGTGGTTATCGGTTTGTATGTAGGAATACTTAATAGGTGCTGTGGAAGGTAGTGCATTTGACACCTTAAAGATAAATGCTGTCTGATTCTGTGGGTTAAATTTCAATAACAGATGTGTCTCATGTGCTAGTGGTTTTGAAGTCTCTGCTAACAATAGGGATATCTTGTAAAGATGATCCTCTCAACTTAGCGTTTTGTAGCATCTATAGTGTTCTATGGTATGTGATGTTGCCTGGTATTGATATGTGTCTGACCCTTGTCTCCAAGGCGAAAGCTTTTGGAGTGTTTTTTTGGGGGGGGGGGGGGGGGGGGGGGGGGTTGGAGCTTTAATCGACTCGCTAATGTATAAGCTCTGGAGAAGGGCAATGTTCTGCTTTGTGTCAAAAACCACTGCCTTTCTCACGAACAATAGGAGGTGAAAGGTTATTTTACGTCCTGATCAGCCTAGGGTTAGGTTAACCCAAGGTGAGGGGCGTGTACTTTACTCAGGTTAGGGTTGGGTCTTAGCAGGGCGTGGGACCTGGAGGGTTCACATGTGTGTTAAAGGCGTTAAGCAGTAAGAGGTCTGGGTTGGCTGTCGGCTTATATAAATAATAGCTAGGAGCTTATTTGGCTGAGTAACAAGCATGATACACCCCTCTTTCATGAGGTGTCAAGAAGCATGTTACCCTCACACCCCTCTTTGATGTGGACGGTGTGCTTTTTGACAGCAGTAGACTTCAGTATTGTCCTGCTTGCCCAGTCAGGCAGGATTTTCCTGGTCGATATTTTGGAGCAATCTGCACCAAATTCATGACTGGATATATCACTTGCCTTTTGTTGGAGTGTTTGGTGCTAATTGTTATGGTGTGATGCTCTTGTACGCATCACTTGCTTCTTTGCAACTTAGGCGACCTCCTAGGCAGGGTCTAAATTTGACGGGTTACTTAAAATTTCAAGTGACATACACTTTTTCAAACTGCTTTTCACATGACATGAATTTTCAAAATCATGTTATTCAAATGGCAAGCAATTTATCAAAATGAAAAGCTTTTTTAAAAATCTAAAAAACTGTATGTAATTAAACAATCAATCTACATGATGTCCAGTCAAGATGCCTTGCATGTCCAACTTGCCAAAATTAGGCCTTTGACTATTGAGTGAACAAATCACTCTAATGGCACCGCCCTCCTCTTTTTTCATTGTAACCAAATATCAAAAACATCTTTCCAATAAACTTGTGATGCATCACTTGCATTAAGTGATAACAACATCAATGCATCAAGCGTCTCCAGACACATGCTACTTCTCAAGCTACTCTTTATGTCATTTTGTCGAGAGAAACCTCGCTCACATGATGCTGTACTCGCTGGAATTACTATGCTTGCTTGCCATAAATGCATCAGTCCTGGAAATGTGTCCCACCAAGTCTTTGTGTTGTTGCAGATTGCCCAAGCATCATGCATACCTCTACTCCTAGCAACCCTGTACAGCATGCCAACAAAATCCTCCCGTTCATCCAAACATTTCCTAATGTCAATTATTGAATCATCAACCTTAAGCTTGCCAATAAGCCTCTCTAACCATTCTTCAGTCCTTTTATCCCTTTCAATTACATCTGAAGGATAGGCAGAGGGATTAAATAGCTTGACCGAGTTGAAAACCCCAAGATCAAGAAACCTATTATTTAGAGCATTCAAAACATCTTGTACAAATGTCCTTCCAATGCAAATACATTCAGCGAGGGAACCACTTGCACTTCCAGCATCATGAGGCAGTACATTGAGATCAAGAGTTGCATCCTCCTCTTCTGAATCACTTACTGCTCTGTCTCGTTTCTTTTTTGGAGCTAATTTTGGAACTGGCACAAAGTGTAGCACATGCTTATGAGTAAACCCATTAGAATCAACATATAGCATATTCCCATCTTTTGACATGTTCAAAAACTTTGTAAGTTGTTTTGAACCAGCACCAAATTGGCCCTCATAAGATATATACCTTTTAGTGAGCTTCTCAAATGTCAAATCCAAGTAGACTCCAATCATAGTAACATCCATGTTCTCCCTCTGAAATTCTACATTTAATTTATTCAATTCAACCAAAACATCAGCCATCATAAACTGGACTTGAAAGATTGTGGCATAATTGTACCATTTTTTCTCATGCATTCTCCATTGCTTCAAAATAGCAGGCATTAAGGGAACCAATCTTTCCATTACTTGGCCTCTAGATAGCCATCGAATTGCATGGATTTGTAAAACTTTCAAGTCTGCAATATGATACTCATGCATCAAGTTTCGAAGTTCGACATGTCGATTTGTTGATTTCCCTAGCCACGCATATACCTTGTTTGCAACCTTATCAACAAAAGCAAACACATGAGGATTCGATGCAAAACCATCCTTTGCAAGTGGCTCACGGTGGGCAATACAATGCACGCCCATAATTCGTGAAGCCGATGCTTGAAACCGTGCCACTACACCTGTCTTATGACCTGTCATTGCTGAGGCACCATCCGTTTTTACAAATGCAACTAGTTTCTTCAAATCCAGATTACTCTCTAAGAGCATGGCATGGACAGCATTGTAGATTGCCTCCCCAGATCCATTATCAACTGGTAGCAATCTCACAAATTTACAATTGGGCTCTCCTTTGCCATTCCCAGGCAAGTACAAAATGTAGATAATCAAATGCTTCTCCATGGTTCTATCTGTACTTTCATCAATGAGGATTGAAAAAAATGGACTTTCACAAATTTCAGCATACAAGTCTTGTCTAGTACAATCTCTTAAAGCCATCAAGAACTCTCTTCCAGATACGGGATTGGTATATGCACCATACTCATCAGATGATGGCATATTAGGAGTGCCAAGATCCCTTTGTAACTTACATTGAGTGGGATATTTCTCCAATGCAATATCATTGCATGCACAAAAGTGTACCAGCTTCATACAAGTGATTATTCTAAACTGTTCAGAATGCACCATTGTGTCAATACCCCCATCTATTGGTCCTTTGCCACCAATAGCCTTTAGCTTTGCATGATAAATACTTGCAGCTCTCCTATGATATGCAGATTTTGCATGCTCATTCAAGGCTGAAAGTTGAATGCTTTGGGATCCACCCATTGTGAAAGTATTCACTCTTCCATCTTCTTCACACCAAGTGCATTTTATGCGGTCCTCATTACATGTAGACTTGCATAAATATGCCCAAGGATGTATTAGAGTCCATTGAGTCCTCCACTTCCTTTTGGGTTTATTGGAAGAAGACTCTTGGGAAATCTCATTACAAGTTTTCGAGCTCCCACCACTACTCTCATGTCCTACATTGGCAATGGTCTATCTTGACAAAAAAGAATCTATTGAAGGCTGTGACTTTTTCTTTTTGCCACGTCCTCTATGAGGCACTAGATTGGGACGGTCAACCATCACTGAAAATATAAGAATAAAATAAAAAAAGGAAGCCACATGAGAATAAAGAGAAGAGAGCATGCTGCATACCTTAACGGTTAAGCACGTTCATTTATACAAGGCCGTTATACTCCTTAACGGTTAAGCATGTTCATTTATACAAGGCAGTTATACTACTATAATAGGGGAACAACAAAATAACAACAAAAACAAGACACAAAAGGGAGACACCCGTGACCCAATAGCTGAAGATAGCTTAACAAAATGTTAAAATAATCAAAATAAGAATCCAACCTGGAAATAAATTGCAGCCGGCAAGTCCACGTCCTCCACACCAAGATCGGAAGTAGCTAGCTATGATCACAACTCACTAATCAAGATTCAAGAATCATAAAAGTAAGTTAAGAGAGAAAGACACATAGAGAGCAATTTCATTTAATTGTACACAATCATACAATACAAAACCACCTCTACATATTATAACATTTGTCATAAGTAAACAATCCATTGCTAGATCAAAATTACATCAACAACATGGCTATAAGTAAACAATCCATTTGTCTAATCTGCAAACTGAAGCGGTCGTTCAGTAAATCAAATTTTTTTTCTAGGTTACATATGTTAACACATTAATTCCAAGATAAGTCATCAATACAAATTCGACCATCTATAAGAATGAAGAATCATACCCATCATTAGTCATAGTCGCCCATCCATAACCAGATTCACAGCTTTCAAAAAACAGCAAATCATGCCCATTGCCCAATGCCCATCATTGAGTAATTAACGAAATGTGTATGCCTTTAAGATCCTCAAAAAATAACAATAATAACTGATGTAAGGACCATATACTGATGCATCATGCACTGATAGGACAATTAGTTGTACTATCCAAAGATGTAAAAATAAAAAACCAAAATGAGTAACCCTGAATTTCAGAGCACATCGATGCAACCTGATAGAACTAGACCAGATTTGTCACAAAAATATGTGCTTTAAAGACTCCTTATAAAACTCATTAAAAAAACAGAGTAACCGAGTCATGACCATCAAAAAAGCAAGATACTCATCAGGGTTATGCCTAAAAAACTCTCGTAGCTTACATGTGTAGAAACTGTCAAATGGATTCAAGGAAATACAGAATCCCAAACATCATCAGAAAAGCGAAAGGTCATTAGATCAAATTGTGTATGTACAAATTAACATGTCAAACCATATAAATCGATTCACTAGGATTCAAAGATTATAGAAAGTTGAAACCTTCAATCGTATATTATAAAGAGTATAATCAAGCAATAGCTAGATACCTGAGACAAGCGTTGAGAGGCTGAGAGGATGAGCTCCCAACGGATGCTAGGACAAGTGACATGTTATCCAGTGAATCAACAATGCAGACTAAGTGAGTATACTGTATAACTCACCCAAAGTGAAGCCATTTTTATAGTCGGAGCCACACATGCTAGCGGCCAACTGTCACTGCCATGATGCCATGCTAGCGGCCAACTGTCACTGCCATGATGCCATCTTCATTGAAAGATATCTGAGAGGAGATTATTTGCAGAGTGGCCCCGTAGCAGTCTAGCAGATGCACAGCTGGCTATAAAAGCAGAATCTCTCTCCCAGGCGTCTCCCGACTCCCGAGTCCCTCACACTCACGAGTCACTGTTACCTGTACACACAGCTGGACAGAGAGCCTGAGAGAGGTGGCCACTGGCCGCCGCCGGCCGGAAGAGGAAACGAGAGTGCCAGGCTGCCAAGCAAGTTGCAACCAAATCATGCAGAAAAGAAGGTGGAACTTGGAACAGACCAAATGTAGAGTTATCCTGATTCACTCCTGAATCTTGATAAACAAATCAAAATTTACAGAAAAAGCAAGTAGGGAAGAGAGAGAGAGAGGTCGAGACTCGATGTATACAACTTTACGAGAGCAGATGTTGGAGGATACGAATCAGATCATACGATTCACGAATCATACGATGACCATGGAGACTGGGCGATGATTGATCCACGCTCCCGACTCCCGTTCTCGACTCCCGTTCGGATGGGTGCACCGTGCGCACTGCGGAATCCAGATCAAGGCCGGGGGCCGGACCGGATGACCCCCTCGGGCCTCGACTGGTTGCAACGAGGCTGGAGCTGCAGGCTGCAGCGGCCAGCCTGCGAGTCGCGACCGGCTAGTAGCCAAGGCCGGGAAGGCCCAATACAGTGCTCCTGTCACCTGTGCTAGTAGTTAGACTCTAGTTACTTAAACTCGCAGCCTGCATGCAGCATGCTGGCTGGCAGCTGCAATGTGCATCATGCATGGGTGAGTCCACTGTCCGTCGAACGGTGAGTCGCTGAACCGTGACGTGAGAGTCGGTGAGACATTAAATTGCAAATTGCAATTATCGATTCGCCCCAAATTTCGAAATTATATATATATATATATATTAATAATATATATATATAATATATATATATAAAATACACATTGCAGTGATTGCACATTGTGCAATGTGTATTTTATTATATATATGTACATATTAATATATATATATATATATATATATATATATATTAATATATATATATATATATATAAATGAAAAGCACTTTTTAAAAAATGACATCATTTGAAAGGCATTTGAAATTACTGTATTTCAGAGTGAAAAGTTAATTCTAAGCCATTGCATGTTTTTTGACATAGATTTTTTTAAAAAACCTTTTTTGACAGGCAAAATCGCCTTTGACAGGTAAAACACCCGTCAAATTTAGGCCCTGCTCCTAGGTGTGTCACTGACTTGTGTAAGTTGTTTTTTTTGGGTCATAGAGCTACGATAGCATGTCATAGGAGCAAGGTCTATGCTATGTCATAGGAGCAAGGTCTATGCTATGCAGGTGTCAATGGGATTATTGAACAAGTGCTGACTATGGACAGCTGGGAAGAACGTCGCCACTCACACTAGGCATTGGAGGGCCCAATGATGGGGATGGGGGGAATGAATGTGCAAAATACACACGTCTCTTTCTCTCTCTCTCCCTCTCAATCCCCATTGGGCAGCAAGCAGAGCAGGAAAAAAAACCAGTAATGCAAAATACATACCCCCCCTCCTCCTCTTCGGGCAGCAAAGCAAGAGTAATAAAAAAGCCCCAAAAACTATACTTAAGTTCCAGCTTTTAGTTATAAAAACCTAATTCGTGATTTTGGGAGGTTCGTTATCATTGGGATTTGGGTAGACCTCTTTTTGCACGAGACGGTCAATGATTGATTAAATGATTGGAAATGTCTGTTTTGTTGTTTACGTTAAAAAAAAAGTTGGCCAATGATTGATTGAAGGATTCAATTATCAAGATACGTTTTTTTTTGTTTTGATCACTTCAATCTCTCCTCACTTCAAAGTTCAAAGTGGACTCGTCATTCGAACGTCCTCTTCTTCTTTCCGTAAGTGCTGTTTTTTTTTTCCTCAAGTGCTCCTATTTATGTGGACCAAGCTAATCCAAGTTTCGGATTTGCATGTACTACAATTTACAAGCACACGTCTTTCCTTCCTCTTGCCCCCTTTTTTTTAAAACAGCCTTCTCACTTACATAGATATGGATGGATGGACATATGTACATATGTATGCTTGTGTGTGCATGTATACACGTACCCACATATGTAAATGTATGTATATACTTGCGTGTGGATGTACAATAATTATGAAGTTGTTGGTCAAGTTACTTTTGTTGGCATTGCCCTTTGTTATTAATTTTTTTGGGATGGGAGGTTATTATTATCTGGAAGGTATCCTAGCATGGTTGCATACTAGTAGAGAGGTGCTACATAGATTGGTAGTTTCAAAGAACAAAAGAAGACATGGTAGCAATGATGGATAGATATGTCCTCTTCTACAGACAATCATTCACAATTGAACCCATATAGGCCATAATTGAGGTAGCAAAGGTGCTCATGTCCTATTTAATGAATTGATTCTATTGCACAATACCAATATTGATACTTTAAATTATATGCGATATTATATCTCTTTACAATTATTAATTATTTGATATCAATCATAATTTATAATAATATTGCAATGATAAAAGTACTAATATAGTAACATAATAGTAGAATTATTATATAAAGATAACAATATACATAATTGTATATGTACTATTGAAAGAGTATTATAATTTATATTTATATGTAATATTATAAGAGAATTATAGTACAATAGTTGAATATATTTTAATAATACAAATATATATATATATATATATATATATAATTAATCACGTATGTAGTGCTATAAAAGTATTATAGTAGTATGATTGATGATATGGTATAAAAAATAATGTTGAGGGTATTTCATGCTATTTAAACTTATCCACATGCATTACAAGAGAGCTCCTTGGCTTTGTTTTAGGATCTCATTTAATCCAAGTGGTTTTCTTTATCTTTTAAGCCATTGACGTTCAACCCTCATTGATATTTTCATAATTTAAACCCTGTCTAATGAGTATTGAGAAGGCCTTAAAAACATAAATTGCACTACAAGAAAATAAGGGGTCAAACATCACCTATAATGTTGTTCAAGCCAAGCAAAATTAGAGGTGCCAGGCGCCATTATAAGCAGGCATCTCAAAAAATGTCACTCTTATGGTCATACTTAACGCTAAAAAGTTATTTATATATAAAAACACAAAGCGACATAGTGCGTCGTTAAACACCATTTTATAGGCCATAATAGTGAACCATTTTTAGTAGGCCGACTTCTTTTGGAAGGAATCTGCTTTCTTTTTCCTACATTCTTTACTATGTGCTCTCTTACAGTAAAAATATTTTAACCTTTATCTTATGATTTGAAGAGTAAAAATCCTTATCTTCTTCTTTGTGTAGCAGAGAAATCCTAGTTGCCATTTGTGGCTCTACATCCTTATCTCCGCATCTCGAATAATGACATGAACTTCTCAAATATAAGAGGAGTAGGCCTAACACCAACATTCAAAGATGTAACAAAAGTATCAAACTTAGGTAGTAGTACCCTTAGATAGCTCTCTCTCGCGTGCATATTTGGGTATGATTTGTAGAGGTTAGTGGTGATGAATATCACCCTCTCATGGTTTAATGTCTATCCAATATAGTTTGTTTGTTTACTTTAAGTGGTAATATATAAACTTGTTTTTTATGTTGAATGAATCTATGATTTGAAGGAAAAGAGAAAGATTGAGACCAAAACCATTAACACATGTGTGTGTATGTTTGTGCATATATATATTTCATGTCTAAAAATTATAAAATATAGAGATAAAAATTAATCCATATTCAAGGGATCCAAATTAATATAATACATGAAGACATGCAAAAAATAAATGTACATTGTCAAGATAGATGACCAATCATCACATGCCATGGTCTAAATGATCTGTCATTTACGATTGTCAGTGTCATGTGCTCTATATGAGGGATCCCTCATGAAGGACAAAAAATAGATGTACATCATCAAGATACATGACCAATCATAACATGTGATCCAATCTATGTGTCATTGTGATCGTTGGTTTCATGTGCTCTCTCGTCCTCATCACCATAGATAGTAGAGTCCAAGGAATCTGAAGACTCACATCAGCCTTCTTGTTGGATATCAATGCTCCACCCTCGTATTGTAGTCTAGGAACCGGCGAACTGATGTTTGTACGGCCCCCATTATGAGGAGTAGCCACGGTTGAGTAGCTTGGGCACGTGACATCCCTATATTCACACAAAAAGGTGGCCTATAAGGCCAGATGGTTTAGATATAGCTTGGATTAGATTTGGCACACTGGCAAATAGGCTACATGATACATTGGACTGTTATCACACATGGAGTAGATAGACTTTACTCTTGGTCACCCTGTCCTGACATTGTGTGGCCCGAAAGATGAGCCCAGATGGTGGCTGTGGGAATTGAAGCTCCCAAATCTGCCAGAAATTAGTGCTACTTTTCAGCTCCCTACCCTCCTTTGTGTGTGATCAATATGAAAGCTTTTCTTGATGATTCTCTTGCTCAAAGGCTTGCCCACAACATAATCAAAGTTTTTCTCTCCCTAGAGCCATCTAATAAATAAATTATGGTGCCTTAATATCATACCCAAATATGCAGCAGAACCAAAAACCCCCCTGTCTAACTTTGCCTTGATCAAGATTGAACCTCCAAACTGGTGAAAATTATGGCCATACTTGAGCTACTTGGTGGATAAGGGTGAAAGGCTCTTCAATGGAGATCAAATTGGTGGTTTGCAAGGATTTTTATGGTTCCTTGAAGTGGTGGACAACCCTTAGCAATTCTCAAAAACCGACAAGTTACACTCTTTTCTCTAATTTTCTCAAGGTATTTTTTCTTCCTCTATCTTTAAAATTAATCATGCTTCCTCTATCTTGGGTTGAATTAAAAATTTCATTTTTTCTTGAAAGTGAATTAGAAATTCTCAAGAATCCATTAAGCTTTTATTATGGTACTATGATAGGCTAATTAATCTCCTTTTAAGTGATTATAAAGTTAAACCATTTTAGTAAGATTTCTCAAATCCTATAAGGGCATGGGGAATTGTTTACTCCATGATTTTTCCTCATTTTTTGATTGAATCATGTAAAAGAGATAAAAAGAGGTAGGAATTAGAAATTAGGAGATAAATTATGTGTGATTAAAATTGTTATTTTTTAAATTAATTTTTTTGATCTTATGGACTAGTTTAAGCCTAGCGGTAAGTGATTACTTGATGATAATTAGATTAAGATCTCTTGATTTTTACATGAAATTTGTTAGCGCTTTAAATTACTAATCCATTCTTCAAGAAAAGCATGACATATGTTGATTATTCTAAATACTTGTTCTTTTTATATATGATTAGGTCACATGATTAGGAGTAGATTTTCTAGCATGCTATGACAAGGAGATTAATAGTGGAGTTAGTAAATTCATGCCTCTTAATCTTTTTTATAGGATCTGATTTAATTGCTAATCTAATTTAGATGATTGCATTTAAGAAATAATTATTGCTATGTTAGTTAAGGTAACATAGTATGGTAGTGACCTTGGAATTTTCTTTTACACCCATGTCTGGCTTATTAGATGTGATGATTTCTCTTAACTCAAAAATGTATTTTTAATAAAGATGCAATTACATGAGAGACTAATCTAGGATATGTGAAATTAAAGTTGTTGTTTAGAAGGAAGTAGTCTATCTTTTCTTTCTCATAAGTACAATTGTAAAAATATTGGTTATTTTCCTTGCAAAGTGTGTGTTGTGTGTTATTTAAGTATTCTATCAAGGCTTTGGAGGATAAAACCTTACAAAGGGTTAAGAAAGAGACATGAGTAATATTTTAGATCCGTTGACACTTTACACACAAACAAGTTATAAGACTCTTAGATTGAGAAAAAATAATTAGATATGAATGAACTTCTTCTCAAAGAACCTAAGAACCTTAAAATAAACTCTCATCAAGACCATATTAGGTGTTGGAAAACAGGGTTACAAGAATGTGTGCATGCGCGCACGCGCGCGCACTCACACGCACTCACACACACACACATTTATGGGAGATACAATTTAACCCTTACTTTTGTGTAAAAAACATCAAATTGTATATATGTAGGATGTATTCGACACTCTCCTTCCATACTTTAATGCAGGATACATTGATGTAGAGCATTTGGGTACTCAAAGGAATGCTGAAAATCAGCCTACATAGGTTAAACGTCAGCATGTTTTTTAGCCCTAGATCAGCCATTTTGGCATACTTTTTAACTCCTTAATTTCCCTTCTTTCCTCATCAACTGCATCATCCACATCTGCCTCATCAATAGGTTGGTCCGAACACTACATGACAACAAATTGGCCACTCCTTTTCCATAATACATGCAAGTTTTCATCACGCATCTCATGTTAACGTAGGTCATGCTCTTATTGCCTGTTTATGTAATGAAGAGGAACCTGTCTCCTTTGATGAAGTAAAGGAATCATAACAGTGGATGAGTTATATACAATCTGAATATGATGTTTTACTAAAAAATGATACTTGGAAGTTGTCTAATTTGCCTTGTGGCAAGGAGGCCATTGGCACGAAATAGGTTTACAAGCTTAAACATAAAGCTAACAGAACTTTTGAGAGATACAAACCAAGGCTTGTTGCAAAGGCTTATGTTCAAGAAAAAGGCATTGACTATATGGTGAGATCTTGCACCCACATGTCCTATGACTACCATACGGAGTATCATTCCAATACATAAAGGTTGGAACGTATGTCAATTGAACATCAAAATCCCTTTTTTGAATGGAGATTTGCATGAGGAGGTCTATGTATCTCAGCCTCGTGGTTTTGTTCAGAAAGTTCATGAATCAAAAGTATGTAGTTTGAAAAAATCTTTGTATGGTCTTAAGTACGCTCCGAGAGCATGGTATGATAAGATACATGCATACTTGGCCGTACAAGGTTTTTGCACAGCAGTCCTACTGACAGTACCTCTACATTAAGAGGACTAAAGATGAATTTTTGGTCATCATGCTATACATTGATGGAATGCTGCTCACAAGCCCTAATGATGATCGTATTTTAGCTTTTATAGTTGATTTATAGAGGTCTTTTAAAATGTCAGATCTTGGCCCATTGCACCATTATTTGGGCATTGAGTTTTGGTAGCATAATGATGGCATTGTTTTGCTATGCAAACAAAATACATAGAGACATTATTGAAGAGATTCAATCTTGAAGATCGCTAACCTATTGCTACACCTATGGAACTTGGTTTGCGACTTAGTCCTTAAGATGCAAGTCACCCTTTTGATGCTGGCCTATTTCAAGAAGCTATTGGATACCTTCGCTTTTATGTAACACGAGGCTTGGCATTCAGTATGGGGTCTCAGTTTTTAGCAGATTTATACATAGCCCAGGCACAAAGCATTTGGAGTCTATCAAATGGGTGTTCTGTTACCTAAAGGGCACCAATTACTTTGGGTTGTTTTATCCCAAGGGGGTAAATCATAGCTACATCCATTTACAGACTCAAATTGGGCTGGATGTTATGACACACGAGTGTCCACAAGTGGTTTTTTCTTTCACCTTGGTGATTCATGTCTATCACGGCTCAACAAGAAGCAACCCATTGTGGCCACTTCCATAAATTTGCAGGGCAGCATTTGCAGCTATAGTTGAGTACAGGGCAACATTTGTAGCTATAGTTGAGTGTGTTTGGCTGAGATGCCTTATTACTGATTTGGTTATTAACGAGTCCTTAGCCACTACCATCTTACTGACAGTCAGAGCGCTATGGTAGTTGCGAGGAGGAATCTAGTTTTCATTCTCGCACAAAGCACATTGAGGTGCATTATCATTATGTCAGGGAGAGATTATCTACAAGGGAAATCATCTTAGCTTATATGCCAACATAGGAAAACATGGTAGATTTATTCAGGAAGACTCTCTCACGAGAGAAGTTTGAAGCTTTTCACAAAGCTCTGAACTTACTTCCCTTTAGGGATTAGTCTGGGCTTCCTCTCATAGTCCAAAGAGCCTTGGCACATATTTGTGCTTTTAGTTCCATCTCACCCCTTGTTCACATCATCATTCCCATGGGAGATTTGTAGCCATATTTGGTGGTACTAGGACCAGTCGGGGCACCTTTTTCCTCTTTAGTAGGTTTTTTCCCCGTGCTAGTATACACCCATCTAGGGGTACTATTATCATCTGTGTACATCACACATTAATTATCTATCTATCACCAACATCAGATGAGGTGTCCGGTCGATGGATAGTGTAATATGGCTATGGATAATGATTTAATAGATCTTCTTTGCCGATCCCAACCAGTACCCTTTCTAGGGGATAGGGACAATGTTGGAGAAAGTGTAGAAGGATGGATAACCTCAATGGAGGAATATTTTGATCTTGCAAGCTATAAAGCTGTCATGGCTCATCTTAAGCTTGAGAAACTAGCCAAAAATTGGTGGAGGTTAGCTTCTCAAACCTAGGGTTTGAATGAAGGTGGCCTCTCATAGGATTAGATAAAGGACATGCTAAAGAGTTGTTACCTCCTCCCAACCCATAGCCATACAAAAATGAATGAGTTATTTTCTTGTGTTTGGAGGAATTTCTATCTCCGACATATGTAAAAAGGTTAAATCTTAAAATAGTAAAATCTTCCCTTGAACTTAAAGTGAAGTTGGCTAGTGGCATAGAAGAGAAAACCCATTTGAAAACAAGTAATTTCTTAAATTTACCCTAGTTGGAGGCAAAACCTCTCAGGAATTTAGGGTATTACCTCTAGGAGTTTATGAAGGAATCTTGGGAATTTAAGGTATTACCTCGAAGAGTTTATTGTGGAATCTTTGGAATGGATTGGCTTGTAGAAAAGCATGCGGATACATTACAAAGTTAGCGAATTGTAACTTTTACAAATGATTCATCTACCAAGGTTCTACTCTGAGGAAAACATGGTTACTTACCTTTGTAGATAGTAAACATTTCTAGGCTAATTAAGGGTATGCAAAAAGGGTTAATCATTTACTTAGTCATTTACTTAGTCAAACTCAACAAACTTGAATCTCACTTAGAATGTTACAAACCAGAATGGATTAGTGAATATGTTGATGTGTTTCCTGATGAATTTACTCAATTACCACCATTACGTGGTCACACCATGAGATTAGGCTTGAACCTGGTGTTAGACCAGTGGGGCAAAGAGAGCCTATAAAATGTATATGATGAAAGTAAAAGAATTTAAGGATTAGCTTGAAGCAACTCTTAGACCAGAGATTTATACGCCCTTGTGTACCCTATACCTTGCATTGATGAACTCTTTATTGATAGACTTCTTGGCGTTGCTACTACTTTACAATGATAGATTTGAAATCAAAATATTATCATATTAGGATCAAGGAAGAGGACATACCTAAGACTAATTTTAACTCTAGATATTATCATATTAGGATTAAGGAAGAGGACATACCTAAGACTAATTTTAACTCTAGATATTATCATATTAGGATTAAGGAAGAGGACATACCTAAGATTTCTTTTAACTCTAGATATGAGCATTATGAGTTTCTTGTCTTCTATTTGGGTTAGCTAATGCTCCTACAAATTTTAACGTATTGATGGGATAGATGTATATCAGGAACAACTAGGTGATTTCATTCTTGTTTTCTTTCATGATATATTAGTCTATTATAGGAGTGAAGCTGAACATGAGAACCATGTTTGGAAAGCCCTAGAAATCCTAAGAGAAAATCAGCTTTATGCTCAAAAAATCAAGTGTGTGTTCTTTTCTAACAAGCTTACTTACTTGGGATTTGTGGTGAGAATGGAATCACTCCTAACCTTGAAAAGGTTAAAGCTATGGCCAACCCCCAAATCTTTTAAGAAAGTTTGTGGATTCTTAGGATTAACGAGATGGTATCAAATTTTTATTAAGGTTTACGCGAAAATGGTGGCTGCCCTATTTACCAAAATGTATAAAAATTTCAAGTGGATTGCGGAGCACCAGAGCATCTATGATAAGCTGAAGGCTGCTCCTAGCCGGTATGCTTTTCCTCTTTTGATCCTTTGCCTCCTTTTCTTGGTTGGCCCAATCTTGAAAATCTAGGATCATTTGATCCTTGCTCTTGCTATTGAGCTCTTTTGCATGTGTCTTTCTAAAACCCAAGAGTTGTTCATTTTTCTTTTTGGTTCAGAATGGTTAGTAGTGAGGGCCACATTAAGTTCTTACATTGTTGCTTTACTACCCTTGCCCCTCATTGCTCTTGGTAATGTTGCTAACTCCAACTCTTTGGTTAGTTTTTTGATGGTCTTGCTATCCTTGATCTGCTACTCTATATTCTTTTATCACTTCTTCCTTTTCATCCAGTTGTATCTTTAGAGCAACTTAATCATTGCTTTTCTCTTCAAATCTCATGGCTTTCGAGGCAAGCACGTGTGCTCGTTCTAAGTGGTATCGCTAATAGTAGATGTGTCGATCCATAGTACTATCTCCTTTCCTTTACTTTTCGGATCCGACCGTGCAAGAGCTTTCTTGCCATTAACTTGTCGCAAACTTTCTTTTCCTTACTTCCACTTCTTGAGCCAGTTTAACGTATTCTTACCTTAACTCCTCTGCTTTCTTGCTTCCACTTCCCGCTGGTTTCTCCTATTCTAGGCCAGATTTCCAATCAGAACTTGGTTGATTTTTTAAGAAGTTTCTCTTGTTTTGGCCAAGTTTGATGGTCTAGCTCCATCGTCCAAATTCCTGTGAAGCTCTTGGTGTGGGATTATCTATTTGCAAGTGGGTGTGGAGGCTTCTATGATTTCTTGTAATTTATTCAAGTATTCCTCCCACAACCCTTTGAACTCTTTTGTGGCATGCACTTCCCACTCCTCCATTTCTTTGCATTAAACTCAAACACTTCTAGGTACTCTTCTGCATCCAGTATTGCTAGTCGTACTTTGGCCTTCACTAGATTGACTCTTTCTTTGTTATCTCTTTCTTGCACTTCCCACTCCTCCATTTCTTTGCATCAAACTCAAACACTTCTAGGTACTCTTCTGCATCCAGTATTGCTAGTCGTACTTTGGCCTTCACTAGATTGACTCTTTCTTTGTTATCTCTTTCTTGCACTACGCTTATAATGTTTTGATGCTCTGAACGATTTGGCCCACATGTTCCTATGTGCTCCCTAGGCGATGTAGGACATTGACCAGCTCTGCTTAAACATTTTTGTTTTCTTGTTCCTGCTTACACCTCACTTTTCAGGCTCTCCACTTCCTTATGCATTGTTTTGTTTCCTTCTTG
This sequence comes from Cibotium barometz, assembly GCF_041138505.1. Lineage (NCBI taxonomy): Eukaryota > Viridiplantae > Streptophyta > Polypodiopsida > Cyatheales > Cibotiaceae > Cibotium > Cibotium barometz. Next base: position 16,498,462 of record NC_141052.1, read on the forward strand.
AAGTTCTTAGAGCTACCTTTGTAGGTTGTCCTGTTGTTCTCTTTCTACTTTTATCTTCTTCACATCCTCTTGCAAGGAGTCTTTCTACTTCTAGATAGCATGTAAAGTCCTGTTACATTGAGCATAGGATAATTCTCTCTCCTTGGGGCTTGATTGCAGTTTTGTTATTTGTTTTGGCCCTTAATTCAAGCACTTTTGCAATAATTTAGGGATCCTTGTGCCCATTCCCATGTCAACATTTTCTAGGAAGGTTAAAGTAGAGATCTCCTGTAGCTGCACTTGTTTTCTAGGCTGCTCTACTCCGCATGTTTCTTCCCACTTGTTTTTGTGAGCCCCATTGGCTACTTCCTTTTGTTCCCTTGTGTCTGCTTTGGATGTATTTCTCCTTTTTGTGCCCTTATTCTTTGCTGAAGGAGAAGACTCTCTTCTTTCCTTATGTGTCGGGGGCATGGACTCCATTGTCTTCTCAGGTTTTGTGGTGGTAGGAGTAACAAAGCCCTCTATGGAGTTTTCTCATCTGCTCCTCTTTTCTCCTCTCATACCCCTTCAATTCCTTGGAACAGTGCCTTTAGATAACCACACCGATTCTCATCTTCTTGGCAGGCATGTCCCCCATCAACTTCTCCTTGATGTTATTGTAAAGAACCTTAGCCTTGAGGCCACTCTTTGTTCTTGCCTTTGTAGTCTTTACCAGCCCATAGCTAGCTCCTCCTAGACATCCAATAGAGCATGAGTGCAAGGGATATCATCTCGACAATGAATTTCATCCTCTTCTTCCTGTCCTTGTCTAGGTTGCTTTGCTTGTGATTTTGTAATCTTTGGCTTTGCCCCCAGTTGTTTTGGTGGTCCAAATTTCCCTATGAGGTCTTCATCTTCTGCAAGCTTTGAACCTCTACTTTTCCTTCTGTAGTAGTGGTGGGGATCCTGGACACCTCTGCTACGTACAATGGTGTGAATTATTTCTTTTCTCATGAGGGTAATGTGATGGTATTGGTCTTTCTCAAGCATTTTAGAAGCTGGTCATCAGCCTTGAAGTTTTGTTGTAGCTCATCCCATGGCAACTTTGCAAACTTCTTCAAGCCCACCTTTTCTAGCCACTCTCCACATGTTTTTCAACCTCTTTGTACAAGGTTGATGTGAGGCTTTTGTACTTCATCACTCTATTGATGTAGCTAAATGTAGGAGAGAGAGAGAGAGAGAGAGAGAGAGAGAGAGAGAGAGAGAGAGAGAGAGAGAGAGAGAGAGAAAAGAATATGGAAAAGCTTTGTTTTGTAGAGGAGCATGTGATGCAGAATAAATAGATAGTAGAATGGAAAGGAAAAGGGTGATTTACCAAATTAGCCAAGTAGTAGGGGCCATTGGCTTTACGCACACTTTGCGATGGTACCATAATTTCTTGCTCCTTCCATGATTCTTTACGTCGTCCCATCTTATGGGCACATGAGTGCCTATTATGCACATTATAAGGGATATCATTTGAGGTAGGGATGTGATAAGACTGATGTAATCCACTTCTTTTTGCCTTCACGTACGCTCCTGATTCTTGATTTTTTGGGTTTTCCATGCTACTTCCATGTGGTTTTTACGTGTGGTTTTTCACTCATCTTGCATATGCTGAAGTCATGCACACTGCTATACTGAATATGAACTCTCATCATCTGACTTTCCTCTTTTTCTTTTGAGTGATTTAGCTCCCTTTCCACCACCATTAGAGTGATTTAGCTCCCTTTCCACCACCTTTTGAGTGATTTAGCTCCCTTTCCACCACCTTTAGAAGCTTGTTGCAATAGGATCTGTACCCATTTATGAGTTTAGGTAGCTTTACACCATCCGTACGTTGTTGGGTCAAATGTCTTGGTTCCAAGTTTCTTTGAGATTTGGTATGGGCATGTCCACCGCATCTTGAGCTTGCATGGATGTCGTGCCATTTTGGAGGAAGAAAGCAACACATCTCCACAGTAATAATAGGTGGCCCCACAAGAATGTATTTGTTGTTTATCTTCTTCATTTCTAGTTTGAACGCACCCATAAAGTCCAACCCCCACTTTTGGAATGGCTCCAAGGGTAGTATGGGATTACGTGGAATTTTTTTAGAAGTATTTGGTTGCCCCCCCAACCTTTAGCATGTGTCACATTCCCTTACAAATAAGTGTGCATCCTTGAGAGTGCTATTGGCCATTGTAGTCTTGCTTGGAACTTTCCTTGCTGTGATCTCTCCAAAAAAGTGTCTGCCACTTACCCCTTGGTATTACAAAGCAGTAAGGTGTATTGGTCCAACCCCCACTTTTGGAATGGCTCCAAGGGTAGTATGGGAAGTCTTTGGTTTCCCCAACCTTTAGCATGTGTCACAGTCCCTTACAAATAAGTGTGCATCCTTGAGAGTGCTATTGGCCATTGCAGTCTTGCTTGGAACACTTTCCTTTTGCTGTGATCAATCCAAAAAAGTGTCTGAAACTTACCCCTTGGTGTGCTTCTACCAATACACCTTACTGCTTTGTAACACATCTTCTTAGGATCTGGTTAATGGCCATCTTGTACAACTGCCCTGCTATTATCATGAGAATGACTTTCTCCAGAGCTTCAATTTATTCCTATGGTCTCTTGACATGTACTCCAAAAATGATAAGTTAGATAAGAATTGCAGTATATCATCATGCTGGTTTAGTTTTTCTCCTTCTACTAAGAGCTGTGTATCCAAAAAATCATCCTCCTGTTATGGCTCACCCTAACCCTCCTTGAAACACATCCAACACGAGATTACCTGGTGAACCGCAACTGTCACACATGAGGATATTTCCAATGGTCAAAATCGTACCCCTTGAGGTCTCCAAGCTCTACAACTCCTTGAGAAGAAATTCCACCGCGTCTCTCGTGAGCGTTGTCACATTGCCGTGTTGCACTATGTGTACTCGTCCCTCCTCTCACCTCACATCACTCACATACACTCACTAGCATACATTAGAGAGAGAGATTAGCAAGAGAGACTCTATTGCACAATGGGAGAGTATCCTTTTATTATGAGAGATATTCACTTATATACATGGCCATAATGTTCACACTCACTTAAATTGTGGCCGGTAGGGCACTTTAGGCTCATAAGAGGCCTAATGCTATTACAATGACTACTCTCGTAATATATCCATGAAGTACATCACTTGAGACTTCATCCTAACTTACTACCACATGCTCTTGAAGCGAGAATCGCCATAGATATTCTGTTGGACCATTACGGGCGCCCATCTCCAAGCTGTAGATTTGGACACCATTGCTTTATATCTTAAATGTATGACCTTTTGGCGTATCTATCTTAACTCCTTGTTATAAGATAATGGTAGTAGGTCTTGTTAATCCTAAGAATGGGTTAACATTCCACTCTTCCTAATGCCGATCACGTCCTCCTGTGATCGCGTTGAAGACCTTTGTGTGGGGAGAATTGGCAAGTAGAACTTTGATGTTGAGTGACATTCAATGGTTTTTGTTCCTTCGGAAGGAATAAGAAAGTTTAGTTAGTAAATTAAAAGGTTAGAGGTTAATGAAAATTCCTAATGGGGTGGGTATTTTTGTGAGCCGCTTTTTTTGTTTATATTTTTTGCTCACTTTGTTTTTTGGAAATCATAAGCAGAGTTACATGGGATTTTATATTAGTTGGGAAACTAAGAGATGTTAATAATGGGGGAGAAGAGAAGGAAGGATCCGGAGGAACGTGAACAAAATCATTAGAACGAGATTGTGATTCTCAGTTCCTCATCTGATTCATTGAAGCGACATTCATCATGTGAATAATTTGGCCTTTGATGAAGTCCCTTTTAGTGTGACAGGGTTTTTGCCAAATGTTATTGAGTAGGACCTATTCGTGCATGCTTCTTTCCATGTGCTTTTTTTAATGCTTTTATGTATATTTAAGTGCTCTTATGAAGCAGATATACATGAAGTACAAGAATTGAGTCATATAAACTCTTATTGAGCTGCTCTTGTTGAAGTAGCCACTTGTTGGCGAGGCTTGAAAGACTTACGTCATCTTGCGAGGCTTAGATAAATATCTTTATAAAGGATTAGATATCATTGTGTTGTGAAGATTCTAGCTTTGTTTGGAGAGGTTTGGCAATTTGAAGGAAAATTCCAGGCGATGGGTTGTACCATTGACCAGGATTTCACCCACCATGCCCCCCCCATCTAGAGATGTACCTAGAAAGTTATCGATGATGAGGCCTTGGTGAAAATATCCTCTAGTGCATGAGTATGGATATGTACTCATGGAGCAACTGCTACATTAACTTAGCCAAAATAATAGCAAGCTATAAGCTTGACAAAGATGTAATGGCTTTTGAAGATTGTTGGGAGTTGTTTGGGATATTCTACCATTTTTAGGTAGGACAATTATGTGACTCCCTTGTGTTTGTTTATTTTTTGTTTTCCCTTTTTTTTCTTTTCTTTTTGGTTGGCTACCACCTTGCGAACAACAAGTTCTTGTGGCTACTATCCTTTTTAAGGGAATAGGCTCTTATGTCTATCGTGTAGCATCTGCACTTATGCTTCACATCCAGAGGGGTGAAAAGAGCATTGTGAGTTTACGTGTGATGCGCTCATAAGTATCCGTTGTAGACGTGGGAATTGATTCTTGAATTTCTGGTTGGTTACCATTGGGGTTGATTGAATACACAAGATCTTGTGTAGGTGTTGAATGCACAAGAGGGATTGAGTGGTTTGCTTGGTGTTGCTTGGACCTCCATTGTTGTCGAATCTTAGGTAAAGCTGTTGGGGTTGAAGTAGGTGGTGAGGCTATCTTAACTTTGTTCGATTTTGGCAACCATATGATGGGATTACCATCATAAAAGCCTTGTTATTGAAGCATGTGCACAGGTACCCATCTTTGATGAACATTATAAGTTGGTGGGTTGATGCCTTTTGTGCTGAGGTTTCTTTCTTTGTACAGGGTTAGGGGACTTTTTGATGTGCGTGGGAATCCAAGCTTTGGTATTACCTTGATAGTACCCTTGTGCTTGTAGTAATCTTTTTAGTACCCACACTTGTTGACTTGTTAGAGTTCTTTGAGGAACTCGCGCAGGCTTTTGTGGACGTTGTGGTGGAGTACTTTTAGTTTTCCTTAGCCTCTGAGTGCTGCATTGAGTAAGAGGCTTTAATGATCGAGGCACCCAAATTAGATTGGTGCCTTCGTAGTAGCCTTGGGTTATAAGTACCTGCTTCTCCACCCACATGTTGATACCATTAAGATACCTTGATTTTGTTTGTTGTGTAGTTTTCTTTTTTAATGAAGCGAAAGGAGTGGGGCACTCCTTCACATCGATTGGCACTGAGATTGTGGTTGTGAGACTCATGGAAGTTCTCGATGAGGCGATGAGGCTAGAGTCTCTTGTGAAGTGGCTGTAAATGATGATGTTGAGGCTAGAGTCTCTTGTGAAGTGGCTGTAAATGATGATGTTGAGGCTTTTGAGCATGCATCTGTCTCCTGTGGGGTGAGGGTGGTATAAACGAGGAGTTGTCGAGGTCAAGGATTTTTCTTTGAGTTCCTTTTTAGAGTTAGATGGTTGCACTTGGGGATCTTTTTCAGGAATGTCCTGCTGATTGCGAGGTTGTGGTATTGGACTTTGTTGGCATGGATGGAGCTAAAGGGGTAGATGCTTTCTCAAAGTTGGTTATCATTGTGTGTAGAGGGGCTTCTGTGAAAGAGGCTTGTAACTTTTTGCATTAAGCATCATAGAAATCTGTTAGGGTTGGATTCTCTTCTGTGCGGTATGGAAGTTGTGTGTAGAGGGGCTTCTGTGAAAGAGGCTTGTAACTTTTAGAAATCTGTTAGGGTTGGATTCTCTTCTGTGCGGTATGGTATTATCAACTTTTGTGTTGTTGACCATCATGATTACCCTGTCACTAGGGGCTTGGGCAACAATAGTCCATTTATGCTCCAAGATCAAATTTGATTGCAACACATACTCAACCACAAAAATCCTTAAAAGTAATGGGGTTAGTTTCAATATAAATTGTATATTCAAAGTACCCCAAACATGGCAAGTTCAAATCTTGTGTAAATGGAATTCTTTCTCAGGGTGAGTCATAAGTGTTGGTTGACCTAACAAATCCCATAACTCGAGGGTCATCAGATTCTGCTCTCGTGTTGGATAAAGCTGTGCTTGAATTGTGGTGATTTTATTCAAAAGTTCCAATCCAACCATAATTCTTAGGATATTCTCTGTAAGATATGTTGGAAGTTCTAACTCTTCCAAGGTCTCTTCCTCCCGGTGTAGCAATTGCACAACGTCTGCAAGAGTGTTCAAGGCGACTGTTTGCATGGATTCATCAATTGAATACAACAAGTCACATATCTAAGTTCCACCAAGGATGATATCACATTCAAGGGGATTTGGGGTAATAGGGAATCTAAATTCCACATCTCCACAGATTGTTTGAGTAGCATAGATAAAGTAACCTGGAACTTCAATGTTTTGTCCATTGGCATCTCTTGCAAGACCATTGTCTTAGGGATGATTTTAGGTTGACACCCAAGTGTCTATTGTCATGATGTTATGACTAGCTCGAGGGATAATCACCGTGCATTTATGCTTAACATCATTGCTCCATACCATAATATAATCTTCAAGTGGAACCATGGATGTTTCAGTTTTTGTTTTAGCTTCAGATCTCGTTTTTGTTTCATATTCCCATTCACTTTCATCCTCTTTTTGGCTCTTAACTTTTTCAGTACACTACCCAATGTGTATAATGGCACACTCGGTCCTCTGACAATTCTGACTGAGATCTGTTTGGAGACTTGTGAATCCTCAGAGTCCTGTTCTATGGACCTCTTTATGTCTTGGTATAACTCATGTTTAGCCTTTGAAGGTGCAAGTGCTGATGCTATGCTGGCTTCGCCACACGAGAGAAGAGCACTCCTCCAAATGAGGATTTGCGAGATTGCTTTAATTTTGTAAGGGATTAATTGAATTCCTCACGTGCTTTTTCAATCGCATAATTCATGCAATCAGTCTCTAATGACTCTTCTGTAGAGAGTACGTCTTTCACTTGAAAAAGGGGAAGCGATACTCCTCTGGTTCTTGTATTTTGGTTGTTTTTTTAGGATTGGAATTATGAGGTTCAATTATTTTGGTGATCTTGTATGACACTCAACAATGCTAAGCATGCTCTCTTGAGCTTGCTTTTTGCGTTCCACATATGTCATGTGATTATGATTTTTGATTTTGGGTGGTTGGGCGAGTTCTAGTTTCTTGATTGGTCTATTTGGTGCATTGAGTGATGAATCAGAACTTGTTTCATCCTCACTTAGCGACGTACTAGGACTTGTTTCATCTTCTGACTTTCTTTGGATCATGAGGTAAGGATTTCATTATGTTTGCCCCCCATGCGACGAGAATGAACTTTCTTTTTTGCTTCTTTGTTCTCTGTCTTGCCCATGGGTTTTGTGGTTTGAGTGGTAACTTGTGAGGTAGATGCTTCTGTATCATGTGTAGCTTTTGGCTCGTTTGGGTTTATGTCATCAACAAGCTCCCTTTCCCTATCCTTTAATTTAGCCTTGGTGTCGACAATTTGTTGCCCCTTGTTTTTCTTGGGTTTAGAAGTTTTGCTTTGTCTTTTGGTTTTTGCTTTAAAGCATGTTCCTCTACCCATTTCTAAGTGTTTTCTTTTGCATTCTTTTTGACTGTTTCTCGTACCTTGGCTTGTAAGCACGTAAGCAAATTCAAGGGTATCGTGGAAAATTGCCCGTTTTGTACACTTAAGATGTTAAGAGTTGTATTTTGTGAGACAGGTTGCAACAAGGAAGCAACTCACCTTGGGCAATCTTGGAGTATGTGATTGATGCCACATCATTCACATAGGGGTTGCAAGGTGTCAGTAATTGTGGGCATGGAAGTATTCCAAACTGTGCAATCTGCCACCTTGTGTGCGGTCCATAATAATGGAAGCAATGAAGTGTTTGCTTAACTGCTTCTTAAGCAGTTTCTACCCTTTGAACTGTTTCTTTTTGGTGCACGGGAGATGGAGGTTTTGAGTTAATTGTAGATGAATTGGGACATTGGGATGTGTCGTGTTAACCAAGGATTTTGTAATATATGCAGTACATAAAAATAGGCGCTTTGTATGCACAATGGGGATGGGGATGGTCGTAGTGAACACAAGGCATTTTGTTCATCACTTGGAGAGGCATTAAGGGTGTTTGGTTTTGGAGGAGCTCATCCTCTCCTGGAGATGTCGGTTGTAACTCTTTAAGCATGGCTACATATGTTGAGATATCGAGCTCATCTAGAGAGGCAGTGGAGGACACTGATGACCCACGTGGGGGATAGGCTCCACACTTACACCACTGGCATGGTTGGTGAGATCATGGGTGATATGCAGCCAGTGGGATGACAGGCTGTGTGACAGCCATTCTAGAGATTGGCATGGTTGGTGAGATCATGGGTGATATGCAGCCAGTGGGATGACACGCTGTGTGACAGCCATTCTAGAGATTGGCATAGTTATAGCGCCAGCTCATTTAGTTGGGTTCACACTATAGAGAACCCTAGTATGTATATGGTTGAGTACCTTTTCATATGTGTGTACTCTTATCTTTGTATATGGTGTGTTGAGTGTTGAGTGAAGAAGAAGAAGATTTTCAGCCTCTCACCGTATGTGTTCTCTTTTAAGGTTTTGTGAGTATGTGTGTGTGCTTGCAAGAGCTCAAGCTCTCTTCTCCCCTGCATCTTTTCATGGTATCAGAGCCTGGTTCATGCTAAGGACTGATCTGCAAGCAAGAGAAGCACAGGAAGCGGTACGAGGGTGAGAGCTTCAACTACTCTTTCCTATTTGTGTTGGTGACTACACCCTTGTCGGGAGCTCTACGGGAGGCACCGGCAAACGATCTCTGATTGAGGAGCTTTCTTCGTGGGAGTAAAGCTATAGGGCAACTATACTGTCCTATTGGATAATACTTTTTGTGCCGAAAACGCGTCTTGGGTGCGTCACGACCACCGTTTTTCAGAAAGCATGCGATTTTGAGCACTGCGGGTAAGTCATTGATTCTCTGTCTTTAAGAATTGCAGGAAGACAGATTGGCTGTGCAGACACTGTGTGTGCTGCAAGGAGGTCAAGAGTTGCCATTGGGTGTATGTATGCACATTGAGGTCACTGGTTGTGACATTTGAGTGTACTACAATACCGCTGTAGAAAATACAGCAGTTTGTGCAGGACAAACCAGAGTGTTGTTTCTGGTAAATTTGTGTGTCTGGCAAGATGTCAAATGATAGCATAAACCAAATTGTTGCTAAGAAGCTTGATAAGAACAACTTCCATGCTTGGAGGTTCAGGTTGATGAATTTCCTGATGGGAAAGGGTTATTGGGACTACATAGAGAAGGTGAGCATGAAGAGGCACCAGAGATACGGGAGATCAATTCGACTACTGCAGATGTGAAAGAGTTCAAGGATTGGAACCAAGGAGCAAGAAAAGTTATGTATTGGCTCTCTATCAGTATACAGGACACCATGATTAGGCACATACAGGATGCCAAGTCCCCCAAGGAGGCATGGGACATCTTAGTAAAACTCTATGAAACTAATACCAAGGCACGAAAGATACAGTTGAAGAACGAACTTCATACTGTGGAGAAAAAGAGTATGTCTGTGAATGACTATGCATTGAAGATAAAGGGTATTGTGGAATCCCTTACAGCTATTGGTGTTTCAGTAGATGATGATGATAAGGTGGAAGTCTGTCTACATGGTCTCGGGCCACAATACAAGGCGTTCAAGACGTCCATTCAGACTCAGGAAAACATTTCCAATTTCACAGATTTGGTGTCTATGTTGATTATAGAAGAGAAGAGCTTGGGTGAAGATCAACAGTCTTCACAAAACAAAAACAGTTCAGAGCAACAGGCCTTCTACACAAGTTTAGGAAGAGGACGAGGTAGAGGAGGCCGTGGGCGCGGTCAAGGAGGTGGCCGAACAGGTAATTAGAATTATGGCCAGTAGCAGCAACAACAACAATCCCAGAATTCACAACAACAACAACAACAACAACACGCAGGTGGAAGAGGCCAATTCAGAGGCAAGGGGAGTCAAAGAGGTCGTGGAAATTGGTAAAGGTAGTATAATGATACACATGGATGCTTTTATTATGGTAAGCCTGGACATGTGAAGGTAGATTGTTATAAGAAGAAGGCTGACATGCAAAATGGAAAATTCCAGCAAAACAACTATGCATCCTCGAGCAGAAACAATGAGGATAATGAAAGGTTGTTTGTTATGCATCATGTCGTTAATGCCATGTCTGAAAATGTTGAAGCAGCACATAAAGATTATGTATGGCACGTTGATTCAGGTGCTTCAAACCACATGACAAGTCATGGGGAGTGGTTCAAGGAGATGAAAACGTTGAAAGACCAAGTTTTGTGGAAACAGGGGATGACACTGCTCATCCAATTGCCCATGTTGGAGACGTGCCATTGTCTATGTAGAATGGCAAAGTGAAGTACCTTGTAGATGTAATTCATGTTCCAAATATAACAAAGAATCTAGTTTCAGTTGGCCAGATGATTGAGCAGGGTTTGCAGGTTCGGTTTAACCCTGATGGTTGTTATGTTGAAGACTTTAAGGACAAGTGCAGGTTGGTTGCAAAAGGCAACAGAGTGGGCAGAATGTTTACGTTGAATGTAAACATGCTTGAAGTGAGTGCTGCGATGTTTGCAGGTTCGGTCTGATGGTTGTTATGTTGAAGACTTTAAGGACAAGTGCAGGTTGGTTGCAAAAGGCAACAGAGTGGGCAGAATGTTTACGTTGAATGTAAACATGCCTGAAGTGAGTGCTGCGATGTTTACAAATGGTTCAAGAATTGTTGCAGACACAGACACTTGGCATAAAAGAATTGGACATGTGAATGTGTAGAGAATGAAGTCTATGCAGACTAAAGGAATTGTGATAGGGCTGCCAAAATTTAAAGTTGAAGGTATGCAGAGAATATGTGAAGCATGCCAATTTGGAAAGCAAACAAAGGATGCATTTTCACGTAACAGAAACGTGAGCAGAAATGCACTAGATGTTGTGCATTCAGATGTATGGGGTCCTACGAAGACCATGTCTATGGGAGGCTATAGGTATTATGTGACATTTATTGATGACCACACAAGGAAAGTGTGGGTATACTTCATGAAGGAGAAGGGTGAGGTGTTCACTCACTTTCAGAATTTTAGTATGGTTGAAAAGCAAACAGGGAAATATGTAGAGTGCCTAAGGTCAAATGGAGGGGGAGAGTACTTCTCTAATGAGTTCTCTGAATTTTTTTAAAAAAATGGTATTCGGAGACAGTTTACATGCAGATACACTCCGCAGCAAAATGGAGTTGCTGAGCAGAAAAACAGGCACATTGCTGAGATTTCGCAAGCATTGCTGGAAGAGAAGAATATGCTGCATAGCTATTGGGATGAGGCTGTTTCTATAGCAATTTACATTATGAACAGGACTCCAACTGCAGCCATACATGATGTAACTTCCCAGAGGAGATGTTTACTGGCAGAAAACCTGATTTGTCTCACCTAAAAGTTTTTGGATGCATTGCATATGTGCATGTGCCAAATGAGCTGAGAACTAAGCTGGATCTAAAAGCTGAAAAATGTGTGTTTATTGGATATTCCCTTGAGCAAAAGGGATATAGTTGTTATAACCCTGCTATACGTGAGTTGAGGGTAAGCATGGATGTTTTTGATGAGATGAGCAGCTGGTATGCTGCTGAAAAAGAAGCTGTTGTGGGCTGATGTGAGTGGAAATATGGTTGCACAAAATGTAAGTCAGCAATCACAGTCTTTGAGTGGACCAGGAGAGTCTCATCTAGTGGTTCAGTTGATAGACCATGGAGTGGTAGGCTGCATCATAATACCAGTCCTGCAAATGTGATAAGTACATCACATAAAGGCAAAGAGAAAGTGGTTGAGCCCCTTAATATGCCTGACATTTCTGCAGGGCATTCTCATGTTGATGGAGAGTCTAGTGGCTCAGAGATGAGCCTTGATGAGGAGCTTGGGATCCCAGCTATGAGAACACCTGGTGTAAAGAAGGCTATGGATGCCATGAATGCAAAGCTGCGAAGATCTAGGAGAGTAAAAAATCTTGTGCAGAGGTTTACCTATGATGGTTATGTGGCACATCACTATGCATACATGGCAAAGGTTGTGCAGGTTGTAGAGCCCACATGCATTGGTGAGGCTATTGGAAATGTGTGTTGGGAGAAAGCTATGGATGAGGAGATGGATGCACTATATGGAATAAGACTTGGGATTTAGTGCAATTGCCTGAAGGCAAGAAAGCCATTGGATTCAAGTGGGTGCATAAAGTAAAACATAACAGTGATGGAAGCATAAGCAGGTACAAGGCTAGATTGGTAGCCAAAGGATATGCGCAGACATATGGCATTGATTATGAGGAAAATTTCAGCCCAGTTGCCAAGATGGCAATAGTGAGAGTTGTGATAGCAGTGGCTACGTCAAAGTAATGGTCTTTACATCCAGATGGATGTAAAGAATGCATTCTTGCATGGGGATTTGCAGGAAGAGGTGTATATGTTGCAGCCACCTGGTTATGAGGATGTGAGTCACCCTGAACATGTTTGCAGGTTGAAGAAAGCCTTGTATGGCTTAAAACAAGCACCAAGAGCATGGTATGACAAGATTTCTGAATATCTTGTCACTATTGGCTTTCATGTAGCTAATGCAGATTTCTCGCTGTATGTGAGACACACTGATAGAGGGGTTGTGCTTGTTGTCATCTATGTAGATGACTTGATCATTACGGGGGACCATGATGTAGAGATCTTTGATGTAAAGATCTTGCTTAGACAGAAGTTTGAGATGAAGGATCTGGGGGAGCTCAGATATTTCTTGGGCATTGAGGTGATTAGGTTACCACATGGTATTGGATTACTGCAGAGACAGTATGGCTTGGACATGTTGTCCAAGTATGGTATGACAGTCTATAAGTCTATCTCAGTGCCATTGGATCAGAATGGCAAGTTGAGTACAGATTCAAGAGAGATTTTGGAGGCTCCTACTATGTATGATTTTGGAGGCTCCTACTATGTATAGGCGCATAGTAGGAAGCTTGATCTACATGACGATCACCAAGCCAGATTTGAGCTATGCTGTTAAGTTGGTGAGTCAGTTTATGCAGGTTCCTTGGAAGCTGCATTTGGATGCATTGAGACGCATATTGAGGTATGTGAGGTCTACTTTGCATTGTGGACTATTTTATGAAACTGGGACATAGATATGTGTACATGGATACATAGATGCATTTGGATGCATTTGGATGCATTTAGGTGCATTGAGACGCATATTGAGGTATGTGAGGTCTACTTTGCATTGTGGACTATTTTATGAAACTGGGACAGAGATATGTGTACATGGATACACAGATGCTGATTGGGCTGGTAGTATCTCAGATAGAAGATCTACTAGTGGCTTCATGTTTTCTTTGGGGGAGTGCTGCTGTGACTTGGAGCAGCAAGAAGCAGCCTATGGTTACTCTATCCAGAGGTAGTATCTCAGATAGAAGATCTACTAGTGGCTTCATGTTTTCTTTGGGGAGTGCTGCTGTGACTTGGAGCAGCAAGAAGCAGCCTATGGTTACTCTATCCAGAGGTTCTGCTATGGGTGGCAGCATGTGAGGTAGCTTGGTTGAGAAAGCTACTTGCAGATTTGGTTCTATCAGTGGATAGACAAGTTGTCATTTTCTGTGACAACATCAGCAGTATACAGTTGGCTAAGAACCTAGTTTTTCATGCTTGCACAAAGCATATGGAGGTCCACTACCATTTTGTCAGAGAGAAGGTTTTGGCAGGAGACGTTGACCTTGTTTATGTCAGCACCACACACAGGATCAGGTCGCTGATATCTTCACCAAAGCATTAGGTACAGAGAAAGATTCAGGGCTTCACTTGGTGTACATGAGATGGAGTTGAGCTCGAGGGGGAGTGTTGAGATATCGAGCTCATCTAGAGAGACGGTGGACACTGATGACCCGGGGGATAGGCCCCACACTTACACCACTGGCATGGTTGGTGAGATCATGGGTGATATGCGACCAGTGGGATGACAGGATGTGTGACAGCCATTCTAGAGACTGGCATAGTTATAGCACCAGCTCATTAAGTTGGGTTCACACTATAGAGAACCCTAGTATGTATATGGTTGAGTACCTTTTCATATGTGTGTACTCTTATCTTTGTATATGGTGTGTTGAGTGTTGAGTGAAGAAGAAGAAGATTTTCAGCATCTCACCGTGTGTGTTCTCTTTTAGGGTTTTGTGAGTGTGTGTGTGCTTGCAATGGCTCAAGCTCTCTTCTCCCCTGCATCTTTTCAGCATAGAATTCAGAGAATGACAATTGCGAGATCAATTTTTCTTTAGCCAATGCTTCACTTGGTTTAGATGAGGAACATCTCGTATCATGATAATCTTCCATCATGTTATCATCTAAACATATTGCTTCTTTACAACATTGATCAAATGTTTCCGAGTCGGATACAATGATTAAGTTGTGTAAGCTGTTATTCTTTAAGCCCATCATGAAACATGTCTTCAATTGAGAATCGTTTAATTTTTCCCATGCCTTATATCATGAGTCCAAGAGTTTTATCCGAAGGATAAAGTCTCTAATGGTTTCATTTGGTTTACGCTCAATTAAATAGAGTTCTCTTGCTGCACTCTACCGATCACCTTGTCTTGAGAAGCTGTGCATAAAGGATGTTCTCAAAGTCTTGAAGCTTGTTTTGATCACAACAGGCAAGTTCAACACATGTACTGAAAAGATGCAGGGGAAGAGAGCTTGAGCTCTTGCAAGCACACACACACACACTCTCACAAAACCCTAATAGAGAACACACAAGGTGAGAGGCTGAAAATCTTCTTCTTCTTCACTCAGCACTCAACACACCATATACAAAGATAAGAGTACACATAATATGAAAGGTACTCAACCAATACATACAAGGGTTCTCTATAGTGTGAACCCAACTAAATGAGCTGGCGCTATAACTATGCCAGTCTCTAGAATGGCTGTCACACACCCTGTCATCCCACTGGTCGCATATCACCCAAGATCTCACTGTCATACCATACTTGGACAACATGTCCAAGCCATACTGTCTCTGCAGTAATCCAATACCATGTGGTGACCTAATCACTTCAATGCCCAAGAAATATCTGAGCTCCCCCAGATCCTTCATCTCGAACTTCTGTCTAAGCAAGATCTTTACATCAAAAGATCTCTGCATCATGGTCCCTCGTAATGATCAAGTCATCTACATAGATGACAACAAGCACAACCCCTCTATCACCATGTCTCACATACAGCGAGAAATCTGCATTGGCTACATGAAAGCCAATAGTGACAATATATTCAGAAATCTTGTCAGACCATGCTCTTGGTGCTTGTTTTAAGCCATACAAGGCTTTCTTCAACCTGCAAACATGCTCGGGGTGACTCACATCCTCATAATACCAGGTGGTTGCAACATATACACCTCTTCCTGCAAATCCCCATGCAAGAATGCATTTTTTACATCCTCATAATACCAGGTGGCTGCAACATATACACCTCTTCCTGCAAATCCCCATGCAAGAATGCATTTTTTACATCCATCTGATGTAAAGACCATTGCTTTGACGCAGCCACTGCTATCACAACTCTCACTGTTGCCATCTTGGCAACTGGGCTGAAAGTTTCCTCATAATAAATGCCCTATGTTTGTGCATATCCTTTGGCTACCAATCTAGCCTTGTACTTATTTATGCTTCCATCACTGTTATGTTTTACTTTATACACCCACTTGCATCCCCCAATGGCTTTCTTGCCTTCAGGCAATTGCACTAAATCCCAAGTCTCATTTCCATATAGTGCATCCATCTCCTCATCCATAGCTTTCTCCCAACACACATTTCCAACAGCCTCATCAATGCATGTGGGCTCTACAACCTGCACAACCTTTGCCATATATGCATAGTGATGTGCCACATAACCATAATAGGTAAACCTCTGCACATGGTTTTTCACTCTCCCAGATCTTCACAGCTTTTCATTCATGGCTTCCATAGCCTTCTTTACACCAGGTGTTCTCATAGCTGGGATCCCAAGCTCCTCATCAAGGCTCATATCTGAGCCACTAGACTCTCCATCAACATGAGAATGCCTTGCAGAAATGTCAGGCATACCAAGGGGCTCAACCACTTTCTCTTTTCCTTTATGTGATGTACTAATCACATTTGTAGGGCTGGTATTATGATGCAGCCTGCCACTCCATGGTCCATCAATAGACCCACTAGATGAGGACTCTCCTGGTCCACTCAAAGACTGTGATTGCTGCTGACCTGCATTCTGTGCAACCACACTTTCACTCACATCAGCCCCAACAGCTTCTTTTTCAGTAGCATACCAGCTGCTCATCTCATCAAAGACAACATCCCTGATTACCCTCAACTCACGTGTAGTAGGGTCGTGTAGCAGGGTTATAAACTTGTATCCCTTTTGCTCAAGGGAATATCCAATAAACACACATTTTTCAGCTTTTGGATCCAGCTTAGTTCTCAGCTCATCTGGCACATGCACATATGCAATGCATCCAAAAACTTTCAGATGAGACAAATCAGGTTTTATGCCAGTAAACCTCTCCTCTGGAGTTACATCACAGTTGGAGTCCTATTCATGATGTATACTGCTGTTGAAACAGCCTCAGCCCAATAGCTATACGGCATATTCTTCTCTTCCATCAATGCTCGCGTAATCTCAGCAATGTGCCTGTTTTTTCGCTCAGCAACTCCATTTTGCTGCGGAGTGTATCTGCATGTAAACTGTCTCTGAATACCATTCTTCAAAAATTTAGAGAACTCATTGGAGAAGTACTCTCTCCCTCCATCTGACCTTAGGCACTTTACATATTTCCCTGTTTGCTTTTCAACCAAAACTCTGAAATTCTGAAAGTGAGTGAACACCTCACTCTTCTCCTTCATGAAATATACCCACACTTTCCTTGTGTGGTCATCAATAAATGTCACATAATACCTGTAGCCTCCCATAGACATGGTCTTCGTAGGACCCCATACATCTGAATGCACAACATCTAGTGCATTTCTGCTCACATATCTGTTTCGTGGAAATACATGCTTTGTTTGTTTTCCAAATTGGCATGCTTCACATATTGTCTGCATACCTTCCACTTTAAACTTTGGCAGCCCTGTCACAATTCCTTTAGTCTGCATAGACTTCATTCTCTGCACATTCACATGTCCAATTCTTTTATGCCAATTGTCTGTGTCTGCAACAATTCCTGAACCATTTGCAAACATCGCAGCACTCATTTCAGGCATGTCTACATTCAACGTAAACATTCTGCCCACTCTATTGCCTTTTGCAACCAACCTGCACTTGTCTTTAAAGTCTTCAACATAACAACCATCAGGGTTAAACCGAACCTGCAAACCCTGCTCAATCATCTGGCCAACTGAAGCCAGATTCTTTGTTATGTTCGGAACGTGAAGTACATCTGCAAGGTACTTCACTTTGCCATCCTGCATAGACAATGGCACATCTCCAACATGGGCAATTGGATGAGCAGTGTCATCCCCTGTTTCCACAAAACCTGGTCTTTCAAGGATTTTCATCTCCTTGAACCACTCCCCATGACTTGTCATGTGGTTCGAAGCACCTGAATCCACATACCATACATCATCTTTTTGTGTTGCTTCAACATTTTCAGACATGGCATTCACGACATGCTGCATAACAAACAACCTTTCATTATCCTCATTGTTTCTGCTTGAGAATGCATAGTTGTTCTACTGCTTTTTCCCATTTTGCATGTCAGCCTGCTTCTTATAACATTCTGTCTGCACATGTCCAGGCTTACCACAATAAAAGCATTCACGTGCATCATTATATTGCCTTTGCCAATTTCCATTTCCTCTTTGACTCCCCCTGCCTCTGAATTTGCCTCTTCCACCTGTGTGTTGTTGATGTTGTTGTTGTGTATTCTGGGACTGTTGTTGTTCCTGTTCCTTACTGACCATAATTCTGATTACCTGTTCGGCCACCTCCTTGACCGCGTCCACGGCCTCCTCTACCTCGTCCTCTACCTGAACTTGTGTAGAAGGCCTGTTGCTTTGAACTGTTTTTGTATTGTGAAGACTGTTGGTCTTCACCCAAGCTCTTCTCTTCTATAATCAGCATAGACACCAAATCTGTAAAGTTGGGAATGTTTTTTCGAGTCTGAATAGACATCTTAAACGCCTTGTATTGTGGCCCAAGACCACGTAGACAGACTTCCATCTTATCATCATCATCTACTGACACACCAATAGATGCAAGGGATTCCACAATACCCTTTATCTTCAATGCATAGTCATTCATAGACATGCTCTTTTCCCCATAGTATGAAGTTCATTCTTCAACTGTATCTTACGTGCCTTGGTATTGTTTCATAGAGTTTTACCAAGGTGTCCCACGCCTCCTTGGGAGACTTCGCATCCTGAATGTGCCCAATTATGGTGTCCTGTATACTAATGGAGAGCCAACACATAACTTTCCTTGCTCCTTGGTTCCAGTCTTTAAACTCTTTCACATCTACAGCAGTTGGATTTATGTCCCCGGTATCTCCGGTGCCTCTTCATGCTCACCTTCTATGTAGTCCCAATAGCCTTTTCCCTTCAAGAAATTCGTCAACCTGAACCTCCAAGCATGGAAGTTGTTCTTATCAAGCTTCTCAGCCACAATCTAGGTTATGCCATCATTTGACATCTTGCCAGACACAAATTTACCAGAAATAGCACTCTGGTTTGTCCTGCACAAACTGCTGTATTTTCTGCAGGGTACTGTAGTACTCTCAAATGTCACAACCAGTGACTTCAATATGCATACATACACCCAATGGCACTGTTGACCTCATTGCAGCACACACTGTCTGCACAGCCAATCTGTCTTCCTGCAGTTCTTAAAACAGAGTGCTGCAGAGAATCGATGACTTACCCGCAGTGCTCGGAATCGCCTACTTTCTGAAAACGGAGGTCTAGACGCGCCCGTAACGCATTTTTGGCCCGAAAAATGTTGTCCAGTAGGATTGTATAGTTGCCCTATAGCTTTAATCCCGCGAAGAAAGCTCCTCAATCAGAGATCATTTGTCGGTGCCTCCCGTAGAGCTCCCGACAAGGGTGTAGTCACCAACACAAATAGGGAAGAGTAGTTGAAGATCTTACCCTAGTACCGTTTCCTGTGGTTCTCTTGCTTGCAGCTGAGCCCTTAGCAGCACGAACCAGGCTCTGATACCATGAAAAGATGTAGGGGGAAGAGAGCTTGAGCTCTTGCAAGCACACACACACTCACAAAACCCTAATAGAGAACACACAAGTTGAGAGGCTGAAAATCTTCTTCTTCACTCAACACTCAACACACCATATACAAAGATAAGAGTACACATAATATGAAAGGTACTCAACCAATACATACAAGGGTTCTCTATAGTGTGAACCCAACTAAATGAGCTGGCGCTATAACTATGCGAGTCTCTAGAATGGCTGTCATACAGCGTGTCATCCCACTGGCCGCATATCACCCAAGATCTCACCAACTATGCCAGTGGTGTAAGTGTGGGGCCTATCCCCCAAGCGCTCAGTGTCCACCGCCTCACTAGATGAGCTCGATATCTCAACATGTACCTTGGTGGGGCAGTTTGGTTTTCCAAAGGCTTCTTATCTTTGTTCAAACATTTGTTTTTGAATTGAACAGGAGTCAGTTGTTCCATCGTATTTGCCCATGATATTGGAGATCTGTACGGCCGTGTTTTTTGTATGGGTCACTTAGGCCGTGAGTGAGTGCTCTTGTGGGTGGGAAGGGACTCACTTAGTCCTTGGGAAACCCCCCTTCCTAGATTAGTTAGTATATCTAGGGTATGAGCATCTAGGGGTTGAAGAGGGTTGATACCTATAGGATTTGTGGGAACGTTAGCTTGTTTTGGGATTGAAGTGACATGGGGTATAAATCCCGATGACACGCTTGTTGTTGGCATGGCAATTTGTATTGGGAGTTGCAGCTGGGGCGTGGATCTTAATGGATCGAAGATGTCAGCCATTGGGTTTAGTGAGGGTGCTGGCCCACATAGTCCCTCTATGGTTGCCATGTCTTGACGATGCTGCCAATCTCCTTTACTGAGCAAGCACATTTTTTTTCTGCTTTTTAGGTTTTCTTACATCTTGTACAACCTCAAGAGGCTCTTCGTTGGGTCAAATGAATGTCTGTTTACCCTAATTAGCTTAGGCGTTACACGCACGTGAACGACCTCTTAGAGATATTTTTTTCGAAAAAAGTACATGCTAGTAGCATCCCAGATGGAAGAGGAGATCTCAAAACCTATTATCCATTATTGTTTGAAGATGAGATTTTATTTTCCTGAGAAGATTTTTCCTTTTTTGCAGCCCATTTTTTGAAGGGGTTCTAAAAGGAATTTGGAAAAACTCTATGTGAGAGTTATAGTATTTTTGGATTACTACAACTATCTCTCTGAGTTTTTCATGATTTTGTCGTTTAGACCTTCAAAAAGTAGAATGAATATGGTTTGCAATCATTTTCACGCTGTTTTGGGCTATTTTTAGTGTTTTAAGGATTGTTTTTTGCCTCGATTTTCAGGTCGAATTTTGAGGCTACTAGTCGGAGGACAAAATGAAAGATTTTACCCTCGGACGGTCAAGACCAATTTTGAAGAGCTCAATGCCGGCTTTTCGATGAGCACTAGAGCGCATTTATTGGGTTCACGGTTTAGGAGATACGAGTCTCCAAACATGGCCTTTTTTTAAACCCGACGGACCCCCTTTCATGATGTGAAAGTTCGACTGTTTCATGGCACGAAAGTTCAGGTGTTTCACAGTGTGAGTTCAAGTACGATTTTTTTTTTGGTGGAAAATTTTCACGGCGTGAAAGTGTGATTGTTTCACGGCTTGAAAGTTCAGGTGTTTCACGATGTGAAAGTTCAAGTACGATTTTTTTTGGGGCGGGAAACTTTCACGCCATGAAAGTTTAGGTACGATGATTTGTTTTTTTTTTTGGCAGGCAACTTTCACGGCGTGAAAGTTTCTCTTTTACGGCGTGAAAGTTTAAGTGTTTCGTGGCATGAAAGTTCACGTATACGATTTTTTTTTTTGGCATGAACCCCTAGGCCATGAAACCTTAAAGCGTGAAAGTTCAGGTGCGGGGCTTAAGACGTGAAAGTTCTAAGATGTGAAAGTCTTAAGATGTGAAACACGTGGCTCATGCGGATTTTTTTTTGGTGGAGTCTAGAGAGAAATTCAAATTTCCTTGTTTAGGGGAATATTTTTTGAATTTTTAATTCAAAGAGATATGGGCATTTTTCCAAAAAGGTAAGTGGGAATAAAAAAAGTCAACCTTTTTATGACACCCCCTTACACCCTTCATAAATGTCTCCCAAAATGGACAATTTGACAACTCATTGGCATCTTCTCATTCAATGCTCATTAGCCATAAATGAGTTATGTAAAAAAGTATTTAGGAATTGATCAAAGATTAATTCTTCCACTAATCCTTCCCCCTTTTAGACAAATCAAGGGCTCTAATTAACTACTAATCACTAATTTATTCACACCATTGAGCACATCATTGGATAGAGCATGGAATTTCTAAGCTTGTGCATCAACTAATGTGTAAATTAATGTATAACTAGAGATTAATTAAACTCTTAATTAATATCTCTTCTCTTTATGCAAAATTAAGCAAAAGATAAGGAAATTAATCTAATTGATGAAGAAATTGATGCAATTAGGTGTTTTGATGCATCTAATTTCAACCTCTTACGTGTTTTGATGCATCTAATTTCAACCTCTTACGTGATCAAATTAAACCCCAAAGAACACATTTTCTAATATTTTTGCCTCTTGAATTGGATTAATCATCCTTAATGACAAAAACCAATTGATTAAGGAAGATTAGTCGATTTCAAGGGTTTTTTTTAATGGTTTGAGAAATTTTTTAAAGGATTAAGCTACTCCTAATGCTTGCAACACTTGAATGCATACAAATCAAATAAAAAACACACAATTGAAGTAAAAATTAATAATTCTAGTTCTATGTTTAACTCTAAAGAGAGCTAAAAATCACTTAAAATTGCATTGTTTGATGTAATAGATGTAAACTAAGCATAGCACACTCTATGTGTAAGCCCTAGGAACATTAAAAACCATATTAAAAACAACAAAATCATAATTTAAACTAAAAATTAAACATAAAGAGAGCTATTTCTTACAAAATCACACACAAATCTCCATTAAATCCACATCTTTTTCAGGGAAAACCATTAATAAAGACAATGGGCAATGCGTAGATTAGAGAAAAACGATGG
Organism: Cibotium barometz; assembly: GCF_041138505.1. Lineage (NCBI taxonomy): Eukaryota > Viridiplantae > Streptophyta > Polypodiopsida > Cyatheales > Cibotiaceae > Cibotium > Cibotium barometz. Next base: position 16,520,852 of record NC_141052.1, read on the forward strand.
AAACAACCAAGGGATGACTCCCTAGCAACGATGCCAAAAATGTTATGGCTTACCCTAACCCTCCTTGAAACACATCCAACAAGAGATTACCTGGTGAACTGCAATTGTCGTAAGGATCTTTCCAATGGTCGAACTTGTAACCCTTGAGGTTTCCAAGCTCTACAACTCCTTGAGAAGCAATTTCCACTACATCTCCCACACGAGCGTTTTCACATTGCCGCATTGCACACTGTGTACTCGTCCCTCCTCTCACCTCACATCACTCACACACACTCACTAGCATGCATTAGAGAGTGAGATTAGCAAGAGCAAGACTCTATTACACAATGGGAGAGTATCCTTTTATTATGAGAGATATTCACTTATATACATGGCCATAAGTGTTCACACTCATTTAAACTGTGGGGTTGACACGGCACTTTAGGCTCATAAGAGACCTAATGCTATTACAATGACTACTCATAATATATCAATGAAGTACATCACTTGAGACTTCATCCTAACTCACTACCACACGCTCTTGAAGCGGGAATAGCCATAGATATTCCGTCGACCCATTACGGGCACCCGTCCAAGTTGTAGATTTGGACACCATTGCTTCATATCTTAAATGTATGACCTTTTGGTGTATCTATGTGAGATCTCTGTTCCCACTGTGCAACGGATTCGGGGGTGCTAGCAGCGGAAGTAGCACTTCTTACGCGGGGTAGGGTCCCACACTCGGGGCCTCGCCACCCACGGATATCCGGACTAGAGACTAATCCATCGGTTTTTCCAAAACCGAACCCGAAAAACTTCCTTTGCCCGGAAAGCACAGGCAAATCCACCAGGATAACTTTTTCCTAATGTAGTCAAAAGCCTTAACTAACTGAACTGATCTGACCGAACCTGTAAGTCCCATAGTCAGATCAGGGAAAAAGACTGTACTTGGATCATAGAGATCAACGCTTTTTTCCTCATTGAGAGGCACAGCCGTTGATTCTTTTCCATAGAACAATTTTTGTCCCATGGGTTAGCCAACTGTCCAACCACTGTAGTGATGGGATCCAATTAGGAATTTGGTTAGGTTTTATCTCGGGTACCAAGGAAAAGAGTTCCCAGGCCCCCTAGCCGGATGTTCATGCAAATTTAACTCCAGTCACACCACTTACACACCCAATATGAAATTGCCTTTTTCTTAGATTCAATGTATTTAATTCAATCATTTAAAGAAATCATAGTGTTACTGATCATAAACTTCCAAGTATCCGGTTGAATCTTAATTTCCAATCATTCCTTCATCAGAGTATCTATGGCATCATTGGCAACCAGAACGCTCACCACCTGTTCACTCAGGGGCCTTTTCAATAGTTCCTAGCTCATAGTACCGACAATATTTTCACATATAAAAATCAAGATGGAATCCTCATTGAAGATCAGCAAGATCAATCAACGGATCCATATAAGAGAGCCATGGACTCATCCGTTGAGGACCAGTAAGGTCAATCAACCAGATCCATGCCCGGTTTCAGAAAACAACTCTTACTCCTTGTTCCAATATCTTCCACGATGCACGTGTGGGTATCTTCAGTGACCCAGAGCCCGAGCACTGTATGGTCAGCACCCTCTAGGATCCTTCGCAGGTCACCTAGCGCTTCACTCATAGGCCGCTTCCTTGGTCCCTCATCCACCGTACCCGAAGCTCACCATTTAAATTGAACCGAGGCTGGTCAAGACCTCGGCCGACCTTGCTACGCGAGACGTCTTCCATTGACTCTCCGTCCAGCAGTTGCAACTTTATCAGTTAGGTCTCCACGACCTTAATCACAAGATGGTCAAAATGCTTCCCCAACATTCTTGACATAAAACAGTCATTTACAAATAGGTCACAAATACAGTTTCTATATTGAACTCTCGTCTTTCCACATTATTCCACATTAATCCATATTATTTAATCCAATTCCAATTCATATGTGTATCCATTCTTGACCAGATACATCATTTTCTATCCCATCACATAGGATTCTTTCACTTCACATAACATCCATTCTTATCTTTCTTAATTTACATTACGTCTCCTCACATCCATTTCTCATTATATCTCATTCGTTCAGATCTTATATTATTCATTCACATTCTGATTCACATGACATCTCATCTCATCCATTTACTCATATCGACTTCATATCCATTCACATTCATATTTGCATTCATTATTCCACACACACATCCACATTCGTACATCCACATTCACATCTACATTTATACATCCATTTTCACATCCACATTCATACATCCACATCCAAATCCACATTCATACATCCACATCCACATCCACATTCATACATTCACATTCACATTCACATCCATACATCCATATCCACATTCGACATCCACATCCTCATCCATACATCCATATCCACATTCCACATCCACATCCTCATCCTCATTCACATTCACATACATCCACATCCACATTCCATATCTACATTTATATCCCCATTCACACATCCACATTCATATTCACATACATCCACATTCACATTCCATATCTACATTCATATCCCCATTCACACATCCACATTCACATTCACATTCACATCCAAACATCCATATCCACATTCCACATCCTTATTCACATTTACATACATCCACATCCACATTCCATTCACATCCAGACATCCATATCCACATTCCACATCCTTATTCACATTTACATACATCCACATCCACATTCCATTCACATCTAGACATCCATATCCACATTCCACATCCTTATTCACATTTACATACATCCACATCCACATTCCATTCACATCCAGACATCCATATCCACATTCCACATCCTTATTCACATTTACATACATTCACATCCACATTCCATTCACATCCACATCCAGACATCCATATCCACATTCACATATCCACATTCCATTCCATTCACATCCAGACATCCATATCCACATTCACATTCCATTCCATTCACATCCAGACATCCATATCCACATTCACACATCCACATTCACATTCACATACATCCACATTCACATATCCACATCCACATTCACATTCACATACATCCACATTCACACATCCACATCCACATTCACATTCTCATCCATACATCCATATCCACATTCCACATCTACATCATTTCTTTCACGTACGTATAACTACATCTATTCTTTCACATACATACATCATCTATTCCTCGTTTATTTTCATCTAATTGATTCGTTTCACATCCTCATATCTATTTATAGAATACAAGAGAATTCTTATTTTCGATATAAGATTTCTTTACGCATTTATTTATGCATAAATTCCAATTTAAGGAGACTAACACTTTCAAAATAAAAAAGCAATCTTTTATGCATCTTCCTATGCTTAAATTCATTTTAAATGAGAATGACACTTTTGAATAGAAAATCAAATCTTTAATGCATCTTCCTATGCATAAAATGAAAATTGACGAAAATAACTCTTTTGAACTAAAAATAGATTTCTTTATGCATCTTTCCATGCATAAATCCAATTTAGTAGGAATTACACTTTTAGAATAAAAGAATTTTTCTTATGCATCCTATTTATGCATAAAATTATTTATGATGAAAATCACTCTTTTAATATAAAAAATATGTTTTATGCATATGATTATGCATACAATCATTTATGATGAAAATCACTCTTTTAATATAAAAGAATTTCTTTTATGCATCTAATTTATGCATAAAATCATTTATGATGAAAGTAACACTTTTATAAAAAAATAATCTTTTATGCATACTTCTATGCATGAAAATCAATTATGATAAAAGTAACACTTTTACAATAAAATAATAATCTTTTATGCATACCTCTATGCATAAAAATCAATTATGATATGATAAAAGTAACACTTTTATAATAAAATAATAATCTTTTATGCATATCTCTATGCATGAAATTCAATTATGATAAAAGTAACACTTTTATAATAAAAACATAATCTTTTATGCATACCTCTATGCATAAAAATCAATTATGACAAAAGTAACACTTTTACAATAAAATAATAATCTTTTATGCATACCGCTATGCATGAAAATCAAATATGATAAAAGTAACACTTTTACAATAAAATAATAATCTTTTATGCATACCTCTATGCATGAAAATCAAATATGATAAAAGTAACACTTTTACAATAAAATAATAATCTTTTATGCATACCTCTATGCATGAAAATCAAATATGATAAAAGTAACACTTTTACAATAAAATAATAATCTTTTATGCATACCTCTGCATGAAAATCAAATATGATAAAAGTAACACTTTTACAATAAAATAATAATCTTTTATGCATACTGAAAATCAAATATGATAAAAATAACACTTTTACAATAAAAGAAAATTATCCCTTTATGCATAAGATTAATAATAATCAATATGCATCTTCTATGCATGAAAATGACACTTTTAGAGTATAGAATTGATAGGAATTACTCTTTTAGCATAATAAAAGATAATTCTTATTTCTAAAGTTTTTGCCATAACCTCCTTTGTATGACTGACCATTTTTCAAATTTTCCTACTTAAATTTGTCTTAAAGATGAACTCTAATTAATTTAAAGTAATCTATACTAATCAAAATTCACTTATAAAAGAGAAACTATTATAAAAGTTTAATTCCAACAATTTTTACTTAACTAGGATAAAGAAGGGTTGATTCTAAGAAGAGAGAGGGGAAAAGCCTTTCGATCAAGGCATAACATCCATTTATCACTTCAAACAATCATAAACATTAGAAAAACATAAAATCAATAAAGAAAATTACAAGAATCTCTACTTACATAAGTTTTTGGAGCTTTCCTTTAGCTTGATGGTTTGAGGGTTCAACTCTTGTTTGTAACAAGAGTGGCCACCAATCTTTGGAAGAGGGAAATGTCAAAAACTAGTGAATTATTAATAAATTCACAATTCTTGGCTTGGGAGGAGCAGAGTAGCAGTGCATAAAACACTATTAAGTTTCAACAAAGGGGAGGGATTCTATTTATAGGAAAAAGTGAACCTCTAACCAAGCCAACTGATTCTAGAATTTTCCAGATCAGTTTGGTCAATTTTTGACCATTTTTGGGTTAATTTTGGTCACTTTTTGGATCTAGTTGAAACAGGAGAGATGAAAATATCTCATTATTTGGGAGTTTAAAACTCATTCAAGCATGTGAAATAGGTGCCTCCTTCATGAGGGGAATTCCCCCATGCAGAGGTGTCAAAAATGCATCATTTCACCTAAATATCTCTCTTTTTTAACTATTAACCTTGTCCTTAGTCAACTCTTCATCTTATGTGAGTATTTACTCATTTTTGGGGGGGGGGATTTTCTTTATTTCTTCTATTTATCTTCTCCACACATTTGGATGAATCTTATTGGTCCATAGGAACCTTAATTTAAAATTTCAAAAAAATCTTCACCCCCAGGATAATGCCTCTTGAACAGATTATACTCAATTTCTAATGCACCTTCTGAAATTCTTTTTGAACTTCTGTTTCAGGGGAACTTATTTTAATAAGATGAGGTATTTTTTTATCCAAAAATATTCAAAATCTGAATATTATCTCTCTAGAATATTTTCTCTCTCTAGGCCAAAACAGGTAGAAACAAGATCTTTTATATTTCTGAAGAGGGGAATGAATTACAGGGGAAGATACCGGACATCATGAGGGTAGGGGGGAGGAATCTTACATTCTACCCCACTTAAAAAACGCGAGATGTCCTCATCTTGCAGGTGGAGTATGATCTTTTTCATCATCATCTTCTTCTTCTTCAATCACTTCCAGCGTTACTGCTTTGGAATTGGACGGCCGATTTGGGAACAACTCTCTTTGACTTCCCTTGTTCTGAGGTGGAGTTCTTGCATTACTTTGGAGGTTGGATAGAGGGTCTACCTTTGGGACTTTCCTGATTTTGGCGGATAGAACTGTGATTACTCTAGACGGAAGGGGCTGGAGTCTGGAATCTTGATCCCTGATATTCTTGCCCTGAAAACCTCAATCCAAAAGGAGTTGGGCAATCCATGCTGCGATGTCCAAATCCTTGACAGTTATAGCATTTCACTCTCTTGTTCAAGGGTGGAACTTCTGAAGTTGAAATCCAGGGGAGTGAGTTTCGAGAAAAGGACATTTCTTCCATTTTGGAACTTCCCATATTCGGGGTTTGTCCCTGATATCTCTTAGGGAGAGAAAGGTTGGAATCATCTTCAGGGAATAAAAACCTTTTGAAAGGTGATAGTGCTGGCTTTGGCAGGACTTTGACATCAAAGGCTTTGGCGAAATCTTTCGCCATCCGAACTGCTTCGGCCATGGAAATAGGTTTGGCATTTTTGACTAAAGTATCCAATGGCTCGTTCATTCCCCAAATGAATCTGGCCCATCAGTTGCTCTTCATCCAATTGTGGGGAATATTTCAGGAGAAGGGCAAAAGCCTGATGGTACTCTTCAATTGTCCGGCTTTCCTGCTTTAGTTCCAAGAACTCATTCATCATAATTTCAAGAAAGCCTGGGAGACAAAACCTCTTTCTCAGGTAAGCCTTGAGATCGGTCCAAGTTTGGGTATTTCGGTCGAGACGGTTTGTCTCGCAATGGTTTCTCCACGCCACTCTAACTGTCTCCACTATCTTTAGCCTTGCAAGAGCCATTTTGCTCTTCTCATTGTGCCCGGTGACATCGAAGTATTCTTCCATTGATTTGATCCACTTCTCCACAGTCTCACCCAAGTTTTTCCCTTCACCCTTGAAAGGTCCAGGCTGCGAACTATGAAGAGTTTACGAACATCCAAGTCGAGCTCTTCTTCATCAAGTTGGGGGTTAACATTTCTACCACGACCACCTCGGTCCATGTTCCTATCAATACGAAAATTCTTGTTACGTCTCTTTATTTATGATTCAATCCGAATTTTGATTCAACTGATTCCGGGGTTCTCTAAATAGGTCAGCTCCCCACAGAATCAAGGGATAAAGATACACATATAGAACGCATTATCAGATAACAAATCATTCAAAATATCTCATTAATATCTTTATCACAATAATGGTCCATTAGACTAAATTTTTCCATTTGAACAGTCCTCCATGGGGATTTCAAATTTTCAGATTTTTAATTCATCATCCCTTAACTTGATCCACTGATCAAAAGTTAATAGTAGCAATCTGCCAGCACAATCCACTAATCTCATAGTGGATTGGCTGAAGTCATTAACGTCATTCCAGCTACGAACATTATCACAGGGACTCGTCCCATTCATCCTCATTGCGGTTTCGCTTAGCTTATTACATTCTAACCAGTTTTCAGGGATCATCATTTTTCAATCAGAATCCAAATCAACTCATCAGTTTTCTCAACCAGAATTTAAAAATCATATTAACCACATTCGAATTCATCAACTAGATAGCATTAATGCTTATCATTTCAAGTCTTAGATTTACTCGTATATACAGCCGTATATATATAGCCAGTAAAGAGCTGCAGTTATACCCTCGGTATATATACGAGTAGTCATGGTTCTTGGAACTATAAGGTAAATACCATCATGTCTAGGCCTCAAGCAAGTCAGGGATTCCATACAATTGTGGTACTTCTGTCTGAAGACCCAATTACCAATTTACGAATTTCAGTTTGAATATCAAATTGTATGAATTTTATCACACAATTACAACCTTTTAGTGCCTCTTGATAAATTTTTGACATAATTGGCTTCTCGGTTGATCCTCATTAGACAAATAGCTCTGATACCAACTGTGAGATCCCTGTCCCCACCAGTCTACAATAGATTCGGGGGTGCTAGCAGCGGAAGTAGCACTTCTTGTGCAAGGTAGGGTCCCACACTCGGGGCCTCGCCCACGGATATCCGGACTAGAGACTAATCCATCGGTTTTTCCAAAACCGAACCCAGAAAACTTCCTTTGCCCGGAAAGCACAGGCGAATCCACCAGGATAACTTTTTCCTAACGTAGTCAAAAGCCTTAACCAACTGAACTGATCTGACCGAACCTGTAAGTCCCATAGTCATACATCCATATCCACATTCCACATCCACATCCTCATTCACATTCACATACATCCACATCCACATTCCATATCTACATCCATATCTCCCTTCACACATCCACATTCATATTCACATACATCCACATCCACATTCACATTCCATATCTACATTCATATCCCCATTCACACATCCACATTCACATTCACATACATCCACATTCACATTCACATTCACATCCAGACATCCATATCCACATTCCACATTCACATCCAGACATCCATATCCATATTCCACATCCTTATTCACATTTACATACATTCACATTCACATTCACATCCAGACATCCATATCCACATTCCACATCCTTATTCACATTTACATACATCCACATCCACATTCCATTCACATCCCAGACATCCATATCCACATTCCACATCCTTATTCACATTTACATACATCCACATCCACATTCCATTCACATCCACAGACATCCATATCCACATTCCATTCACATCCAGACATCCATATCTACATTCACACATCCACATCCACATTCACGTACATCCACATTCACATTCACATACATCCACATTCGCATTCACATTCACGTACATCCACATTCACATTCACATTCACACATACATCCACATTCACATTCACACATACATCCACATTCACATTCACATTCACGTACATCCACATTCACATTCACATTCACATTCTCATCCATACATCCATATCCACATTCCACATCTACATCATTTCTTTCACATACATATAACTACATCTATTCTTTCACATACATACATCTCCATCTATTCCTCGTTCATTTTCATCTAATTGATTCGTTTCACATCCTCATATCTATTTATAGAATACAAGAGAATTCTTATTTTCGATATAAGATTTCTTTACGCATTTATTTATGCATAAATTCTAATTTAAGGAGACAAACACTTTCGAAATAAAAAATCGATCTTTTATACATCTTCCTATGCATACATTCATTTTAAATGAGAATGACACTTTTGAATAGAAAATCAAATCTTTAATGCATCTTCCTATGCATAAAATCAAAATTGACGAAAATAACTCTTTTGAACTAAAAATAGATTTCTTTATGCATCTTTCCATGCATAAATCCAATTTAGTAGGAATTACACTTTTAGAATAAAAGAATTTTTCTTATGCATCCTATTTATGCATAAAATTATTTATGATGAAAATCACTCTTTTAATATAAAAAATATGTTTTATGCATATGATTATGCATACAATCATTTATGATGAAAATCACGCTTTTAATATAAAAGAATTTCTTTTATGCATCTAATTTATGCATAAAATTATTTATGATGAAAGTAACACTTTTATAAAAAAATAATCTTTTATGCATACTTCTATGCATGAAAATCAATTATGATAAAAGTAACACTTTTACAATAAAATAATAATCTTTTATGCATACCTCTATGCATAAAAATCAATTATGATATGATAAAAGTAACACTTTTACAATAAAATAATAATCTTTTATGCATACCTCTATGCATGAAATTCAATTATGATAAAAGTAACACTTTTATAATAAAAACATATCTTTTATGCATACCTCTATGCATAACAATCAATTATGATAAAAGTAACACTTTTATAATAAAATAATAATCTTTTATGCATACCTCTATGCATGAAAATCAAATATGATAAAAGTAACACTTTTACAATAAAATAATAATCTTTTATGCATACCTCTATGCATGAAAATCAAATATGATAAAAGTAACACTTTTACAATAAAATAATAATCTTTTATGCATACTTCTATGCATGAAAATCAATTATGATAAAAGTAACACTTTTACAATAAAATAATAATCTTTTATGCATACCTCTATGCATACAAATCAATTATGATATGATAAAAGTAACCTTTACAATAAAATAATAATCTTTTATGCATACCTCTATGCATGAAATTCAATTATGATAAAAGTAACACTTTTATAATAAAAAGTAACACTTTTACAATAAAATAATAATCTTTTATGCATACCTCTATGCATGAAATTCAATTATGATAAAAGTAACACTTTTATAATAAAAACATAATCTTTTATGCATACCTCTATGCATAAAAATCAATTATAATAAAAAGTAACACTTTTACAATAAAATAATAATCTTTTATGCATACCTCTATGCATGAAAATCAAATATGATAAAAGTAACACTTTTACAATAAAATAATAATCTTTTATGCATACCTCTATGCATGAAAATCAAATATGATAAAAGTAACACTTTTACAATAAAATAATAATCTTTTATGCATACTTCTATGCATGAAAATCAAATATGATAAAAGTAACACTTTTACACCAATAAAAGAAAATTATTCCTTTATGCATAAGAATAATAATAATCAATATGCATCTTCTATGCATGAAAATGACACTTTTAGAGTATAGAATTGATAGGAATTACTCTTTTAGCATAATAAAAGATAATTCTTTTTTCCAAAAATTTTGCCATAACCTCCTTTGTATGGCTGACCATTTTTTAAATTTTTCTACTTAATTTTGTCTTAAAGATTAACTCTAATTGATTTAAAGTAATCTATACTAATCAAAATTCACATATAAAAGAGAAAACATTATAAAAAGTTTAATTCCAACAATTTTCACTTAACTAGGATAAAGAAGGGTTGATTCTAAGAAGAGAGAGGTGAAAATCCTTTCGATCAAGGCATGACATCCATTTATCACTTCAAATAATCATAAACATTAGAAAAACATAAAATCAATAAAGAAAAATACAAGAATCTCTACTTACATAATTTCTTGGAGCTTTCCTTTGGCTTGATGGTTTAAGGGTTCAACTCTTGTTTGTAACAAGAGTGGCCACCAATCTTTGGAAGAGGGAAATGTCAAAAACTAGTGAATTATTAATAAATTCACAGTTCTTGGCTTGGGAGGACCAGAGTAACAATGCATAAAACACTATTAAGTTTCAACAAAGGGTAGGGCTTCTATTTATAGGAGAAAGTGAGCCTCTAACCAAGCCAACTGATTCTAAAATTTTCCAGATTAGTTTGGTCAATTTTTGACCATTTTTGGGTCAATTTTGGTCACTTTTTGGATCTAGTTGAAACAGGAGAGAGGAGAGATGAAAATATCTCATTATTTGGGAGTTTAAAACTCATTCAAGCATGTGAAATAGGCGCCTCCTTCATGAGGAAAATTCCCCCATACAGAGGTGTCAAAAATGCATCATTTCACCTAAATATCTCTCTTTTTTAACTATTAACCTTGTCCTTAGTCAACTCTTCATCTTATGTGAGTATTTACTCATTTTTGGGGAGATTTTCTTTATTTCTTCCATTTATCTTCTCCACACATTTGGATGAATTTTATTGGTCCATAGGAACCTTAATTTAAAATTTCGAAAAAATCTTCACCCCCCAGGATAATGCCTCTTGAACAGATTATACTCAATTTCTAATGCACCTTCTGAAATTCTTTTTGAACTTCTGTTTCAGGGGAACTTATTTTAATAAGATGAGGTATTTTTCTATCCAAAAATATTCAAAATCTGAATATTATCTCTCTAGAATATTTTCTCTCTCTAGACCAAAACAGGTAGAAACAAGATCTTTTATATTTCTGAAGAGGGGAATGAATTACAGGGGAAGATACTGGACATCATGAGGACCAGGGGGAGGAATCTTACAATCTACCTTGACTCCTTGATATAAGATAATGGTAGTAGCTCTTGTTAACCCTAAGAATGGGTTAACACCTCCACTCCTTATAGGGCTTCTCCAAACTCTAGTTGGGTAGGAAATCTACCACTACACATGTTCAGACCGAGGGGTGTGTTTGATAGTGAAGTTGAACTCCAGTACCAGCATCATCGAGCCAGGTTTCTTGTTAAGTCCGGCTTGTTCACAAGGTATAATAGTGCCTTGTGATCCACATGGAATTCAAAGACACTCCCTAAGAGATAATGCCTGTACTTCTAGATGGAGTAGATCATTCCCAAGGAATCTTTCTCTAGAGTAGTTTCTTTCTACCTTGGAGACCCTTCTACTTGAATAATATACTGGCCAAAACCTTCCTTCTTATGCTTTGTGCATGAGGGCACTACCAATTTCAACATTATGAATAGGAAATTTTCTCCAAGTTAAGACTTAGTGGACTATCTTAAGTGTTTCCCCTATTTTGGAAGGGGGAAACCTTACAATTGGTATCAGAGCTGATCTTAGCTCCTAGGACTTACTATTTATGGGTTGTTTTGCAATGTATGTTTTACCTAACATAATGCTAATTAATAGAAACATCCTACTAAAAACAAGTTGAATTGATGTTTGAATGATTGTAGGAAGAGGAAAATGCCTACTCGAAGTTTCTAGTTTTCTAATGCATCTTCGAGATTGCTAGTCACTCCTCAAATTTTGAGTTCCATGACACCATGGTACAGATACTAGAGAAGATGTCCCTCCCCCATTTCTCTCGTATCGAAAGAGGATGGGGTAGAGATTTTTGGAGTCGCGGGCCAAGATATTTCTTCATCCGAGCAGATTGAATTGGGAACCTTACCACCGACCTAAAGCGGATTCGTTGGATTGAAAAGTTGAAGATGATCCATTTATTTTGGTTCATCGTTACTCCCAGGGCCGACACCTCTGTGACTATAGATGGGATCTGCATACCTTAGGATCGCTGGGTGTATGAAAGTGATGCAGATCTTACCTGTTGAAAGAGTAGCTGTGTTGGGACCTACCCCAATCTAGAGTCTATCACCCTTACCATCAGTTTTTCTAGTCTTAGAAACTACAGTGGAACCCCCATACTTCACCTATGTGGACCGCTCTACCCTTATGTCATAGTCAAGCTTAGGAATTTCCCTTGATGACAAATAAGACTAATTATGTGGACCGCTCTACCCTTATGTCATAGTCAAGCTTAGGAATTTCCCTTGATGACAAATAAGACTAATTATATTAGTCTCAGAGATCTTTGTAATAAAACTCTTCCTTGTAAATATTTGGAAATAAAATGATTTCAATGTTTCCAAAATAAGCGTTGTGCAAGTATGAATCTTGTAATCTTAACTTTTTTTTTCCAATGATAGCTAGGACGAATAGCCTCCACTTCCCGATGCGCTCCTGCTTAAGAAAATGCAACCTCCCTCCTTTAAAGGAGAAGGTTCAAAGATTGAGAAGGATGCTGAAGTCTGGATTGAAGCGTTGGACGATTATTTCCTTGCTGTCGGTATCGGAGTAGCAAATCAGTCTATGCTTGCACAGTTTCGCCTCATCGGAGATGCTAAACTCTAGTGGAAACAGTGGTGCCATGACAAGGGAGTCACCAAGAATCAAACGTGGGAAGACATCAAGCAGGTCGTGAAGAAAAGATATCTTCCCCCATCCCATGAATCCATAAAGATGAATGAGTTTTTTAGTCTTAGGCAGTGCAGTTTAACTCTTGAGGACTACTATTCCAAATTTATCACTCTTCGGAAGTATGCCCCAGCTATGACTACTTCCCAGCAAGTGGCTCATTTCTACCAAGCGTTAAATGAACCCTTAGATTCCCGCCTTGAAGCAATGAGGTGGCCAAGCACATTACAGGATGCTCTCATCTACGAGAAAAGCCCCTTGTGAAAGAAATGAGGACTGACAAACCTAAGCCTCAAAAGAGATCTTACCCTGAGGCAAATCCTAAAGATCAACCCTACAAGAAACCCCAACAGAATTTTCCCTACTACAACAGAGGGCGGCAAAGCAACTCTTTTGTCCCCCGCTTGTATGATGCTTCTTCCAGAGAAGGCCCTCTGTGTTTTGATAATAAGAAAACTCATGGCCACTTTAGAGTCTTGCCATTAGGAATTTATGATGGAATCCTTGGGATGGATTGGTTAATTGCAAACAAAGCTAGCATTCATTGTAACCAGGGGAGTATCACTTTTGAAAATAAGCATGGCCAAGTAATATCCATTCAGGGGATAATAGGAAAACCTAAATCTAGGGTAGTCAAGGCAAAACACCTTCTCAAGGGAGCATGTAAGGGTCAGCAAGTTTTCTTAGTCAAGCTCAACAAAGCCATTGAACCTAGTAAGGAGACAGAACCCTCTTGGCTCCAAGAATTCTCTAACTTCTTCCGTGAGTGATGAGCTTACAAGGCTACCGCCTCCTCGAGAAGTCGATCATCATGAAATCGAGGTGATCCCTGGAGCTCAACTTGTCTCAAAATCTCCCTATAAAATGTCCCTTTCTGAAGCCATTGAACTTAAAGAGCAACTTTCCCAACTCATTGAGAGCAAGGATTCGTACACTCCAGTAGCTCTCCTTGGGAGGCACCTGTTCTTTTCCAAAAAAAGGACGGAACTCTCCGCCTCTGCATAGATTATCGAGGGCTAAATCAAGTCACTGTCAAGAAATAAGTATCCTATCCCTCACATCGACGAACTTCTTGACAGGCTTCATGGGGCCAAAGTCTTCTCAGAAATAGATTTGAGGTCTGGTTACTATCAGATCAGAGTCAAGGAAGCAGATATACCCAAGACAGCCTTCAATACTCGTTATGGCCACTATGAGTTTATTGTAATGTCATTCGTGTTAACCAATGCTCCTGCAACCTTCAACCCCCTAATGCAAGATATATTCCGTCCTTACTTGGATGAATTTGTGCTTGTTTTTTTTTATGACATCTTAATCTACTCCAAATCAATGGAAGAGCATGAGGAGCATGTGTGTAGAGTTCTGCAAATTGCTGTGCAGACACAAACTCTATGCAAAGAAGAGCAAATGTACTTTCTTTACTCATCAAATTGAGTATCTTGGGTTCATCGTCTCCAAAGATGGCATCTCAGTAGACCTCGCCAAGGTAAAAGATATTCTAGAGTGGCCACCCCCTAAATCAGTTCGTGAAGTTCATGGGTTTTTTGGGATCACGGGATGGTATAGGATTTTTATCAAAGATTATGCCTTGGTAGCTGCACCGTTGATGGATCTTCTTAAGAAGGATTGCAAAATAGTGTGGCTGCCAATCCATCAAAACAGTTTTGTTCAGCTCAAGGTCATTATTACTTCTGTCCCAGTCCTGAAACTTCCTGATTTCACCAAGAAATTTGAAGTGGTTTACCGATGCCAGTAGTCTAGCACTTGGTGGTGTCTTAGGCCAAGAAGGAAGACCAGTCGCTTATACTTCCGGTCGCAAGTTGAAGCAAATTATGCCACCTCTTAGCAGTTGTTCATTGCCTCAAATTATGGAGACATTATCTCTTGGGGGGCAAATTCCAGCTTATAACTGACCACAAAAGTCTGAAGTGGATCTTCACCTAGCCTAACCTCAACATGCGGCAAATGAGATGGATTGAAATTCTACAAGAATATGACTTCGACATCAAATTTTGCCCTAGAAAAGATAATGTGGTAGCAGATACACTTAGCCGCAAATCTTTCTTAAGTGCAATTTCAATACCAAATAATCCCATACTAGTCAAGGTGGAAGAAGTCTCATCTCATGATCCAGATTATCAGAGGATGATGAAGTTAGTAGAAGAAGGGAAAAATTCAAAGAAAGAGAAGAATCTAATCAAGGGATACTCCACTCATGAAGGAAGCCTCTACTTCAATCACAAGCTATGTATCCCTAAGGATCCTGCTTTAAAGAAACTAATCCTCCATGAAGCTCATGATAGTCCTGTTTGCAGGATACCCAGGCTATGCAAAAGCATTAAATGCCGTAAAAAGGAGTTTTCATTGGGCAGGCTTGAAAAATGATGTCCTTCGGTACTTGAAGCAATGTCTCTCATGCCAAATGATCAAAGCTGAAAAGGTCAAGATGCCTGGGAAACTTCAACCCTTGGATATTCCCCAAATGAAGTGGGAGTGCATCAGTATGGATTTTGTCAAGTCTCCCCACTGTACAAGGAGAATATGACTCCATTTTGGTAGTAGTGGACTTACTTACCAAAGTAGCTCACCTTATACCAGCAAAGAAGACCTTCAAAGCTTCTGATGTTGCTTGAATATTCATCAAGGAAGTCTTCAAACTTCATGGTCTCCCAAAAAAGATAGTAAGTGACTGGGATTCTGAATTCACTTCAAAGTTCTGGCAGTCCTTATTTCAAGCCCTAGGCACTCAACTTTGCTTTAGCTTAGCTTATCATCCAGAGGCCGATGGCCAGTCTGAGAGAGTCAACCAGGTAATTGAAGACATTCTCAGAGCATATTGTGGACGGCAACCAAGAAGATGGATTCAATACCTTCCTCTGGTAGAATTTGCCTATAATACATCTTATTATCAGAGCATAGGAATGTCACCATTCAAAGCACTCTATGGGCAAGAAGATGGATTCAATACCTTCCTCTGGTAGAATTTGCCTACAATACATCTTATCATCAGAGCATAGGAATGTCACCATTCAAAGCACTCTATGGGCAAGAATGCTTATCTCCTCTAAATTTCTTTGATCCGACCATAAGAGTTGAGGCATCCAGGAAAATGCTCGAAGACATGGAGGAAAAAACCAAGGCAATCCAAAAGGATATTAAAGCTGCTCAAGATCGGAAAAAGCATTATGTTGACACCAATAGGTCTGAAAGGATCTTCAAGGAAGGAGACAAAGTTCTTCTATGAGTGTGACCCAAACGAAGTTCTCTATCACTTGGGAAATATAAGAAGCTCAGCTCTAGGTATTGTGGTCCCTATATAGTTATCAAGTGTCTAGGTAAAAGTGCCTATAAACTCCAGCTCCTGGCCCATATCAAAGTCCACAATGTATATGAATGGTCTGCACCCCAACGACTAGGAGAACATCTCGGACAAACATATTTTTCGCCGGTCCGACACGTATTTCGAGGCTGGCGCTCCAAATTTAGAGACCCTGTCCCAAAATTAGACCGTACACACTTACCAGGGTGCCCGTACGGTGGCTGTACAAGAACCAAAGGTCGACCGCCCACCACTGTGTGGTCCACATGCACCGCTACATGGACACCAATGCCGTCCCTGACAAGGTACATGCGTACCACCCCTTTAACCGCCGGCACACTGTCCTTTCGACCTTGCTTTGCGCAGCGCCTACACCCGTACCCCATAGCTATATAAATCCCTGGGGTGCTCCATGGGCAGTACGCATTTCTGTGTAGCCTACTGTCGTGTTGTCATCTGTACTACCCTCTGTCCTTGCTGCGAAGTGTACTTGCTGCAGTAGTGTAGTCGCCCCTCTCAACACCCCCTCATTTGCCACTTTTTAGATAAGGAAACTTTCCTCTACTTCCCCCTTGTTAGAAGGCAGTGTCCTTAACTCTTCTCCCCCCTCGTGTGAAGAGACTTACAACAGCACCCTTCTCCCCTTCAGCAAAACGTTTTTGTGTTAAGGACATCTCACAATTCCCCCTCCCCTCCATTTGCGTGGACTTTAGCAAGAGGTTTTGGCCTTAGAGAGGGTTCATGCGCTGTGGTCTTTTGCTCATACGGTGAGCAAACAATCTCAGAATTGAGATCTGACTGGAGCGTTTCGACTGCGACAACGAGCCCTACAAGGCAACGTCCAAGATGGCCCCATCCTAGAAACATCAAAATATTGCATCGGGAGGAGCGCGCAGCAATGAGATTAGAGAAGATGCTCCTAATGCAGCCCTAACCCTCCCGTTACAAGCTCCTCAAGGAAATGGTGGCCAGGTTAGCTTGGTTATCTTTTAAAGAAGAGTTTTTTTTAAATATTAATGTTAATAAATGTGTATCTTTTCCTTTTAAAATAATGAAATAAAATTGTATGAAGCTACGATTTGAAGTGATGCTGTATTCAATGAATTGTATTGAAATTGTTATCTTTAAGAGAAAGAGTGCAAGTTTTTCCTGGCTTCGATGCTAACTCCGTTCCGTGCTTGTGTAGCCGGGCAGCATCGTTAGCAAAGCCCGGGAATGGCCCAAGGTATCCCTCATACCATTGGGAGAATAAGGTTCGCCGATTGAGGCAAGAGATTATGGTGCTGTGTAGTTCTGAGTGCCCAAGCTAGTGCAGTGAATAAGCCCACCCTAGTGCGCAGACTCTGAGGGGCGGGAGGATCCTGAGAGGGCGATAGGCCGGCTTGAGCCCTCGCCAGCGGCCCCGACAATGAGGTGTATGGTCCCGTAGGGTTTCCCCCAGCATGTAGAGGCTGGGGGGCCGAATTCTAGATCATCGGCAGTATAAAGGGAAAGAATAAGAGAGCCGGTTTGGCTTGTATGGAATTGATTCATGTATAAATGTTTTTTATAAATCTTATCTTTGGCATTATTATACTGTGGAAAAAGGCTGTTTTAACAAACCTTGTGAAAAGGGCCTTAATTAAAGAACATGTTTATTTATGTCAAATAGTGTGGTAGGATTAATTAGAAAACAAATTGATGCGTGAGTAGGGTGGAAAGTGGGAGGATGGAATGCGCCGACGATGGCACCATCATACAGATGGGTGGATCCGATTAGTCGGGTAGCTTTCCAACAGATTAAGTGAAAGTCCTACGCTAGATAAATAGGTTCTCCAACAATTCTATTCTAGAAGACTAGAATAGAGCGGTGGGCGGCTGTGCCTTGCATGGATGAGGAAAAAAGCGTTGTCTCTAGAAATCAAGACTAGTAGTTACCCAATTTATGATCAATTACCCTATGGGTGATTTGATTTTTAGAAGATCACGCTCCCCCTGTGGGATAGGACTAGGTCTTACCTATGAATCGTATCCTTGAATCTCTGCATGGTCAAGGTGTCGCAATGAATAGGAAATTTTCTCCAAGTTAAGACTTAGTGGACTATCTTAAGTGTTTCCCCTATTTTGGAAGGGGGGAACCTTACATGATCTGCATTAAGCTTCCTGTAGTCAATGTAGATCTATGCTTCCCATTCTTCTTTGGAACAATGACTAAGTGACAACTCATTCAGCCTTATCCACTAGGTAAATGGACCCAACTCTCAAGAGTTTATCGATCTCTTCCTCGACTTGCTTTGCATAGATTAAATTCATCCTATATCTCATCTGCTTTATTGGAATTGTGTCCTCCTTGAGAATGGTCCTATGTTGATAAAAGCTTGAGTTGATTCTCTTCATCTCAACGTAGCTCCATATAAATACATCCTTGTAGGATGTCAATAATTTAAGCAGATCTTTCTTCAGATCTTGATTTCACTGAGCCTGATCAGCACCATGCACTTCTCCTCCCTATCATTACTCATTAATTTCTTCCAGTTTATCTTTTTTTACCTTGAAACTATGGGCTCTATTCCTTTCTCTTCCTCTTTGACTGCTAATTCTACCTTTTCATGTTCAGCTGCATCTTCTTGAGAACTTTGTCCACACTGGTTCGTACTTTCTTATTTTCTTCTTGATGCTCTTTTGCTGTCATCTTCTTTGGAGGCATCATCAGGATTTCAAGATTATATTTCATCATAATCTGTTACACATCTACCTTAAAAAAGGATAGCAGATCTGGATTATCCCTTAGTATTTTCTCCTCTTTATCATCTTCTACACCTTCCAGGTAGTTAAGTCCTCTTGCATGCAAAGGTTGACTGGTAGCATTTATTTTATCTTTGTTTGCCATAGACACCATTACCTTCTTCTTTCCTTTTCAGATGGTGATCTAGTCATACTCCTAGCTATGCTTGTTCTTCTTGCTTCTGAGCTAAGGCCTTCCCAATAGCATTGGATATTCTTGTCATTTTTAAGACAATAAATACCACTGGGAAAGTGTATCCTGTTGTTTCGATTTCCTCCCCTCGGATAATTTCGAGGGTAGGAAATTAAGACAATAAATACCATTAGGATTAGGAAAGTGCATCCTACTATTTCGATTTTCTCTCCTCGGATAATTTCGACTGGCCTAACTCTTCTTTGATCTACAATTCTTATTTGGAAAGGAGTAGGCTAAATTTCCATGATCCCCAATTTCCTTTCCAAGTGTCCCCGAGTATGTTTACTCTTGATCCTCCATCCAAAATTACTTGTGATTTTGTTGATTCTCTTATGTTTACTATTACTTCAAGGATAGCAGTGTCACATTCCTACACTTGTTCAACGATTCTGTAATCTGCAATTTGGGATGTCCACTTTTATATTGGTGCTTTCACCACATTTTGGTGGTATGATTTCTTGGAATAGTTTTTGTCTATAATTTGGCACTAGATTCAAGAATTGGTCCAAGGTGATATTTAGCTTCATTTGGTTGAGGTTTTCCCACATATCTTATCCTATTCCACCACTAAGTTTCCTGTCTTTGTCCAAACAAGATGCATTCTTGATCTTGCCTATCTTTTCTTGATCCTTGTACTTTTTCTCTTCCTCGCTGCCCTTTGTCAGCTTCTTCACTCCCTTCTTATTTTCCTAGATAATGGGTCTTTCTTTTTGGTTTTCTTTAAGCTCTCTCTGGCACTTTTGCACCCTCTTTCCATTTCTGGGTTGCTTCGGGCTATAATGTGAACTATAGTTGCAAATTTCTTCACCCTAATAATGGTGAGGCATGCTCTTAGATTAGACATTAATGCATGAGCAACCTCAGCAATACGCCTATTCTTTCTCTCAGTAGCACTATTTTGCTATGAAGGGTCTACATGTAAATTGCCTTTAATGCAGCTGCCACATTTAGCCAGAAAATCTTACTAGATTTGGTCAAGTGAGGAAGGTAATAGATGTGGAAGATGTGCCATGGCCATGGCCCATAAAGTGAACAGACGATTGCTTTTGAGAATAGCTAGTAGAATGCAATTTTGCCTGTTTTTTCCTCAAATCCTTGCTGATTTAGGTGCTTTCCCACTATTTTTTTTCTGTTTTTGATGCAATGGAAAGCTAAAGGTAGTCTCTAGCTATCTATTAGTTCCTATAATGCATAATTAAAACTTACTAATTAAGATTAATTTATCGATTAAACTAAGATGCAAACTTGAAGGAAAAGGAACAAAAAATCAAGGTTTTGCAAGCACTCATTGAACTCATTGGAGAAGTACTCTCTCCCTCCATGTGACCTCCTTGGGAACTTAACCTGCACAAACATGTTTGGTTTTCAGCCAACATTTTGAAATTCTGAAAGTAATTCACTTTTCTGTTTCATA
The DNA here is from genome assembly GCF_041138505.1 of Cibotium barometz. Lineage (NCBI taxonomy): Eukaryota > Viridiplantae > Streptophyta > Polypodiopsida > Cyatheales > Cibotiaceae > Cibotium > Cibotium barometz. The sequence goes on from NC_141052.1 coordinate 16,541,956, forward strand.
AAATAGATCCACACCTTCCTTGTGTGGTCATTAATGAACAATACATAGTAACAACATCCTCCCATTGATGCCATCTTTTTCGGGCCCCATACATCTGAATGCATCACATCAAGTGCTCTCTTACTTACATTCCTGTTATGTGGAAGTTTTCTTTCCAAACTGACATGCTTCACATACTTTATGCATTCCATCCACCTTAAACTTTGGCAACCCTATAACAAATTTTGAATTCTACATAGAATTCAATCGCTGCTCATTCACATGACCAATATGTTTGTGTTGGATATCTATATCAGCCAAAACACTTGAACCTTGTGCAAACATAGTAGCTTTCACCTCAGGTATGGTTACATCTAAAGTAAACATTCTGCCCACTCTTTTGCCCTTTGCAACCAAACAACATTTGTTGTTGAAGCGTCCTCAACATAGCAGCCCTCAAGGTTAAAGTGTACCTACAAAACGTGCTCAATCATATGCCCAATAGAAATCAAATTCTTTACTATAGGCACATGAAGTACATCAGTCAAGTACCTCATCTTGCCATCCTGCATAGCTAATGGCACATTCCCAATGTGATCAATAGGATGAACTTTGTCATCCCCCATCTTTATATAACCTAGTTTTTTATATATCTTTGACATCTCTAAACTTGTCACACTGTGTGACAGGTCATGTGGTTAGAGGCTCTTGAATCCATATACCATACATCACGGCATCGTTCATGATACATATGTAGTCACTAAATTCAACATGTGCTACATAACAAATAAATGTTCACATCTATCTTCAGATTGCTTTTCTTGAAGATACATAATTGTTTTGCCTGACACTTTTTATGTCACTGTGCTTCTTATGACATTCTATTGCAAAGTGAGCTTGTTTTCTACAATAAAAGCAATCCTTTTAACTTGATCTTGATTACTATCTTTGCCAATTTTCTCATCCTCTCTGTCTCCCCCTTCCTTGACATTGGCCTCTTTCACCTGTGTGTGTTTATTGCTTATGAATCATTAGATTTCTCCATAATTTTGATTTCTAAAATAGCCACCATCTTGGCCTTGAGTGCGACCTCTACTCTACCTCTACCTGAATTTGAGTAGAAGGCCTATTTTGAAGTGTTCTTACTTTATGAGGAAGAGTCTTCACCCAAAGACTTCTCTTTTATGGTTAACGTAGACACCAAATCTTGAAAGTTAGAAACATTCTCTCTTACAGTAATAGAGGTCTTGAATGGCTTATACTCTTTGCCAAGCCCATTCAAATAGATGCTCACCATTCCACTAAGACATTAATAGATCCAAGGATTAAAAAATACCCTTAATCTTTAAGCTATACTTATTGATAGACATGTTATTCTTCTTCACTATATGAGCTCTTGTGTCACACTAATTGAAAGCCAATACATAACTTTCCTTACATCCTAGTTCTAGTCTTTAAATGCCTTCATCTCTACTGGAGTAGTGATCTCTTCAAGAAATTTCAGAGGCTCCTCATTATCTCTTTCAACATAGTCCCAAAATCCTTTTCCTAGCAAGAAATTGGCCATTCTAAACTTCCACACATGGAAGTTATTCTTATCAAGCTTCTCATTGATAATTTGATTGATGTTGTCAAATATCTTTGCTTGCAAAACAACAACCAAAAATCTACAAACAGATAATTTTTGTATGTAACCTACAATACAATAGTATGTGCTATAACTTGTGTGGTGGTACTTTTGCAACACATGACCAGAGTACACATACACATACACGCAATACATGTGCCACTGGCTAGACACCCAAAATGCAATATTGCATTACAATAACTAGAGTTCAAATAGCGATAGTTCTAAACTAGATCTTTCCAAAAAACACCTTACAATGGCCAAATGGAGGCTAAAACATGCCCAAAATGCAAATGTGGTCGCAAAATTACTTACAAACAATAAGTACCTCTACACCTATGGACATGTTGTCTAAATATGATATGAGGCTATAAGCCTATTTCAGTGCTCTTAGAGAAAAATGCTAAGCTTTTTGTAAATACATGTGAGCTTTTGGATGACCCCACTATGTACAGCACATAGTGGGTAGCTTGATCTACCTGATCATTACTAGGCTATATTTGAGACATGTTGTTGGACTTGTAAGTCGGTTTATGTAGGGCCCTAGGAAGCCACACTTGGATGTGGCTAAATGGATTCACATAAAGTCCACTATTAACTATGGAGTTTTCTATGAGGTTGGCAGAGAGATATAGTTACATGGGTATGCAAATATTGACTATCTCAGACAAGAGATCTACGAGTGGCTTTTTGTTTTCCTTTGGGAGAGTCCTGTTATGAGTTAGAGTAGCAAGAAATAGCTAGCCTTACTGAGTATAAAGGTAGAAACAACCACACCAGTTTCCTTCCCAAGTACATGTGATGTTTTGGTAGCTTGTGGGGGGGGGTAGATTAGTTCCAGAAGCTACTTGGTGATATGGGTGAGAACATGGATAGGGCAATTGTCATTTATTGTGATCAACAAGAGTAGCATACAACTAGCTAGACCTAGTCTATCATGCTAGGATGAAGCACATTAAGGTGCATTATCATTTTGTGAGGGAGAATGTCCTAGCAGGTGTGATGTGGATTTAGCATATATGTCAGTATAGAGGATTAGGTGGCTAACATCTCCACCAAGGCATTAGGTACAAAGAAGATCCACAAGTTTAGGAGCTTACTTGGAGTGTAGTGTGTAGAGTTGAACTTGAGGGCAGTGTTGAGATATCGAGCTCAACTAGTGTTGTTGGACACTGATGAGACTTGCCTGGGTGATAGCTTCCACACTTATGTCATTGGCTAGGTTGGTGAGATTATGGGCAATATGCTGCTACGTGGTTTACAGGTTGTGTGATACTTTGGTGCATTGCACCACATGCACCATTAGAGTCATCTTAAGTTGGTAGCCAACTAGTTGGGTTGGTGAGATTATGGACAATATGGTGCATGGTTTGATACTTTCCACTTTAATCTTCATGCATCCATTGATTTTCTTATGTACTCAACCACCTCACATGCATCCAACCATACATCTAGTTAACTAACACATCCATGTGATAATATAGCCTTCTATTTGTTTATTCTACTTATCTCCACATTAGTTTACTATTTTCTTTTAAAAAATAAACCCTAAGGTATTTAATATCTCCATATTAATTTACTATTTCCTTTTCAAACAACTTACCCTAAGGTATTTTCACTCACCTTTAACTTAGACATTAATCATTTACTTATTCATCCTTGCATTTTAATTAAATGTGCACACTATTTACATCCCTTGCCACCAAGGCTTATACACACATATCCTCTTGCATATATTTTTTAACTATGGTAATTCTCTTTAATTAATTTATCCCAAAAATAATCCTTTTATTTTTTTTAAAAGATGAGGGGAGGGGGTTGGGGCACCTATGTATATAGAAATCCGTAACATTTTTATGCACATGGCAGCTTGATATTTTTTACTATTTGTTTATTTTTCTAACTCCTCAATTTCTATCTCTTATTAAAAATGCTTCATCATAGAAAATATTCTCTCACCAGAAATATACATCAAAATTTAATTTCTTAGCTACACTAGGATAGGGGAAGAGGGAACTTACATTCTCCCCCAACTTGAAGATCCAAAGTGTCCTCATATCACAAAAACTCTTCCTCTTTCTCCCAAGTAGTGTCCTCAACTAGGAAAAACTTCCATTGGATCAAATATTCGTTCAAAACTCTATTCATGAGGGTCTTTTCTCTGATATCTAAAACTACTTTTGATTTTAGTTCCACTTGACCTTGAGTGGGGAAAGAAACCCAATATATGACTCCGATCTAGAGCATACTTCATCAATAAGCTCATATAAAAGACATAGTGGATCTTTAAGTATGGAGGAACTAAAAGCTCATAAGCTTGATCTCCAACTTTCCTCGTAATCACATACGATCTATAATATTTGGGTGATAGCTTCTTGTACTTTTCGAAGGAGAGAAAACTTCTCTTGGGTTACACATAAAGACAGAACATATCACCTTCTTCAAACTCTCGAGTAATCCACTTCAGACTGGCATATTGCTTCTATCTATCGTAAGCAACTTTGATATCTTTCTTTATCGTTATCTATATATGATATGATCCATTTCATCTAACATTTGCTTGGACACTTCGAGCTCGTGGTCAGTGGGTGTTGGACCAATTCAATGACATTACATAATCTTGTATGTAAAGTGATTTAAATGGAATCATCTACATACTTCCATGATGAGATACATTATAAGTAAAGTCTACCAAATGTAGATAATTCTACCACCACTCAAAGAATATCTTTGATTACCTAGTTCACTCTCTATGTTTGTCCCATCAGTTTTCAGATGATAGATAGTAGTAAGATCTAGAGAGGTTTCCATGGCTTCAAAGAATGTAATCAAAAATCGGGATGTGAACTTCACATCTTGATCACTAGTAATTATTTTGGGAAATCCATGGAGTTTGAATATTTCCTTTAAAAAGGCTTTAGCAATATCAAGATCAGTACAAGTCTTTTTCACTAGAATTTAATGAGTGACCTTTGTCTAGCAATCTACCACAAATAAAATGGAATCATATCCTACGTAAATTGAAGGTAATCTAGTAATAAAATACATGCTTATACACTCCCATTTCATATAAAGAATATCTAAAGGATGTAACTTTCTGGGCATTTTTTAATCTTTTTTCAGCCTTAATCTTTTGGGTGGTAATAAATAAGAAATGGCGAACATGATGTATTACATTCTTCTTAAGTTTGGGCTAAAAGAAACTCTTTTTTTACAGCCTGAAGGTCTTCACATAGCTAGGGTGTCCTACCATAGGGTTATCGTGAGCTTCATTTAAAATTCTTTTCTTAGGATCTCTATCTTTAGGAACACATAACCAATTATTAAAGTAAAAGGCACCTAATCTCTGATCTGAATTCTTATTTTTTCTTTACTTCTTGGGACATCTTATTTTTTTGCTTAAGCAATGTGATAACAAGGCCAAGAAATTTATCTAATGTAATCTTCTCGTTAATGCTAGTGGGAGGAAAGGATTTGAAATTACTATTATTGCAAGTACGAAAGCCTTCTTACTACTAAGTGCATCGGTACAACTACTTGATTATTGTGAGTAAGAAAGCGTTCTTACACTGAGTGCATCATTGCAAACAACCACTTGATTTCAGAAGAAAACTCTTGAAGAATCAACATCCATCTTCTTTGCCTCATATTCAGATGATTCTGAGTGAAAATCCACTTTAATATTTTATGATATGCAATTGAAGTAAACTTCTATCCACCAAGAAGATATTGTCACCAAAGTTTCAAGCCATGCACTCTAGATGATGAACAACATAGTTCCTTTCATGAGGTCTTAATTTATTAGACTCATAAGTATCAAGGCAAGCATGATGTACATCATCATTTCATCATATCACCACCATCATGACATTGTCGTTATCTCATCATGGTCACCAGCAAACGTTTGTAGATTCAAAAAAAAAAAAGAAACAAGCTGCTCAACAGCTCAACGTGGCCTATTGCACCTCCTACCTCAACGTGGCCGCTGCATTCTCTATGGGATCTTTATGGCTCCGTCTCTCCATCCACATACAACGAGTTCTCCGAGACATTTGGTGGTGTCTGTCCACATCCTTGCTTTCCCACAAGATTGGTAGATATTTTTGCAAAGTTTTGTGAGAAGATCGTTTACTTCGACTTGGAGGACATTGGTAACACCACCAATGCATGATGGGATCTCTATGGCTCTGACTCTCCATCCCCATACAACGATCTGCGGAGCAATTTCCTTGAGACATTTGGCAGTGGCTTCACCAAGCATGGGCTTTTGCTCAAATCATTGGTTCTAGGAGGTGGTGGTGCCCACTCTTGCCTGTCTTAGCTCCTCTGTGTGAGACCCCTCTGTCCCCTCCGCGCACCGGATTCCCGGTTGCTCTAGCAGAGCGGAAGAAGCTTCCTCTTGCGCGGGGCAAGGTTTCCCACTCGAGGCCTCGCCCTCGAATGTCCGGACACGTGACTAATCTGGTGGTCATTCTGAAACTAAAACTAGGAAAATTTCCCTTGCCCGGAAAACGGAGACGATCCCACCTTTTTGATTTTCTTAACGAATTTTCTAACGGGGTCAAGAGACTAAACTATCCTTCACCTGAATAAACCAGATAGAAGGAAAACTATCACTGACTTAGTTTGAAGAAATCAACGCTTTTTTCCTAACCGAAATCAGGCACAGCCGTTGATCTAATCATTTGAGAAAATCAACGCTTTTTTCCTAATCGAAGTCAGGCACAGCCATTGATCTACTCTTTTGAGAAATTCTTCAGGTTTTAATTTAACTTCTCGAATTCTAAGTGTATTCCTATTATTTTAATTTAATTATTAAAACTCCACTGATTCTAGCCTAATCCCATCCGACCCATGGGTTAGCCACCACCCAACCACTGGAATCGGTAGAACCAGACAATTACTCATCCACCCATAATTGAATGCCTTTCTTAACTTTTGCTTTCGAATACAGATACGCACACACTCCTCTTTAAAACTTCAACATATAAAATAATCCATTGACAAACAGTTATTGGTTACAGATGTCATAATTCAAAAATTCTATCTAGTCCCTTGTTTCTCAAAAACAGTATCAATCTGGACTCTCCGTTGAGACCAACTGTTTAGCAACGAGATCCAGTAACAGATTACAATAATCATTTCGTCCATCATACATATCTTCCACGGCATACGCATGGGTGTCATAGGCACCGCGAGCCCGTGCATCTCCTAGTCAGAACCCTCCTCCTTAGGTGTCCTGGCACTTCACTCAGGGATCGCTTCGTCGGCCCTCGCCCATCGTACCGGAAGCGTACCATTTTTCAACCATACCGAGGCTGGTCAACAGGCTTTGCCGCATGAGCCGTCCTTTGAACACTCCCTGCCAACTGTTGCAAACTGAACTTCCCTTAAAAAAACATATACCAAATGCTCCCTCCAGCATTCTGGTGTAAGATAGTCCTTTAAGAAAACAGGGTTTCTAAGCAAGTTTTTAGTTTGATTTTCTTTTGAATACAAGGAGTATTTCTTGAATCGGTATCCCCAAAACTTCTTGATCGGAATTTTGAATTTCATACTAGAATTCTTCGAATTTTAATACCTTGATCCACAGATCAATTCGAAGGGTCTCAAACTTAGTTTCAATTTAGCGGGAGTTTTGAGTGTATTTTTCTAAACTGGGCACACCTTCTTTCCTCGAAACTGATGAAAAAATTTGGTCTTGGTTATAGTCTGATTCATGGTTCGAGTCGGATAAGATTTTTCCTGAACTATCTTCTCGAAAAGGTTTGATAATTTAATAACTATTTTACTGAATTTCTTTCTTTGAATATTCACTTAACTGATTTCTAAATTAGTTACGAATTCCAATGAGGAAAAAATTAATCATTTATCTAAATATTTCGATCTCGATAGATTTCCTGAATTTTCTTTTTACAATCCGTGTGAATATAAAACGATAGAAATTTCTCTCTTAGAGTATTTAATTATTCATTTATCAAATACTCATAGAATTTAAACATAGAATTTAAGAGAATTCTAATTTTGATATAAAATTTCTTTATGCATCTATTTATGCATAAAAATCAACTTCAATTGAAATAACACTTTTATAAAAAAATCCTTTTATGCATCTATTTATGTATAAAATCAAACTTAATAGAATAACACTTTTAAAATAAAAAGATTTTTTTTAACATCTATTTATGCATTAAAATTAATTTTTATAAGAATAACGCTTTTATAATAAAAAATTTCTTTATGTATCTTTCTATGCATAAAAAATTAAATTTACTAAGAATAACACTTTTGTAATTAAAAAATTTCCTTTATGCATCTTTCTATGCATAGAAATCAAATTTAATAAGAATAACACTTTTGTAATTAAAAAACTCATTTATGCATCTTTCTATGCATAGAAATCAAATTTAATAAGAATAACACTTTTATAATAAAAAAATTTTCTTTATGCATCATTCTATGCATAGAAATCAAATTTAATAAGAATAACACTTTTGTAATAAAAAAAATTCTTTTATGCATCGTTCTATGCATAGACATCAAATTTAATAAGAATAACACTTTTGTAATAAAAAAATAATTTCTTTTATGCATCGTTCTATGCATAGAAATCAAATTTAATAAGAATAACACTTTTATAATAAAAAATTTCCTTTATGCATCTTTGTATGCATAAAAATCAAATTTAATAATTAATATCAGTGATATCTATGCATATTCATAGGTGAATATGTACATGGAGTAATTAGAATATTTCTTTTAGATGCAAAAATGGTGGGAATTACTCTTTTGGAATAACATAAAAATAAACTTTCTTTTTCACAAAATTCTGGAAAATTTTGCCATAACCTCCTTTGTATGGCTGACCATTTCTCATTTTTATCTTTCTTCACTTAACTCAATTAACCCAATTTAGAATTATAGAACTCTAATCTACACAATTTTCTAAATTCAAGAGAGTAAACAATAAGAAGAGTTTAATTAATCACTTAGTTAATCTTTCTAGGATTAAGAAAGGTTGGAATGTAAAAAGAAGGGGGTGGCCTTTTCATCAAAGGCATAGCATTTGAATTTAATTCAATCATTTGCAAAACATAAAAATCAAGAAAACCATAATTTTTTCATTAAAATTCGTAAACAAGTAAGAAAATTAGCTTACATGGAGCATGTAAGCTCTCCTTTGGCTTGAGGGATTGAGGGTTCTACTCTTGTTTGAAGCAATAGTGCCACCAATTCGTAAACAAGTAAGAAAATTAGCTTACATGGAGCATGTAAGCTCTCCTTTGGCTTGAGGGATTGAGGGTTCTACTCTTGTTTGAAGCAATAGTGCCACCAATTCGTAAACAAGTAAGAAAATTAGCTTACATGGAGCATGTAAGCTCTCCTTTGGCTTGAGGGATTGAGGGTTCTACTCTTGTTTGAAGCAATAGTGCCACCAATTCACTTTGGAGAGGATTAGGCCAAAAAGAATTGAATTATTAAAAAATTCAATGTAGATGGCTCAGGACAGGAGTAGAGTAACAGTGCATAAACACCATTAAGCTTTTACAAAAGGGGGAGGCTTCTATTTATAGGAAAAAGTGAGCCTCTAACCAAGCAAAGTGATTCTAGAATTTTCCAGATCAGTTTGGTCAATTTTTGACCATTTTTGGGTCAGTTCAGCTTACTTTTTGGATTTGAAACAAGAGAGAGGAGAGATGAAAATATCTCATTTTATTGATTAAAAATTGGGGATAATGATGAGAAAAAGGTGCCTACTTCATGAGGGGATAACTACTTCATGAGGGGAGATCCTCACACTGAGGTGTCAAAATTCAGTTTTTTAATTCTTTTCTTTGGTCCTTAGTCCACTCTTTATCTTATGTGAGCATTTACTCATTTTTGGGGGTTTTTTCTTTTATTCTTCAATTTGTCTCCTCCCTACATTTGGATTAATTTCATTGGCCTGTCAAACCTTTGTTTGGACCTTAATCCAAAATTTTCTAAAAACAGGGGCCCTTAGGCTAAGGTTTTTTGTGCACATTATAATTTATTTCTAATGCACCTTAGGAATTTCTTTTTAAACTTCTGTTTCAGGGAAATTTATAAGGGATATTTTTCCATCCAAATATATTTAAAAATTGAATTACCTCTCTCTAGAATATTTTCTCTCTCTTGGCCAAAACAGGCCAAAACAGGTAGAAACAAGATCTTTTATTATTCTGAAAAGGGAATTGATTTTACAGGGGAAGAAACTGGACATCTTGAGGAGAAGAAACTGGACATCTTGAGGAGAAGAAACTGGACATCTTGAGGGGCTGGGGAGGAATCTTACACTCTGACTTTGGTGATATCTTGTCCATGTGCCCTCTCCACCAAAATAAGCACCCCCATCCCCATTCCTCATATTTTTTACAAGTGTTTAAGCAGACCCCCTACCTTTATATTGTATAGTTTGGGACCCTATATAGCCACCCCTCCCTTCTTGCGGTTGCTCAAGGGCGGGTGTGATCATCTTCACCCATTGCCTTTTGTTTTCTATGTATGCCTAGGTTATCTCGCTAGATGCTTTGCTCAGGAGGTAGTGCCAAAGAGTTAGGCTCTTTTTACAGTTAGGTTGTCTTGGCGATGCTTTACTTAGGAGGTAGTGCTAAAGGAATTGTCTCAAGAACGAGTTCATGCCACAGAGTTGTCTTGTCAGATGCTTTGCCTAGGGGACAAGCTTGCAAGAGGAGCAGGTATATCTACTTCTCTCAGCATTAACTCGGATGGTGAATGGAGTAGTGGTAGGTGACCTATAGATGGCTAGCCAGGTTCTCTACCATCTCTCCAAGCTCTCCGACCTCATCAGTCCCACTGTAAATGGCTCGATGAGACTAATCTTTTGATACCTTGATTAGCTCTTAGTCATTACTTGAACTTCCAATCATATCTACCTTGAAATATATAGAAATAGTTAAAAAAACCATGTGAGAAATAACATCCTCCAAGTATAATGTGGGAAATAACATCTCCCAAGTACAATCTTTCGATACCTTAATCAACACTTGTTCTCAGTCATTACTAGAACTAAAAATCATACTTGTAGGGGAAAAAAAAGAACCATGTGGGCAATAAAGTCCTCCAAGATTATTGGTGCCAGGGATAAAGAAGAATCTATTGTCTGTCTCTGCGCTTGCTAGACTTGGATTTGTAATCAAATTTGTGGATGACAGATGTACTGTTCATGATTTGACTTCTGGTGATACGATTATTGCATCTGGCACCTTGTTTCGTGGGATGTATAGGCTCAATTCTTATGACAAGTGTGTGGAAGATTCAGCAAATGCAGTTTCCGATGAAAAGGCAGTTTCAGATGCAAAACTATGGCATGCTCGTTTTGGTCATCTGAACTTTGCTAGTTTGCTGCGTTTGCAGAAATTTGATATGGTTGCTTCATTGCCCCCTCTTGAGGCACCATTGAAACATGTTTGTGAAGGCTGTATTTTGGGCAAAATGCAGCGTTCTGCGTTTCCAAAGGATGGTTCTGTGCGGGCCACTTGCAAATTGCAGCTTGTACATAGTGATGTATGTGGGCCTATGCAAACTCCGTCATTTGGTAAACACTTGTATTTCGTGACTTTCATTGATGATTACTCAAGGCATGCATGGGTATATCCACTGAAGGCAAAGTCCGAAGTGTTATTGTGCTTCAAACAGTTTTTTCTTATGGTTGAAAATGTATCCAATTGTACTGTGGGCACCCTCCGTACTGATCGAGGGGGGGAGTACATGTCTAAAGAGTTTGATGCATTTCTGGCTAGTCGTGGGATAAAACACCAATGTACAGTGCCGTATACCCCTCAACAAAATGGTGTTGCTGAGAGGAAGAACAGGTCACTTATGGAGATGGCACGATGTATGGTCAAGAGCCAAGCTTTGCCACATGCGTTTTGGCTTGAGGCTGTCATGTGTGCTGCATATGTACTCAATAGGTGTCCCACCAAGGCCTTGCAGTCTATTACTCCATACGAAGGCCTTGCAGTCTATTACTCCATACGAAGCTTGGCATGGCAGGAAGCCTTCTATTGGTCACTTGCGTGTCTTTGGTTGCTTGGCCTATGCTTTAGTGCCTGTGCAACAACGCAGAAAATTGGATGATAAGGCTGTCAAATGCATTTTTGTTGGTTACAGTGCTGAGAGCAAGGGTTACAGATTGTATCATCCGCAGTCAAAGCGTATCTTGATTAGTCGAGATGTTGTTTTTGTGGAAGATGCTGTGCAGCCCTTGTTATCATGTACCAAAGAGACAGGTGTGAGCTCACGAGATGTATTTGATACATTGTTGCCTCTCTTTACAGGTGGGAATTCAAATGTAAGTCCTAATGAGGCAAATATTCAGCCTACGCAGATTTCAAACGACATCATAGATCAGCCTATTTCTGATGCAGATATACAGGATATAATTCATGAGGATAGGGCTGAAAATGAGCAGGCTAGAAATATGCCTAAATGGCTGGTGCAAACCTTGCGTGATAGTACCTATATCTAGTCGTACTCGTTCAGGTTTTTAGCATGCCTCTTATGCATCAGATTGTTATGCTTTGGCTGTGTCTAGTATGTGTGAAGAGGAAGAACCTCTTTCATTTGATGAGGCACAAAATTCAGAAAATTGGTTGGCTGCAATGCAAAGTGAATATGATGCTATAATGAAGAATGGTACATGGTCTTTGTGTGATTTGCCTATTGGTAAAAAGGCCATTGGATGTAAGTGGGTTTTTAAGTTGAAACGAAAGCCAGATGGTAGTGTTGATCGCTATAAGGCTAGACTTGTTGCAAAGGGTTATGCTCAAGAAAAGGGCATTGATTTTGATGAGACCTTTGCTCCCACTTGTCGTATGACTACCATTCGTAGCATTTGTGCATTGGCAGCTCATAATGGTTGGAATGTACATCAGTTGGACATCAAGACTGCATTCTTGAATGGAGATTTGCATGAGGAGGTGTATGTATCGCAGCCTCGTGGTTTTGTTCAAAGGGGGCAGGAAAACAAAGTGTGCAGGTTAAAAAAGGCTTTATATGGTTTAAAGCAAGCTCCACGAGCATGGTATGAAAAGATACATGCATATTTGACTGCACATGGTTTTCAGAATAGTCCAACAGAAAGCACTTTGTATGTTAGACGTGTGGATGGTGTACATCTAATCATTGCTCTCTATGTCCATGACATGCTGCTCACAGGACCAAATGAGAGTCATATTGCTGATTTTAAGGTTGACTTGAATGCCTCTTTTGAGATGTCAGATTTGGGGCATTTGCATCATTATTTGGGGATACAATTTAAGCAGTGTGATGGAGGTATTGCTTTGTGTTAGACAAAGTATATTGAGACATTGTTGCGGAGATTTGGCCTTGAAGACTGCAAACCTATTGCTACTCCAATGGAGACAGTTTGAAGTTGAGTCTTCATGATGCTGGAGATCACTTTGATGTCACACTCTATCAGACAGCTGTTGGTTGCCTCATTTATGTATGCATTACGAGGCCGGACATTCAGTTTGTAGTCTCACAGGTGAGCAGGTTTATGCATAGCCCAGGGTCTCAGCATTGGAAGGCAGTTAAACGCATCTTTCGCTACTTGAGTGGCAACATACATCTTGGGTTGTTTTATCCCAAGGGGGGATCAATTGCCGCCAGATTTACATGCTTTTTCGGACTCAGATTGGGCTGGTTGCTATGACACAAGAGTGTCCACAAGTGGTTTTTGTTTCATGCTCGGTAGCTCATACATATCTTGGTTGAGCAAGAAGCAACCTACTGTGGCCACTTCTAGTTGTGAAGCTGAGTACAGGGCAGCTTTCACAGCTACGGTTGAGTGTGTGTGGCTCAGACGGCTTATGGTGGCTGACTTGGGTGTTGGACAGGAGTCTGCCACCTCTATCTTCACTGACAGTCAAAGCGCATTGGCAGTTGCGAGAAACCCAGTTTTTCATGCTCGCACAAAGCACATTGAGGTGCATTATCACTATGTCAGGGAGAGACTCTCAGCAGGAGAGATCAGCTTGGCCTATGTGCCAACACTGGACAACCTCGCCGATCTTTTCACAAAGGCGCTTCCTCGTGAGAAGTTCGAAGCTTTCCGCAAAGCTTTGGGCTTGCTCCCCTTTGTGGATTGATCTACTTTGGGCATGGCACTCCCCTCTCCCCTATACATGAGTGCCAGCTCTCGTTCACACCATCACTCCCAGGGGGGATTTGTTGCCATATACATAGGCAGTGATGTGTGTGAACACACTTAGGACCGCCGGGGCACTTTTTCCCTCTTTAGGAGGTTTTTTCCCCCGGCTTGTATATATGCCCATCCTTCTAGGGCTAACTTATCTTTTGTACATTGACACAATCTAATACACTTTGTGTTGTGTGCATTCTTGCTTCTTCTTCTCCAAGCTTTGTGTGCTTTCCTGCAACCCTAATTCCAACAAGAACGACTCGTTGCTAGTAGGTGGTGACAAAGAAGCACATAGGTCTCATCTCATTGTACATGTCAATTATAGTAGAAACAATTAACACGCTAATTGGTTAACATGGCTTAATTAGCATGCTAATTAAGCCATGTTTACCTGATTTTAAACTTAATTAACAACACAATTGCTTCTAAGAAATGGTGAGGACTACCTCTAATGGTACCTTGACTGGGAACATTCTCTCCCATGATTTCTCCTTTGATTTACTCTACAACCTCATCTACATGTTTTCACATCCTTCCATCTCCATAGTGGGAAAAGATTTGTAGTCAATTGTAAGGGAGTGACCATAATATGATCTCCTTTAGTGTTCTTCTCCTTGAGCATTTCACTCATGCATCAATTCCAAAAGTCATCATTCAGTCATTGCAAAAAATTTGGCCACTTGCAGAAAGGTAGGTTGTAGGGATCAAAGGGCAATTATTATGGGGCAATTACATGGTACATTAACATGGTCATATTTAAGGAGCAACAAAGGTGGATGTTACCTTAATAAATTATGATGCAAATTGTGGGCATATTGCTCTCTCGCTCATTTGAAAACCAGGTACACTCCCTCTCTTCCTCCTTCCCTTTCCCTCATCGTTTTTACCTTAATAAATCATTGATGAGAACTGTGAGCATCTCTCTCTCTCTCTCTCTCTCTCTCTCTCTCTCTCTCTCTCTCTCTCGCTCAAACCACCTACACATCTCTCTCTCTCAAACCACCTACACACACTCTCTCTCTCTCTCTCTCTCTCTCTCTCTCTCTCAAACCACCTACACTCCCTCTCTTCCACCTTCCCTTTCCCTCATCATTTTTTTGTTTGTTTGTTTTTAATGTTGTAATGCACTACCTAATGCAGTGAAATTCCTAAGTCTAATGCACTACCTTGATAAAACTAAAAAACTACTAATTAAAATCTTGCTAACACTTAAACACACATGATTAATTTACAAAATCTTTAGCAAAATCATACACACATTAATACTAACAATAATTAAGAAAAAATCATGACAACCACAACAAGATTAACAAAAAATCCTTTCTACTCCTCCTTTTAACGAAATCAAACCCTACACCAACGAATATTTCACCAAGTGCAACAACATATGCAATCTCAACAACGCGTCTTTCATCGAATGGCAATCAAAAAAATAAGCTTTACACAATATTCTACTTAAACACTAAGGCAAAGAAACCATACTCCCCCAGCAGGGTGGGCGGTGTCAATATGGAAAGCCCAAACACAACATACTCACTAGCATAAGACACACCACATTCCCTAGCAGTGCATTGGGCAGTGCCAATATGGAAAGCCCAAACACACACCACTCACTAACCAAGTGGGATTGCACTTACCTTTCTCTTGTCATTGTTTGGGAAACTTGGTTGCTCACCCGTTGCTATCTTGGAGAAGAGGCAACTGCATTGATGCTAGCTAGCACTTGAGAAGACCCACCTCCCATTTTCTTTGTAAAGCTTGGGTGCCCAAGAGAGAAGAGACCATGATACTCTCTTAAGACACCAATACTCTCTCACACTGTAAGATTCCTCCCTCCCAGCTTTTGAGGTGTGCAGGTGTAAGAACCTCCCCTTCTGATCTTATAATTATTCCTCTCTCTGAAATAAAAGAAAGATCCTGTTTTACCCTGTTTTGGCCTGGAGAGAGAAAATGTCTAGAGGGCGGTAATTCAAAATTGAGATATTTTTGGATATAAAAATCCTCCTAGTGTCTAAAATGGTTTCCCCTGAAACAGAAATTCAAAAAGAACTTTCCAATATGCAATTGGAATTAATTGAAAATAGGTATAAAGGACCTTAGCCTAAGGGTCCAGATTTTTTAAAAAAAATTAGATTATGGTCCAATTAAGGTTCCTATGGACCAATAAGATTAATCCAAATGTAGGGAGGAGATAAATTGAAGAATAAAAGAAAAACCCCCCAAAAATGAGTAAATGCTCACATAAGATGAAGAGTGGACTAAGGACCAAAGAAAAGAATTAAAAAACTGAATTTTGACACCTCAGTGTGGGGATCTCCTCTCATGAAG
The DNA here is from genome assembly GCF_041138505.1 of Cibotium barometz. Lineage (NCBI taxonomy): Eukaryota > Viridiplantae > Streptophyta > Polypodiopsida > Cyatheales > Cibotiaceae > Cibotium > Cibotium barometz. Next base: position 16,558,077 of record NC_141052.1, read on the forward strand.
TAGGCGCCTTTTTCTCATCATTACCCTCAATTTTTAATCAATAAAATGAGATATTTTCATCTCTCCTATTTCAAAACTAGATCCAAAAAGTAAGCTAAACTGACCCAAAAATGGTCAAAAATTGACCAAATTGATCTGGAAAATTCTAGAATCAATTTGCTTGGTTAGAGGCTCACTTTTTCCTATAAATAGAAGCATCCCCCTTTTTTAAAAGCTTAATGGTTTTTTATGAACTATTACTCTACTCCTGTCCTGAGCCATCTACATTGAATTTTTCAATAATTCAATTGTTTTTGGCCTAATCCTCTCCAAAGTGAATTGGTGGCCACTATTGCTTCAAACAATAGTAGAACCCTCAATCCCTCAAGCTCCATGTAAGCTAATTTTCTTACTTTGTTTACAAATTTTAATGAAAAATCTATGGTTTTCTTGATTTTAATGAATTGCAGATGATTGAATTAAATTCAAATGCTATGCCTTTGATGAAAAGGCCACCCCCTTCTCTTCTTTACATTCCAACCCTTCTTAATCCTAGAAAGATTAACTAAGTGACTAATTAAACTCTTCTTATTGTTTACTCTCTTGAATTTAGAAAATTATATAGATTAGAGTTCTATAATTCTAAATTGGGTTAATTAAGTTAATTATAAAAATACAAAAATGAGAAATGGTCAGCCATACAAAGGAGGTTATGGCAAAATTTTCCAGAATTTTGTGAAAAAGAAAGATTGTCTTTATGTTATTCCAAAAGAGTAATTCCCACCATTTTTGCATCTTAAAGAAATATTCTAATTACTCCATGTACATATTCACCTATGAATATGCATGGATATCACTGATATTAATTATTAAATTTTATTTCTATGCATAGAAAGATGCATAATGGAATTGTTTTAATTACAAAAGTGTTATTCTTATTGAATAATGGAATTTTTTTATTACAAAAGTGTTATTCTTATTAAATTTGATTTCTATTCATAGAAAGATGCATGATGGAATTTTTTTATTACAAAAGTGTTATTCTTATTAAATTTGATTTCTATGCATAGAAAGATGCATAATGGATTTTTTTTAAATCACAAAAGTGTTATTCTTATTAATATTGATTTCTATGCATAGAAAGATGCATAATGGAAATTTTTTATTACAAAAGTGTTATTCTTATTAAATTCGATTTCTATGCATAGAAAGATGCATAAAGGAAATTTTTTATTATAAAAGTGTTATTCCTATTAAATTTGATTTTATGCATAAGAATATTTTTTTATAAAAGTGTTATTCCCATTGAAGTTGATTTTTATGCATAAATAGATGCATATAGAATTTTTATAGAATTCTCTTAAATTCTATGAGTATTTGATAAATGAATAGTTAAATACTCTAAGAGAGAAATTTCTATCATTTTATATTCACATGGATTGTAAAAAGAAAATTCAGGAAATCTATCGAGATCAAAATATTCAGATAAATGATTAATTTATTCCTCATTGGAATTCGTAACTAATTTAGAAATCAGTTAAGTGAATATTCAAAGAAAGAAATTCAGTAAAATAGTAACTGAATCATCAAACCTTTTCGAGAAAGATAGTTCAGGAAAAATCTTATCCGACTCCAATCTTGAATCAGACTATGACCAATACCAAACTCTTTCGTCAGTTTCGAGGAAAGAAGGTGTGACCAGTTTAGAAAAATACACTCAAAACTCCCGCCAAATCTAAAACTAAGTTTGAGACCCTTCGAATTGATCTGTGGATCAAGGTTATAGAGATTCATGTGAAGTAATGTGCATGATGAATAGAGGTATTCTACAAGACGATACTAAGATTATAAAATTGCTATCATAGGTTAGATTGCATAAAGGATTGATTCCCTTATGTTTTTCCATGACAATTTGTCAAGTACCATATTACGTGGGGGTATAGAATAAGGAATTAGAAGGTTCATATCATATGAGAGGTATATGGATGCATGAAATTAGGATAATAAGGCCAATTAACTTTAGAATAATAAAGACCTTTTGGAGGCACAATAAAATGAGCTAAACACATGAAATAAGGGACTCTTTAAGAACAATGTTTAGATAAAAGAAGATTTCTACCTAGTGGGGACACCACTTTGGATGAGACAGGAGGATTTACTTAGATACTTCCCCAGCAACTCGCGAGATGAGGACATCTTGACTCTTTTAAGTGGGGGAGATTGTAAGGTCCCTCCCAAGCCATGTATGTATGTGTCTCTTTTAATATAGATTTCAAGAAGGAAAGAGAGTGCACTTGGAGGAGAGTGAGTTAATAAGGTTAGAAATATTAGGAAAGTGTTAGAATAAAAATATTAGCTTCAAAAATCCTAAAAGAAATAAGAAGACAAGAATAGTTATATTAAGAGATAAGTATCTCCAAAAATAAAAATTTAAATTTTGGTGATAGGAGGTTGTATTTAGAGTACTTTTACATATTTAGAGTCCATGCATACTAAAAATATGGAAAAGCAATGTATTTCTAAAGATGGCACGTTTGTGGCTATATATAGACATTTTTACCTATTCTACCCGTGCGAGCTTGTAGACTAGATGCCTTTTGATTGGTTATATGACCATATTCTGAGTTCCTATCAAAGAGTTATGGCCGAAACAATTTGCTGATTCTGTCAGGGTCTCTACACATGGAAAAAACTGTAAGAAGGCAGCAAGTAGCCTCAAAGTAATCACAGAGCTTGAGATGTATATATCCCTTCATTCTTATCTAATCTCTTAGAAGAGAAGGTTGGATTGCTATGGTCTTTCGGAGGAAGAGACCAAAACTCCATAGCTTTTCTTTAAAAGAAAGAATAGTATATTGTAGTCTTGCAAGAGAAGGCTATTTTGCCATAGACCTTCGAAAGAGAGAAAAGTCAGAGTACAAGTAAGAGGAGATAAATCTTGGGGATGATCGGATGATTTCAATCGTAATAAGAGAAGGTATTAGAAGACTCTCTATTCTCATATATCAAGTTCTGAAACTCTTATTAACGAGAGCAAAGACAATGATAAACGATAAATTTCTATAAGGTATATATATATTTTTTGTTTTTCAATTATATATCATTCTTAGGGGTTGAGGTATGGCCATGACTTCTCTATTAATTGTTAATAGTGATCTATTTGATTGATTTACTAGTTAAAGTTTGTATTCTTGTAAACAACTGCATATGCCTTAATAAAGAATGTCTTACCAATCTCAAGTTAAAATGCTAAAAATCTTTGTGAAAAGGATTGTTTTCTTAAGAAGGTAACATGGATTCTAGTCCTATGGTTTAGTTGAGTAAATGGATTGTTATCTTGGTTGAATTAAGGTACAAGTACAACTCTCCCTACCTTGACGCTGCCCCATTCTTGTGCTTGTATAGCCAGATGGCGGAGATGTTAGTAAGGCCTGGAGTTGGCCCATGGTATCCCTCATACCATTGGGAGAATGAGGTGAGTGATTGTGATGTTGCCTAGTTCTGAGGGCCTAGGCTAGTACGGTGAATTAGCCCACCCTAGTGCGTAGACATCCCTCTGAGGGGTGGGAGGATCGAGCGACGGAGCCTGAGAGGGCGACAGGCCCCGCGGCTTGAGTCCTCACCGGCGGGCGGCAGGGCAGACGATGAGGTGTATTGTCCCATAGGTTTTGCCCAGCATGTAGAGGTTGGAAGGCCGAATTCTAGATCATCGACAGTATAAAGAAAAAAGAATAAGAGAGCCGGTTTGGCTTTCTTGTATGGAATTGATTCATGTATAAACATTTTTTATAAATCTTGTCTTTGGCATTATTATACTGTGGAAAAAGGTTGTTTTAACAAACCTTGTGAAAAGGAACATGTTTATTTATATCAAACAGTGTGGTAGGATTAATTAGAAAACAAATTGACGCGTGAGTAGGGTGGAAGTGGGAGGATGGAATGCCCTGACGGCACCATCCTTACCGGACGGGTGGACCCGATTAGTCGGGTAGCTTTCCAACATATTAAGTGAAAGCCCTACGCTAGATAAATAGGTTCTCGGGCAATTCTATTCTAGAAGACTAGGCCAGCGGGTTGTGCCTTGCATGGATGAGGAAAAAAGCGTTGTCTCTAGGAATCAAGACTAGTAGTTGTCCAAATTATGATCAATTACCCTATGGGTGATTTGATTTTTAGAAGACCAAGCTCCCCCTGCAACATAGAACTAGGTCTTACCTATGAATTGTATCCTTGAATCTCTGCATGGTCAAGGTGTCAACGATGAGTAGGAAATTTTCTCCAAGATAAGACAGTGTGGACTATCTTAAGTGTTTCCCCCATTTTGGAAGGGGGGAACCTTATAGATAGTTAGGCATAATAGTTGACATCCTCACCCACAATGCTCGGTGCCATGCCTGCCTTGAGATCATGTCCACATGATCTAACTCACACACATCAATACCACACATACATTATCATCACATGTGCATGTGTCACTATCATCACTATGTGCACGTATATATCAATATCATCATGTTCATGTGTGATAGGGTGGTTGCAAGATCAGGGTGCCCAGTTTTGTCCACTCAGGCACCCTGTAAACAGTAAAAAAACAGGCATTTGTTTACCTTTAGTGGCTAATCTCTCCTAGTAAATGAAGGAATTTCGTTTCAAGTTCTTTTGTTGAAACATCATATTCAAAGGTGAAAATATAGTTGCATAATTTGATTAAGCATTAGATAGTCAAAAGTCCTCATTTTCTTAGGTACAAAGTCAATGTATACACCCTGTCCCAAATTTGAACTGATTCCATAAAATGCTAATATCTTTTACATATAAACTCATATGAGATTCCCACTTTGTACCTTAGATCTTCACATAATATGGAGCTTAACTTGATTTTTTGAGAAAATTTTAAGATATTTGTCTATTTTCTTTAAATATTTCAAGGTCTTTAAAGTGTTATAATATACGCCACTTTTTGTACCCACAATAGCTACCACTTAAAATCCTCAATCTTGTAGATCAAAAGAGTGGGTAGATACTGAGACATTAGTAGAATGTGGTGATTAGTAAAAATTGCAAATCCAATGGTTGGATTTTTAATGATATCTTTTTCAAAATTCTTCCAGACTATCAGAAGGCCCGCAAATATTAATAATCTAATTAGTAAAATTACATTTTTGATGTGAATCATCTAAAATCTATAAGGACTAGTGTACTTGTAAGGGTGCATCTATGGAAAAATAAATTGGATCACTCTAAGTATGGAAAGATCATTTGTTTATCATTTCATCATATTTTTTATTAATTTTAATTAATTAGACTAATTTATACTAATTTAAGTTATATTGGATTGCTATATATATAAGGTGTTTTAAGCTATATTCAAAGGGTAGATAAAACTCAAAACCCCGCTAAAAAAAGCGTATTTTCTATTATTTTCTTGATCTCATTTTAAGTACCTTGCCCCCCAAAATTTGCTCTCCAAGAATTGTCCCAGTCCAGCATAAACTGGATAAAACTGGACACCCTGATCTTGCAACAACCCGATACATCATCATTAGCGTCACCTACATCATAATACAATGCTCATTCTCTAGCTAGCTATACCAAGTAAAACTATCAAGTGTTTGCAATAGAGGGAGATGAAGATTGTAATATGAACCCACTCACATGCAAACCTCTATTTTAACATTGGATAAATATACATTTCATCTCTCTTCTCTTCCCATAAACTATGCTATCTAGAAATTTACATATGGTTTAGATGCTCAGTTTTTTATGTGCCATTATTTCAACCACCTAAGTTTGTAGATATCTCGCTCGACACTCGATTGTGGAGTTGTCCATATTTTACACTAAATTTATTACCAGATATAGCATGGCATTGTTTCCATTAGTTGGTGAGTCTTGTCGATGTAACTTTGGTTTTAGAAGAGATGTTTGTCGGGGGTTTTCTCTTTATTTATGAAGACTCCACGTAGTTGGATTCTTGGTTCTTCAGTTTGCATTCCTCTTCTTTGTGTTCAAGTTTGTTGTAGGATCCACATTTTGGCTTGTGTTTGAGTTTGCACTAGCTTTTGAAGTGTCCTTCCCTTCCAAAGTGGTAGCATTCTTGTTGGTATAGAATGCTTGTTCCCTTGTGGTTCATTGTGTTCCATTCTTTAACTACTTCTCTTCTTCAAGTAGGGATGAAATACAACCCTCAAATGTTAGTTCAAGTAAATTCCTTAGAGTGACTTGTACACTATATTCCTTAGGCATGCTTTTTAAAAGTATGGCAAGTGCATTCTTTTCACCTATCTTTGTATCAATGCCATCTAGTTGGGTCATGATGCTTTTCATTTTGCCCATGAATTGTACTAGTGACTCATGAAATTTCATCTCTAAGCCATAAAATTCTATTTTTAAATAGATTTCTTGATTCTTGGCCTTGGAACCAAATATTAAATTTCACTCATCCTATGCTTGTTTTGTTGTGGTTTTGGAATCAACGTGATGAATAAGTTTGGTGCCTAAGTGCAATCCAATTAATGATAATACTTATTCATCTCTTTCATTCCAATCATCATTTGCATTAGTGGGTGCATTCTACTTAATTAATTTCCATAGCTTCTTATGCATGAGAAGTTACTTTATTTGTGTTGTTCATGTGTGGAACCCTTCCCCATTAAGCCTCTCAACACGTGGTGTTAGTGCCTAACACTCTACTAGATAACATGCTCTATAGGAACACTAAAGGGTGGATGTACAACAATAATAAAGGTCCTCACTTTGATATTGTGTTGTGTGGATGGAACACTATTGATGTAACTTGAGTTAAGGTAGACACCAATGAGATGCACACATGTATCCATATGAACCTAGAAAACCTAACCTCAACTTGAGGTCCTATGATTCTACCATGGCAAGATAAGACCTCGACTCATGAGGTTTGCATGGTGCCAAGTTTTATTCCATCTCAGACCTCAAGTCGAGGTCAATTGTGGCAACTAACACACTCCATGGCATATTCACCATGGTTGTTATATCATTATCTCAAGTTAGATTCTATCAACATCCCATCGCTAACATTACATGGTGCTAGATATACCTCGAGTTAAGGTACAAAAATGTGTTAACAATCCAAAAATGGGATTGATCATGGTGAAGGACATAGATTAAGCAACATAATTAAGGTGGATTAAACCACACTAACTCCATAAGAGAGAGAGAGAGAGAGAGAGAGAGAGAGAGAGATCGCACACTAACTCCATAAGAGAGAGAGAGAGATCGCACACTCAACACTTGATCTCTATTGCATATCTCAAAATGAACCATACAATGATATAGGCTTTCTAGCCTTATCCCACTTTACACATCATCATCTATGTGGCACTCCCTTTTCCACCTCTTGGTCAACACTCACACACCATACAATATTACATGTGGCATTCTTATCTTGCCACAATATCTTGCACCTCTAGGGTGCTTTCCCACATACACACAACACCACATCTTAGACACCTAATCCATTTTGAGCCGATTTGCTCACAGCGGAACCACTGAATCCAATTTGAACATAGAAGTTCGGGTGGGAACCAACCCATGTGCATGCACCTCACACGTGCATCGCTCATGCACACATCATGACAACCATTTCGAGCTTCTCGGTGAGCTTGGGTAGGGCAACCCTCATACCAATGGGTGATTACAATTTTTTTTGTTTTGAGCACGCAGGCTCGGGGACGATTTTCCCATCATCAAATATGAGTGAAAATAAAAATTACAAAGCCTTTTTGGCCAAAGCCGGGTAGCAGACCCACGTGTGAAGCAACTTTTATTGTTACATCATAAAACAAAAACTAATCTTCCATTTGCATGCATTAAGGCCCAAATTTGGAATTTGCGTGCGATTTTACCATAATATAGGATTTTATAGCATCCAAAACGGACACTGGATCAAGCTTATACGCAAATTTCAGTCATTTTTAGTTAAAAAGCGACAACCTTTAAACCTTAATAAATGCACGACCGGGTGTCCGATTGACGAACGGTCTGCACCCCAACGACCAGGAGAACATCCCGGACAAAAAAAAAAATTTGCCCCCCACCGGGGCGGTCCGGCACGTAAATCGAGGCCAACGTCCCAAATTTGCAGACCCCGCCCCAAATTTTGGACCGTATACACTTACCAGGGTGCCCATACGATGGCCGCACAAGAACCAAAGGATGTTAGGGCGACATAGTTAGGACACATGCACTCGTTCTGAACTCATATTTATAGTGCAAAGATGATAATGTTTTGCTAAAAAAATATAAAAGATAGGGGCAAGCTAGAGTGTCTTGATTTTCCCAGATGGAATGAAAATCCACAGGTAGGAGTTGGTTATAAGATATTTGTCCCACTTGGGCAGACAACACATTCTTGAGGGCAGACAAAGATCTTTCAGGCGATGTCCATTGTGTGTATATTTCCTTTGGTGACTCTCAACAAGTATTTCATGTTCTTAGTTTGTAGATAGCCCATCTTCACTCATGGCATCCATCTTCACTCATGGCATCCATTGTGATGGGGTAGACCCGCTATTGATGCATTTAGGTGGTCTCCCCATTAACCTTGGGTTAACATTTACTACCAACTTTCCATACCGGCACCAATCTTCTATATGTGTGCCATCAATAACCTCCAGCATCAATCCCTCTTAGTAACTCTTTAACCTCACCAATCAAGGATCCATCACCTAGGCCTAAGGACGAACCTAGAACCAGGAAAGGGGAATGTCAACCCACAAATATCAAAAGATATATATAGGCCTCTTAATGTGGGTGAAGAGGAATAAGAGATAATGGCTTGCTTTTAAACAAGAGGTGAAGGTACTACTAGTATGATCTATGCACCTCAGTTTAGCAAAATTTTTCTATTTGGTGAATTTTTGGGAATTCTACCAAATCTATCGGAAAATGGTAATGGTTTTGCGAAAGAATCTAGGAAAACTAGGAAAATGAGAAAATCCATTTATTATTTTTCAAAAAAATCTAGAAGTTTCAACTTTCATAAACATGGTTGTATGCCATGAATCTCAAGTCGGGGCATGGTTGCAACCCTTGGCTATAGATTTGGGAGGGGGTATTCCTTAAAGAAACACTAGAGTGTAGTCAAAGGCCAAGCATTGTGAGCTAGCTACTATGACTTCATGAGCAAGATTCAAGATAGTAATGGTAATCCTTGCAAGTGGCTAGTTTTTTTTACACACTATAATAAAACATATGAATGCAAGTGGATTAGTAAAACAAGGAGAACAAAGATAGTAATGGTAATCCTTGCAAGTGGCCAATTTTTTTACACATTACAATAAAAAACATGAATGCGAATGGAGTAGTAAAACAAGGAGAACAAAGATAGTCCTCATATTTGGGTAGTTGAGCAAAAGTAACTCAAGTAAAACACAAGTTAAACTAGAGATAAACCCATGAATTTTGACATTTGCAAATGGGTCATCTCCTTGTTCTTATACATTTTTCAATTTATAACAAAAAATCAAAAATTCTCAGGAAGTTTTTATTTTAGTTTGTCCACAAATTTGCAAAGGGTTTAAGTGAATCAAAACCAAGTCTAGGCTATATTGAACCTTTCTTTGTGACTCGCTTGTAAATGCACTTTGCTTACGATGCACTTAAAAAAATAGCCCCATCCTTCTTCAACAGTGCTCTAGTTTGCCAAGGCTCAAAAAGCAACATTTTGAACAAAAAAAACTTATTTTAAAATAGCTTGATCTTTTTCAATCTGAAATGTACTAAAGGAGGACAAAAAATGCAAACTTTTCCAATTTTAGACTTACAGAAGGGATATATTTTTTACCAAAAAATTCAATGAAGGTATACATAAAATAGGGTGAAAGGGGTTACATAGGGGTTTTTTAATATTCCTTTTAATGCACATTATATATGTACTAGGCCTACATAGAATTTTATGTACTAGGCTCACGTACTTTATTTTTATGAAAAAGGTCTACCTAGAATATTATGTACTAAGCCTACCTAGAATTTTATGTACTAGGTCTACATAGAATTTTATGTACTAGGTCTACCTAGAATTTTATGTACTAGGTCTATGTAGGATGTTTTATGAAAAAGGTCTACCTAAAATTTTATGTACTAAGCCTACCTAGAATTTTATGTACTAGGTCTACCTAGAATTTTATGTACCAGGTCTGCCATGTACTCCTCCCTTTTCTTTGTGTCTCTGAATGCTCTGCTATCTGCCTTGCATCATTTCCTCATAGAAGTATACAGTGTGCCCTTGTTCAAACTTGTCCATTATGAAGCTCAACTCGGCTCATCCTCCTCCACAGCAAACACATCCCTACTAGCATAATACAACCGATCGTCATTTTCCAACCACTTCCAAAGCCACTCGCTTATTATTGGCTTCACGAGGAACTTCTCTAACATGCTTTCACACATTGATCTAAACTTTGGCAGTATTCTGTAAGTCCCACTCTTGTTAAAGCAAGCACTTGTATGGAGGGTCATCCAACAATATCGTCGCTGCCTCATAAGGGCAAACCCTCCTTTAAAGTCTTGAAGAACACTAGCTTATTTTGCCGTAAAAATTAAAGTCCGTACTCTTGCATATCTCTTGGCCACAAAAACCTAAAATCAACATCTCCTCTTGTGAGATAGTAGCATGAAAACGCCATTGTACATTTTCAAGCATTGCACAGTCCATATATATACATCAAAGAAAGCTATAGCCCATGTCAAAAACTTTTCTGTATACTTTTCCACAAAGTGTGTGTGAATGCCATCCGGTACTACCCTGAGATGTGTTGTCGAGCCAGGAAGTTCTTTGTTGCTTCTCCAATTATGGGTGTAAACACATTTTCAAGTTAAATAGGGAGTTGACCTAGACTACCTAGAAAGGTTCCCTTTCCAAGTATTGGACAGAAATTTACAGTTTGATTCTCACAAAAGACTAAAATTTGCTAAAAATAATTTATTAGTCTATTTGAAAAATAATTTATTAGTTTATTTGAAAAATAATTCAAGCGAATATAGTTGGCAAATCTTAAGTTAATGAAATTAATGTTACATTATTTTATACAGTAAAGCTTAATCTTTTGAGAAATAATGTTAAGAAAATTGTAACGTTTGTGCAATGTTGCAATCATTAGGATTTCTCATTAATTATGATATATCAAAATCTATAATTGAATAAATAAATTACAACACATCATCATTAAAAGATAATAAATAGTGCTCTAACACTTTTCAACAACACAGTTTCAAATTACAAGTAAACTAGAACCAGTTAAATTCAAAAAAATGTAATGCTAAAAAGATTACTAAAAAACATCTTAAGTAAAGTCTAATTAACATACAAAGTGTCTAGTTCGCTAAGGCAAAACCTAGCACAGCTAAAAGCTATCAAAATCATAATATAACATCCTATTATTTATGCATATGTACCTTGTTCAATTACAAAGTATCAATTCTCAAATATAAAGTCCTACCAATCCTACTTGCTATGCAAAAGCACTTTATTTTAGTACCAAAAACTTAACTAGGGATCAAGTATTTGTTCTGAGGTTGGGGATCTTTCTCACCTATCATTATTATTTTGATCTCACTCCACTATTGCTTCTTCTGTGTTTGAAAGCATTAAGCTATTGCCTTCGCCCCTCCATCTTAGCTAAGTCTACTAATTCCCCTGGCTCATCAGATAATGGAGGTAATGGTTCTTTAGAAGCAAACTGAAGCTTTTCATTGTTCTCAATAGAGGTTTCTCCAACCTCTTGGTATTGATTAGGTAGCTCTACAAATCCCTTTATTCGCATGGGTATAAAGCATGCTTGAACCTCATCAAGCTCCACAGCCACACAATTCCATTTGCATTGTAATACACAAGTAATAGTCATCCCTATAATAAAGTTTAATATTTAAGATGAAAATACATACTTTGAGAGCTCAAAGGAAAAAAGTTAGAGATCCAAATACATAACTATCCCAGAGAAGAGATCCAAAACCCAATCATCTTGAAGTAAAAAGATCAATCAAACGATTGATTAATCATTGAGGCTTTTGATACGAATTTACTAATAATTTGGACTCTAATACATGACGAAGCTTGCGAGTGATAGCACAAAAAACAAAAACATTAGAAATATTTATTTCAGAAACATGAGCCTTAACACGTTTTTTCTATGTCTCATCATAATATCCAACTATTATCATGTCAAAAATGAGTAAATGCTCACATAAGATGAAGAGTGGACTAAGGACCAAAGGAAACATTAAAAAACTGAATTTTTGACACCTCAGAGTGGGGATTCCCTGGCATGTGATCAATATTGGATTTGACCTTGTAAAAAGTAGTTAAATATTTTAAATGTAAAGCTTTGCATATTGATATAAAAAATAATTTGTTGAAGAAAATGAAGAAAACAAAAAACAATGAGACATACCACACTAAAGACTCATGAGCATGAGTCTCACTCCCCAAAGCAGCATTAATAGATGCTGCCTGCACACAGTACTATGAAAAATAACCACTCCCAAAGAGAAGATGTTGTAATAAGCTTGATATCCTTGAACATTTTTTAGACTTGCTTATATGTAAAGGCTTTCTCATCATTAGTAGAGCTAGTCACATTGAATCCATAAGAAATATTGGCCAATGAAGGTGTTTTCTTTTCTAGGAACAATATCAACAAGATTTGAGACATCACAAGTAACAACTTTTAAAAATAAACATTTGAAGGCTTAGTTGGATGAAAAAATTCTTGTAGCTCTTCTTGAATTAGTGGAACAATATTTCTAAGGAGCAAGCTCTCTTTCTCACATCTAGCACGATTCAAATGTATAATGAACTATTGAGGACAATCACTATCCTCACCAGTAACGCTTGATCTCTTCTTCTTTTTTGGTATTGATTGAGGGGGGTTTCTGTCATTAAAGAAAATAAACAAATATTTCAAACTATAATAGCCAACTTTAATGTGAATAACATTTAAATATTATCATACACAAGAAGTAGCACAAACCAAACATGCATTAAGAAAACCAACAAAGAAAAACTTTACTCATACTAATTCCTTTACAGTGGATGGATATAAAACATCCATTTTGAAATAGAAAGGATGTTATACATCTATTTTGAAAGAAACTAGATGTTCAACATATATTTCAAAATGGAATGGATGTCAAATATCCATTTGGTTCCAATTTGGATGTTGAACATCTAGATAGTGCCAAAATGGATGTCGAATATCCATTTTGTTCCAATTTGGATGTTGAACATCCATTTTAACACACAATGGATGTTAAACATCTAGATAGTGCCAAAATGGATGTTCAATATCCACCTTCATGTATATGTAAATATTAATAATGCATCTCCACTCACCAACACATCACAATTTTCATTTCTACATAAATGTAATCAAATATTGGTCATTAAAAATTAAAAATAACTAGCCATAGCAAAGGAATTTTAAAAAGACTTAGAAAATTTCAAGAAACATGGGATAAAATTACTATTATCTAGAAAATATAAACATACCCAATCTCTAAAAGCAAAGTAGAACTCTTGAAGGGAAGCTTGTAAGCTTGAGTGTGGATATTGTTCTCATACTTCCTCCCATGAGTTGCAGTTCAAGTTATTTATCATCATCGCTTGGATTTTCATAAAAACTTTGTGATGGAAAACACAAAAATAAAAAAACTTATGTAAAAGAATACATAACTTACTTAGTGAGCCCAGCACCCATCTCATCAAGTGTAAATTCCTTTCCAATCACCCACATTAGGATAGAAAGAATTACTTTCTCATCCTTGATACCTTGAAGGGATTGCCGATGCATCAACTTCATATCTTCTAGAAGCTCTTCTATAGTTAATCTTACCTTTTTGTTGCGTTCTTTTGAAACAACACTTGAATCATAAATTTTCTTTGATTATTTTTGGCCTTTCAATTGTTTGCTTTCAATTGTTTGCTTTCCCACATGGGATATTCTTTCTTGAGCATCTCAAATCTCACCAATATGGAATGCTAGTTGGAAAAGTGGATCATACTTTCGTAGCCCATATGATTTCTTCTCCTTCTCCACAATAATTCCAACTTCTTGAAGGTACTTTCTTCTAAGGATAGAGTCTGATTTGCCATGCTTCTCAATGTAGTCCTTATTCGTTCAATGAAAGACATCTTGGCCTGATAGTCATTGTTTGACAATGTTGTTGCTTTGTGATCCCATGCCAATAGCTTTGCTTCATCAATAGTAAGTCCCACATACATTTTACAATCTGTTCGATCAAAGAAGGGACTATCTTTGTTTTCCATATGCAACTCTTTTCTCATAGAATGGGAGCCCCCACCAATGACATAGTAAGTGTACTCGTCAATCTTTGAAATATTAAAAGATTGTCTATCAAGACACTGTGTTGAATTGACAAGTACAATAAAAGGAACAACAGTAGCATGTGGATTGAGCTTCATATTTTTCTTTAAATTCTCCACATGGACAGTGTGTGGCTCTCTAATCTCAATTGAGATTCTTCTTGTAAGAGTATCAATAGGTGGTTGCTCAATCTTTTGAATGTGAAGATTAAGAATCCTACCATTCTTCACCAATTTTTCTCGCTTTATTTTTTCCCTCATAGCATTTTGTTGTGATGCTATATACCCGAGCTCAACTCTGCTCCAGGTGTGATAGGAACATTGTCTTCATCTTCATCCTCTGACCTGGAAGATTTTGGAGTTGGTGATTGAGCTTTGAAATCTTTTTTAGGAAGATTTCTACCCCTAGATGAAGCTCCAATATCTTGCTTACTTTGATAAGTTGGTGTGGCAACAATTGCTCATTGTTTGGGGGTGAAAACTTGAGCTTTTGTTGGACCTTGTGTTGGTTGTGCTTATAGAAAAGGTGCCAAAAGCAACAAGTAGATTACCTGAGTTCCACAAATGAATAAAGAGAGTTGAAGGCCCACATTGACTAATCTGAAGGTTTCCTTGCTGTATAAGAAAATCAATTACATGATCCTTTGCAGCAACTGTAAAAAGAACCTATTCTCCTTCATCTTCTCCTGTATAGTCAGCATTTAAGACTTTTTGACAAATCTTTTAAGCTTCTGTGCACCACTAAGTTTTGCAGCAACAAAAAACAATGAATTATCTTGAAAAGTAAGAGACCACCCATGATTTGGATATGAATGCCTTGATGTATCAGAACTAGCAGGGGAGGGTATTTGAGGTGGAGCATTAATAAAACCTTAGTACCCCTGTGAGGGAGTGACATAGTAGCTTGTTGTTACTCCTTTGGGATGGTCTTGGATCTATCTTAGCAGCAATTGTCTCTCTACTATCATTAGAATCAAAATTCTCTTGAGAAGGAGATGTTTCTTCTCCACCACCTACTAGGAAACATAGGAGAAGTTGGAACTGGTTCTTTACTTGCCTTGTTATGGGAAGAACCCTTTGGAAAGCTGTTTATAGTTCCAAAGGTGACAGTTGAACCTAGAGCCTTTTGTGGCTCTAGGTTGAACCTAGAGCCTTTTGTGGCTCTTGAGAATCTTGAACACTTGAGTCTTTCTTATCCTAAGGTAGAGATGTTTTTGTTGATGTGAAGAAAACAAGGACACCTGTTCTTTGGTAAGGTTGAGGCCAAAGTAATATTTCTTATTGGTGCAGAGCTTACTTTTCTGGCCTTCTTGACAGTCTGTGCTTGCGATGGAGAATCAAACCCTTTCACCTCTTTGGTCACTCTTTTTGTTGAGCTCTTACTTTTGTTTTCCCTAAATAATAATAATAATTACATTCCAAGGAACCAAGCATTAAGAGTTAGGTTACAAAAGGCATAAATCAGCCAAAAACATATCAAAAACACAAATCTTAGGTACACAAATATAGAAAAAAATAAAGAAAAACATACATAATTGGTCTATAATTCGAACACGTTCAGAGTTATAAGGGTCTAGCAAGTGGGTAACATGGACAAGGGCAAGAGGCACTTGACCTGTTCAATCAGATGCACTTGACCTGTTCAATCAGATGCACTTGACCTGTTCAAGAGGTACTTGACCTGTTCAAAGCAGATGCAATGCCAAAGCATTCTCCCCAACAAGATAACCCTAGTTAGCCTTCTCTTGGCATGTGTAAAACTCTCTGCTTTAACACAAGGCAAGTGCATGCATAAGGTGCACTGAATGGGACTCCCCTTGCCTCACCATGTATGGGAAGTGTGGGAGTCTCAAAGATGCATTGAGACCAAAGGCAGGTGAAAGGGTAATGAGGGGAGAGGTGGAACTACAAACCAATTAGAACTTGACGAAGGAAAGAGGATGCATGACATCACCTTGCGAATGCCTAATGGGTTTTTGACAGAATATCGGAGCAGGATGTAGCAGCTCTCGGGTTGGTGTAGGTAGCGTTGCTCTCTCTTAGTGTAGGTGGCGTAGCTCTCAGTAGCTCTCGGCAAGGCACTTGGCTTGGTGTAGGTGCGGTAGGTGCTTGGCTTGGTGTGTAGGCCTGGTGTAGGCAGGATGTAGTAGCTACGATGGTGTAGTTACCATCATAACCTAACTAGGAATGCATATTTAGTTGCCACGATGGTGTAGTTGCCATCATAACCTAACTAGGAATGCATTATTAGTTGCCACGATGGTGTAGTTGGCGTCAGCATAGGCCCAAGCACGTTGGCAGCAATGAACGATGGCAGCATGGCGATGGCGTAGAGCCGAGCGTCGGCAACTACGATGGTGTAGTTGTCGTCGGAAGTTCATGGCAACTACGATGGTGTAGTTGCCGTTGGCGCAGCAGCACGATGATGGCGTAGACATAAGCATCGGCAAAATAGCAACACAAGGAAACGGGAGCACAACAATGGCTTAGACCCGAGCCTCGGCAAACAGCAACAAAGAAAACGGCAGCACAACGATGCAGAAGACCGCGGTGGCCTATATTTTTTGAAAAAGCACTTAGTATTTTTGGAAAAGCACTTAGTATTTTTGGAAGATGGGAAGATGCGTTTGTCTTTTTGGAGATGTGAAATTTTGTATAGCAATTTGGATGTTCAACATCCAAATTTCCACAAAACTCAACCTAGAGTGAGACAATGTTGACGTAACCCTCCAAGACATGAGCTAGATACCTACTTTATCAACCATCTAGAGCATGTGTTTCAGCAGTTGTACAAAGGTTCCTTCTTGCATTGAAGCTTATTCATGCTAAGTCAGGAGAGAGGTGAACTTTTATAGCAATTTGGATGTTCAACATCCAAATCGCCACAAGACTCAACCTAAAGTGATATAAGTGAGGTTTTATTTGACATAGGGCAACAACGAGCAACCAAGAAAATAATAAAGGAGGGCCACACTACTAGTGAGAATCCACGGTACCAATAAAGGATGTTCTTCTGCCAAATTCACAACTATATTGTGGCAACCATAGTACACAAAATTATATGTATGGAGTTAGGGAACCAACAAAGAAGGTCAAAGACTAGTCTTGTAAAATGTCCAAACATGCAACAATACAACAACGAGAATGAAGGTCAAGGATATCCTTAAAAAAAGAATAACCAAAGTCCTTATAAAAGTTAGCAACCACTATAGAGGTGAAATCAAAGAACAAGAGGTTAGGGTTATGACAAATTGGATGTCCCACATCCAAATGGTTACAAACAAAAATACCGAGGGCTAGTTATTAATGGATTAGAAAAAATCATGTTTGCCTCACTTCTCAAGACTACCCAAGGACATCATTGATGATACATTGTTATTTATAGATGCATTTGGTTGGATGCTTAGTGTAAAATAGCCTAGTCCACCCAAAAGTTTTCTTCACTTATCCAAATAGTCATAAGGATCCAAACATGACCACTGTCAAACATTCTATACTTGCAACTCGGCAACATAGCAAAGGGAGAAAAAAAATAAAACAGTTCTTGGCTATATAAGCATGCTTGTTTCTAAAGGGACTTTTCAAAAGGTGAAAGTAAAGTTTCTACTAGTTGGCCACACTCATGATCACATTGATCAAACGTTCTCAGCACATTCTCTAAAAAAAATTCACGTCGTAATGCTTTTAGTTTGCCTACTATGATGGAACTTGTTGCACAAGCCTACACACCAAAGCCTGTCTTACTTCATCTCAAAGAAACATTAAATTTTAAACATTTTTTCAATGTACGAAGAGCTGACAAAACAAGGTGCTTGGAGCAGCTCAATGATTTAAGCTACAAGTATGCCGTTTCTGATAAAGAGATCACATAATAGTGAGAGAAAATTTTGCTTTATGGTAAGAAATTTTCAACAGATGAAAAGTGGTTGCCTACATGTGGTTTAGCATTCCTCAACTTTATTTTAAACACGACAATGAAGGTAGCTAAGATGACACCATTAGAGAGATCCAAAGAAGTAAAGGAGGCAGCAAAGACTAGTCATGGTGTGGATTTTAAGAAGTGTATTGAGGAGAGGAAGGAGTTGATTGATAAGGCAAAGCAATATGCAGGTGATCAAGCAAAAGAATGGTGGGATGACTTCTTCATAGAACAAGAATGCATACTTGAGAGGTGTCTTCATAGAACAAGAATGCATACTTGAGAGGTGTCTTCATAACAATTGGGATTTAAACACTACAATGGCCCCAGTTCAAGAGACACACATGCCTGTGGAGATTGAGCAACTGCTACATGGTGAATCATGAGATGTATTTAGGATCTTGACGCTCCACAGAAAGGTGGTTACGACTTCAAGAGATGTGGAATGGTGATGCACAAGACATAAAGGAAGGCACTTTAGTAGCTACTCTAGCACATGGGGATTCTTTAGGCCATCCATTTTGGATTGCTAAAGTTATAAGTATCTATGCAGATAAAGAATATCAGAAAACAATTTCTCTAACTATGCATTGGTTCAGGACAACACGCAAAAATGCATTTGAAGGGAAGTACAACCTAGAGATGGTAAGCAAGGATCATGGCAGCAGGGGATAACGAAAGAGAAACAAAAACACTCCAAGAACTACTCTATTGGTACTTGTGCAAATGTGGATATTTTAGTTTATGACTTTATTCTCACAAAAGTTGGTTACTTATGGAAGTCTACAATATCAATTCTCAAGCAAAAAAATCTTGCTTTGAATGTTGGAGAGCATGTAAACACTTCATCACATGAAATGTGTCATGGACACACCAACGAAGTAGTGGATTTCTTCCTCCAGGAGTTCACTTAGAGGAGGGAAATGTACTTGTGGATAGTGAGGAGGAGTACACATCAACTTCCTCAAGGGATGAGACTGCCACTAGTGATAGTGGAGGACTTCGTAGTAGTGAAGAATAAGTAGTGTGGGAGTTGCACTGAGAAGAGTATGGTTTTTTATTGACATTCCAATCATTAATGGTAATACTCCAAATTATGGCATGAATTTGTACTTTTATTTGAGAAGTTTACTTTTCCAGTAACATTTTGTCAAAAAATCTCAAATTTTTGAGTTTATTTGTCATTTTGTATCATGTCAAATTTGTACACAATGCCCAAAACTTTGTCATTTTTTGGACATGCTTTCCTCATGAGTATAATGTTTTCCAAAAAACCCTTTAAAAAGGTCTTTTTTGGAGAGAATCTTTGAAAGATGCCAAATGTTTCTTTTTTGAGGAAATATTACCTATTTGACTCGCAAACGTGTTTGTACATGAGGACACCATTCATATCTAGTATCAAGGCTTTGAGCTCAACATGCGTTGGAAGTAGAATAGTGTCAGTCATGTACCAAGGGAGTGATAACCCCCTCTTGAACCAACCCAACCTTGAAATGTGTATGTTGCATCCAAATGGATAATAGGACCAAAAGGCAAATACTTTTTTTATCCTAGACTCTGCACTCCTATACAAATTTTACTGATAAGAGAAGTTGTAATAACTTTATTTTTGCTTTTTCAACTGCCTACTCATTGGTTTCATGCAAATGTTCCTGACATAAGGAACTAGACTCATGCATTGCACATCACACCAACATACCGCTACACAAGAAACAGTGAATCACCGTCAATCACTGAAGAAAGAATGTGACAAACTACTCAAGCCTGCAAGGTTAAAAATAAGTTAAAGAATGTGCACAAAAAATAATTTTTGACAATGCAAAATTAAAGAATACACTTGCAAAAGATCTTACTTCTCATTAGATAGGATTTTAGTTACAACGCATAGAAGTAGCATAATACAAAAATAACAAAATAGTAGGGAAAATAAGCTTCTAGGCTTTGGCATACTAGGTTCACAAAACCACATTTACAAAATTATAGTTTCTTGCAAGCACGGGGCCTCTTGTCCTTGAGATGCATTGAAGCACTATCAGAGTCAGATGTACTCTTCTTTGGTTTAGGGCTTGTTTCAGTTGCACCTTGGTTGCTGGCCTTTCGCTTCTTTCCCACCTCCATGAGGCCTTTTCTCTTCCTCGCACCTATAAGAACAAATAAAAATGAGTTTTAGACTAGCTTATTAGCCAAGCTACAATGGAACACACAAACACCAAAGTGAACATGAAGAAAAATAGGAACATATGTCTAGGAGCTAAGGTACAACTTCACAGCTACACTCTAGAAGAAACTATCAAAGGGTAGCATGCAATGCATTAGTTCTAAGAAACTTATTATATCTCTAAAGTATCATAAAAGATCTTGAAAGAAGTATTGTAGAGGTTTAAAGCAGTAGACCGGAGCTTTAGGCAACCACTTCTAAGTAACATGTCACAGCTTTAAAGCTGTACAATAAGGCTTTAAAGCACTACTCTAAAATTTAAAGGAGTGCAATAGAGCTCCAAAGGATATACATTCAGAGCTATACCAAAACCAAGATAGTCCAAGTTAAATAGATAAAAAAATCATACCTTTAGATATTCCAAAAGACTCACAAAGAGTGATCTCAGGGGACTTCATAGTTGCGTTCATAGGCAGTGCCATCTCCATTGCATTTGTAAACTTTATCTCAACTTTCTTTGTAAGGTCATCCAAGGACTTGTCAGATGTGGTGTCCTCATTGTTACTTTTGAGAGCATCAAAACCAAATCCATTCTCATTAGAAACAAGGTCATCCAAGGCCGTCATACCCTTTACCTACTACTATAGCCACATCTGCAACTATAGCAGTAACATCTAAAGTAACTACTTTTATGTCATCATCAGCATGCAAAGCATCATCTGTTCCCTTCACACTCTCTGCTTGCACCTCTATCTCCTCTACTGCCACTAAGGGAGCCCCCTCTGCATTGTTTTCACTTCCTTTGCTAAATATTTTATGCCACTCCAAGTTCGAGTCCTTCAAGTCATGGGGCAATGGTTTTTAGTCTACAATAGCACTAGATGACCTTGAAAAAATTCAAGGAGAAGTTGAGAGAAGAGTAGCAAAAAAAGCTAAAACCCGACCTATGTAGAAAGGTAGCATACCTTTGATAAGAATGAAAGGAGTCACTTGCCTTCTTTGCGTAGATTCAAAAAAGTATGAACCAAGTTGGACGGTGGCATCTTGCAAACCAATGCATTTGCCTTTAGTTCTTTAGAGCCTATAAATAAAGTCTTTAAATACCTATATTGCAAGTTTTTAAATGAAGACACAAGTTTTAGCCAAAAAAAAATTCTTACTAGCTGCTGTGACAAGTCAATGGTTGATGGGATCTCTTCCAACTGTGTTAGTTTAATTCCATGCTTCCCTGCAAATGATCGCACATTAGTACAACATCTACTTTGGCACATGTTACAAGTTTAGAAAATTGATAATGCTTAAAATCTATATCTCATATCCTACTTGCAAACTTTAAACTCTGGCGTAATGTTAAGCTATAAAGCAAATGCAAGTAGCATTCTTTAAAGCTACATGTAACTTTCAACTTTAAAGCAAGTGCCACTGTTTCAAAGCTGATAAAACATCATGCCACATGCTTTAAAGGTGCAGGGAAGATGCAACTAAACAGCTTTATGCAAGTGCTATTGCTTTAAAGCTCATAAAGCAAGTGCCAATATTTTAAGTCTTTGAAGATGTAAATGATTTAAAATGGTCCTTTGTTTTGAAGCTTGAATTTTGCTTTAATCCCGTTTGCAGCTTTCAACTGCTTTAAAGCTTTGATAATAACTTTTTGGTTTTCATGTATATATACACTGCAAGCATAAATTTTGATGGCAATGCTTTAAAGTAATATGACATGCTTTGAAGTAGTGGCTCATGCTACAAAGAATAACCAACTACTTGTAGGCAATGATCCCCTACTTGCCTTTGATTCTATGTACAAGTGTTGTACATAGATTCTATGTACAAGTATTGTACCAAGGTGCTAGATGTCCTTACATAAGTAAATGTTGTATCACTAAATAAAGAGCAAGGGGAAAGAAGACAAGCACACCTTTTGCAGCAGTTAAGGGTTGAATCCATGGCAAACCCTCGCAAACACCATCTACTTTGCAGCATTAGGAATAACATGATTGCACCCATCAAGGACACACTTCTCATTATCGACTAATAGCTTACAGAAACAAAGGTTATGGGGTACGTATGTCTACATGGAAGCATGAAGATGGTGACAACTTCATTGTCGTCCAATGAGAGACCAAAACCAACACACTCTTTCAAGCTCATCATATTATTTACAGCATGGTCCGTTGCAATGCATTTGAGTATTATAGAAGGTGTGGGACGGATAAGTGCCACCACATTTGATATGATTAAATAAGCCAATTTACAAACCCATAATGGGTGGTTGCTTTTCTAGACAACCTCTTGCACTATCATATGTCTTCTCTCTAGAATCCATTGATGCTTTCAAATTTGGTACTCCATCTCGAACACCTAACTTTGAAAGCTGTCATTTTATCACCTTCGCCTCAATATGCAAATTGTGCACCTCTTCTTCATCTACAGTATTATATTCTTTCATATCCTTTATCTTGCTTTCCAATTCCTCTATGTCCACTTGCAAACTTGTAGCTACCTTGTAAACTCTGGACTTCTCATGCAGCTCTGCCCTTGGTGCATCCAAGGCTCCTCTCACATCCTCCACAATACTTGTCAATATGTCCATTTCACTTCCTGTCATGCCAACCATGTCAGCTACCGTTGTAAGAACCCCATTGTTTGCAGGGCTGAGGAAACTTTACCAAGGAATTTGATGCATCTGCTCCAAATATAGAGGGCAGCTCTGATGCATCTACTCCAAACATAGACGGCAAGATGTTTCAATAATTTCTCGCAGAGGATCTTCTCCTTGGTCCAGGCGTTCAACGAATGACGAAGATGTAGATATAAAAAACACTGCTTTAGCTTGTTATTTGCGCCACTTCTTGTACTTACTTTCAATGCCACCTTTTTGGTCCATCTTTTTTGTGAGCACACTCTCTTGAAAGACTGTTTCACTTGGGAACCATAGCCACATGCTTGGAAGCCATAGTGCTTTCACACAACACGAGGTCCAAAGATGTAAGATTCCTCCCTCCAGTTTTTGAGGTGTAAAGGTGTAAGAACCTCCCCTTCTGTTCTTGTAATTATTTCCCTCTTTGAAATAAAAGAAAGATCTTGTTTTACCCTGTTTTGGCCTAGAGAGAGAAATATCTAGAGAGAGATAATCCAAATTTGAGATATTTTTGGATATAAAAATCCTCCTAGTGTCTAAAATGGTTTCCTCTGAAACAAAAATTCAAAAAGAACTTTCCAATGTGCATTTGAAATTAATTGAAAATGTGTATAAAGGACCTTAGCCTAAGGGTCAAGATTTTCAAAAAATTTTGGATTATGGTCCAATTAAGGTTCCTACGGACCAATTGGATTAATTCAAGTGTGGGGATGAGATAAATCCAAAGAATAAAAGAAAATACCCAAAAATGAGTAAATGCTCACATAAGATGAAGAGTTAACTGAGTACAAGGTTTATTAGTTAAAAACTATGAGATATTACTTTAAAAAAATGAGATATTTTGGTATAATGATACATTTTTGACACCTTGGTAAGGAGGGGGGAGACTTTAAGGAGGCTCCTGTTTCACACATGTGAATGAGTTTTTAAATAAAAAATATTAAGATATTTTTATCTCTCCTCTCTCCTGGATCAAACCAAATAAAAAAGGGAGCCAAATTGATCCAAATCTTGTCCAAATTCAACCAAACTGAAGTTGAAAAATTCTAGAACTTAGTTGGACTCAGTTAGTGGCCTCCCTCACCTATAAATAGACCCTCATTCTTTTGTATTCTCATCTGTGAACTATACAATGCTAGTATTACATTAAAATAATGATATTTTCTATTATCCCTTAAAAATCCTCTACTTTTGGAGAGAGTGGAGCTTCTCTCTCTCTTCAACACACTAACCAACTGATTGGTTGGGGGCTTCTTCTAAGATAAAGAGCAAGCAAAATCAAGAGATAAGGAGTAATTTCATGGTTTTTCTCTACTATTCTCAATGTTTTCACTTCTCAACCCCTCTCAACCTTGAGAAGTTTCTAAATTAAGAGTTTATAATGTAAATCAATCTTTTCTTAAGAGTTTATAATGTAAATCAAGCTTTTCTTAAGAGTTGTATAATTAAGAAAAGTTTACATTTATGCTTAATTAGGATGCTTTTTATGTTTATCCTCTCTCCCCAAAAGAATGGTCATTCCTATGACCAATTCTCTATTCAAATGATGCTTCTCGTTGATAAATTCTCAATTCACAAATCAAACTCTAGGCTTGTGAATCTAGAGGTTAAGAAAGTGGCTTTTTATACTTTTATGCTTCTAAATCAGTAATAGCGAAGCTATGACAAAAGTTTTAAGAAATTGATACATAATTTATTTTTATGCATAACGTGAAAAGAGGACTTTCTACCATATTCTAGGATTGGTCATCCTATGCTAAAAGAATGATTTTCATCACATTCAATGGAAAACTAATTTTTAAGGTTTATGAGAGAAAAGAGAAAATTATGGTAATTTTATTTAAATGATAAAAGAGGAATTCCCATGACATTTGGAATTCAATCATTTAATTGGAAAAAGTAGAATTATTAGCATATTGGAATTAATGGATGTTTTATTTAAATTTAAAGAGACATTTTAGATAAATTTATTTTATGCATAAGAAAATTTAAATGATAAAAGAGGAATTCCCATGACATTTAGAATTCAATCATTTAAATGGGAAAAGTGAAATTCTTAGCATATTAGATAATGGATATTTTTATTAAAGAAAAGAGGAATTTTAGATAAATTTATTTTATGATAAAAGAGGAATTCCCAGGACATTTGGAATGCAATTAATTAAATGAAAAAAGAGGAATTCCCGTGATAATTGAGATCCAAGAAATTAAATGAAAAAAGAGGAATTTTTAGTATAATTCAATTTATGAATATTTATCAAAAGTGGAATTACATATAGGAGTTCCTAATCAACTCCACACTTGTACTTGAGTCTATTGATAGATATGCCAACTACGATGGTCTTGTTAGTGGGGATTGGTCATGCATGTGATAAAGAACCAAACACATAAATCTGCTAGCATGATGACATGATCAAAATAGCAAGCCTTACATAATCATTTCCTAGCAATGATAATAATGTTCATATACACTAACAATGGGCTCATGAAAAAAAATATTCAAATAATTCACATGTTGTTGGCCTTATCACCAAATTACTTTACCACACCCACAAATTGTAAAATGCATTGAAAAACTGAGCACTTACTTTCAATATGCATGATGACATGATTAAAATAGCAAGTCTTGTACAATCATTGCCTAGCAATGACAATAATGTCCATATGCATTGACAATGGGCTCATGAAAAAAATAAAATACTTCAAATAATGCACATGGTGTTGGCCTTATCACCAAGTTACTTTATCGCACCCAGAAATTGTAAATGAATTAAAAACCTGAGCACTTACTTTCAATATCCATGTTTACTATTGTACAATGTTCAAACTCAACCAAACTAAACTAGTGCATGGTTTTTAGAGCCAATCTAAACCACTAGCATGGTGGCTATAAAACTAATGATTCTTGTAAATCAGAGAGTGATAAGTTCTTCAATAATTATAGGCACACTAATGAAATAAAAGATCCAATTCTTTATTATTGTAATTCAAAATGTAAGTTCTTTATTCTTGTAAACTCTCATACTTGGTATGTCATGTTTTGTAGATGTGCATACAATAGGCAAGAAGCAAAGAACACAAGAATGTTGCAATATCCCCATATCTCCATAACTATCACCATCAACATAAAATGAATCAGAGAGAAGGTGATGAGGGGTGGTTATGGCCAATGAGGCACCCACAGCTACATACCCTTTCATAGTACATATGTATGAATGTGCACACCTCAGACTAAAGTTCATGGGCAACACTTTGTACACTTGATGGATCGGCTTGAAAAATGCTCTGACGACTCAAACCCACACAAGGTTTCCATATGTGATTAGATTATTACAATACATAGACTAACTCCTGCACATTACAATGAATCGTCATAGTGTATGTGTGTACGTGCAAAATACATCCTCATTTTTGGTAACATGCCAGTGCAATGAACCCATTAAATATAATGTCAACCATACATGATCATATAAAATGAAAATATAAAACCATGTATTGAGGTAGCATGTCTACACTCCACTAGCATAGAGTGGAGATAACATAGGCCTTGCATTGCCTATTTGGGAAAATATATATCGAGGAAGCTCTAGCATTTGCTACATGCTCATGTACCATAAATGGCACCACTCCTCGAACTCAAGTTGATGAAGAACATGGCAAATTGTCATTAAAGAAAGTGGCCAAGAAGCACATAATCTGAAATTAGCTCAATGAGAGCCACACTAGCATCCTACAAAGAATATATCAAAGTGGCATCCACTACATTATGCGATGCATAGCACAAGGAGGGTCTTTGACCTCCATGCCCATGTGTATCCAAATAGGCACAATGGAAAGATAGTGTAGAGGCAAACATGGTCATAAGCATATATATCAAAAACTGCTAGAGCATGGTCATCAACCCATGAGAACATCATGTGAAAACTGAACATCATCATGGACAACCCTTTGACAACAATACATGTCTCGTGCATATGCTTTCAAGTTCTAAACTGCTTTCACACATTGCCAATTCAGATGTGGACACACTACAACGGAAAGGGAACTTGCAGAGTTGAGGATTCATGGCACAACCTGCTGCTTTCGATTACCCTTCTCTACCAAGCTTCCCATTCCCAATGGGGTCTCCTTGTCAACCAACTTTGGCTGCATCTGGATCCTCAACCGCTATTGTACATTCAACAGATCTTCTGCTACTACTTCATTAGTCTGAACCCATACACATGCATCTATTGCCTATGTACAGATCCTTCTTGGCCACAAAAGCAGTATCCTATGAAGATACTAAATTTCCAACAAAATAGATTTTCAATCTAACAACCACCACTAAATTTCAGGCACAAAAAAGGCTTTAAAAACCTCACTACTCAGAAAATGAGAAAACCTGTACCACACTTAAAAGATTTATAAATTGCATTTACTGTTTTGGATGATGAGAATTTGCACATAGACAACATTTTTTAATACAAAAGGTTGTAGTTTACAAAACCATTCTTCCACTTCAATTAGGCCCTCCAAACACTCCCAAAGGTTTTGTCACCTTAAAGTGAGCTAAGGCTCAAAACAAAACTTTATTGAATCATGAGCTTATGATGATAAGGAAAAAGAAGAACAAAATAGCTACAAAATACGTACTCCAACTCATGGAATTGACAGGAAAAACATGTAACTAACAAAAGATGACAAAATTTCTTACTACTTCATGTCCTTTTTGCTTGCTAGGTTAGAGGTATTTTTGTCTACAATCAAGAACCACACGTTTGGAGTCATACTAAGCTACAAGAAAATGAACATAAAAAACTTTAAGGTACCAACTTACATGAAAATAGATGATAGCCTACTCAATACTTTACTCAATACTTTTTAAAAATTCAGTGAAAACCTTATAGTCATTCTCATCCTCTTCTCATCTAATTGGTACTTGTTAGTTGTTACATTATATGTCAAGTGTGCTAATTCAATAACACTCTCAATGTACACCATTTTCAAGTTGGTCACATCATATGAAAGAATTCACGATGCTTTCACCTTTTGATACCAATGAAGCTAAACTTCCAAACCATGAGGCCTATCTGTCATATCAAAACCTCATCGGTCCACATATCTACCTCCTATCTTCTTTCTCATCTTTTGAACTCTTCCAAGATACCATGTACTATGAGATGCAACCATTTTTTTCAAGCTTTTTGCCTTGCCATTTCTTTTCTTAAAGGGTTGTTAGTTTGCTTACCCTTTTGTATCATTATGAAAATACATAGCACAAACACATCCTATGCCAAAAAAAAATCCATTGCTTTGCTGAATGTATTTTTGATTCATGGTTGAAATAAACTCCTTGCCTTACTCTTGTGAGCCTATCCTTTGATAGTGTTGAGTTTCCATTGAGTTGGCTTACTAAAGCTGACTTAAAAATGAACTTTCCATCAATCTCTACTGCTAGGCATATGTTCTTCGTATCTTCTCCAATGCTTTCTTCATTCAAAATCTCATCAAATTCATGTCATGTCTCACTCAGTGAAATGGCCTCATTGTCTTCATCTCTACCTTGTCCAAGAGGATCCTCTTCAACACAAGGATTTGCAAAGTCATCATACTCATCGGCTTCTCCCATTTCCACATCCAAGCTTCCATCTTAGACCATGTGGATCCTGTATCATCCAACCAAGGTTGAGACCACCATTTTAATGATTCATATAGTGTTTGTGCTTGCTGTTGTGAGCCCTCCTTTAATGCACTAATAATCTTGTCATTTGAAGATACACTCTCATAGTTCCCTAGCTTTGCTTCACATAATCCTTCCTATCTGTTCAAATCCTTCCAAATATGTTCCTGCTTTTTATGAGCCGTAGAAAATGTTAGCCCATCTGAGTTACATTCATGCATGGCGATTTTATTTAGGCTACCAATGACATGCAGTAGATCTCCAAGATCAAATGCTCTTTCTTGTCCAACCATGCCTCCAATTTTACTAAAGTAGATTTCAACAACATTTGATCCAGTAAGATGCAATGGAAACTTGAGATCAGGATAGAACTTTAAAAACATCTTGATAAGGAGTACAACAAAATGGAAAGAAATCTAGATACCTATATAGGCCTCTTTGCTGGATGAAGTTTTTCTTCAAGGTGTACATTAGATGGTGATAAATCCACAATCTCCAAATCTTAAAAAAGAAAAAAACATTTGCTGTGCAAGATCCACACATTTCTTCAAGCCTAAATGTGGTGATAGAAATATGTTGATATAATCAGCAACAACAATTTGCAAATAGGCTTCAGTTCCCTGCGTACTTCTCTCTATTTTTTGCAACTGTGCAAACAACTATGTCCATGCCTACTTGCAAGCCTTTAAGTTGCTCCCCAAATTTGCTGATTGTTTCATTGAGCATCTCCATCTTGTAACCTATACTCATCAATAGTAGAGAAAGATTTGTAAACAATAGCAAAAGGATTAAATGTAATCCAAGCATAGCTAATTACCAGTTGTTGAGTAGGACTATTAAAAATAAACTTGTTTCTTTCCACCATGCACAAAATCCTAATCGTGTAGGCCATATACATTATCACTTATGCGCTTTCCTCTTAGTTTCCAGCCAAGATAATCTTCAAGCATCAACCGGCACCGTCTATTATCACCACATGAAGCATGTCCAATAGGTCCAAGTGTATCCTTCAACTTAGCATTCCACATTTTCTCTATGAGATACCACTGATTCCTTAAAAAAAACACTATTAAATTGATTACATGTGCAATGCACAACAACTAAAGCCAATCATGGAAGACATTCATGAAGAGGATTAAAAATGCGGAGCCTCGCATAACACCCTATCACATGATTTTGAAAGGTATCTACAATAATCTCATATCCTTGTGAACCTTCCCCAACAATCATAGCACATCATACACGATGCTCTTCTTTTCTCCCCAAAAAATCCAATAAGAGTTTCATCTTTTGGATTGTGCCTACACAAAATATGTGTATATTAATGCAAGGACAAGTTCTAAGGCTAAAAGAAAAATAACCTTATGCGACATTTGATGGTTGTCTCATCTTCCAAATATTGATAGGAACCATAGACATTACTCCATATTTCTTCTTGTCCTGCCGCATCAAGAACATACTCATGCTTACTAAATATCAATCGAATTGCCTTTCTCCCTTGCCTTTTAGTGGTTTACATAGATGGTCTTCCAAGATTTGCACGTAGAAAATTATGTAGTTATGGTCCACCCCACAACTTAACAACTTCATAGATGGTTTTTGTAAACTCTATAAACCTTCTCCCTTACTTGGATCTCAATGTATTTTCTGCAACATCTTGGAAGAAATTCCATAATGTTGATTTGCCTCCAAATTTACCTTGTCTATGAGCCTCTAGTATGTTATTACAAAAACATCAAATGTCCTTTCTATTGACACATTCTAAACTTTCTTCTTTTAAGACATGATTCTCATTGATAACACTGTAATGTGTGATCTTGCCCACCACAACTTGCTTTTTTCTTCGTTCAAGCTTTTCTTTGACTCTAGAGTAGCATTTTTTAACTCTTCAATTGTCAGATAATCTAATCGCCTGCCTTTACCTTCTTCTTCTAGGTCCTCTCTTTTCAATGGTAATACTCTCTCTGTATAATCTCATACAAAAAACATCGCAAGCTATAATTTTCTTTTTACAATTATCACACAAGAAACCTTGTAATGGAATTCCTACTATTGATATACCCATAAGTCCCTATTAAGACTGGACTTGATTCGATCGATGTCTTGGTCCAAGAAGTGATGTGAGATTTGCATTTGATATGCTCTACCAATATAGTCTCCAAATCTGATCTACGAGGAGGACATAAATAAAGCCATTTTCCATCGTATTTGCACACAACTCTTACTACATTTCTATCCTTACACTCATTTAGAGTTGCCTCAACTACCTCAAACTTTGCTCTTGGGCATTGGTAGAAGCATATATATAATTTTATACATCTAAAATAATCAGCTTACTTACTCTAAGAGAAAAGGCATACCTTTGTGAGTGTTATCAAAAACATTTACCTCCTCAAAGCGACTACAATTTTCACTACATCATCAACATCATCTTTTCCTCATGTGTGTTGCTTCCACACCACGAGAAGTTGCTAGGTCTTCCAACTTTAATCCTCTATTAGCCAAGTACCTTCTTTCATGTCCTTGACAATCTAACACATGAGTTCTCATGAAATTGGACAAGCAATTTTAAGTTGATTGTGCCCTTAATCGATCCTGATCCATACATACTTCCACATTCATGACACCAAACTCAAACCATAGGCTTACCACCCATTGAGATCTTTGTAAGAAGCTAAAACTTGCCATCTTTAGGTGTATTAGCTCCCTTCATTTATTTTGAATCTTCTCGCATTAAGTCTCCCAAATTTCAAGCGTAGATTCCGACAATAGAGTACTCATACTCTTGTGACAAGAAAATCTCCATGATCAAGATCACTCATACCATGCTCCATTGTCATCCACATTGATAAATCCTTCCTTGATGTCATGTGATGTTTTGCAAATGCGTTTTGATGGCCCACTATCCTTCTCAATGGTACTCAATGCCTTTTTGATACCAACACATTTATCCTCTTCATCAACATGCCAATACTCTTCCTATGTTGCATTTAATATGCAATATTCATTTAATATGCAATATTGCATTTAATATGCAATATTCATCATCATCTTTGTCTTCAATGATAAAATGAAAAGGATCTACAAACACGTCCATCTTTATAATGTAGGTAGGATCACCAAAATCTTTAACATAGCCCAGGAGCTTCTTCTCTCACTAGATATGTGGTCAAACACCTTCACACGAACCTTGGACCCCATAGACTATCACCGGTCACCCAATTATTTGAAAAGATTAAAGGAAGAGACAAAAGTTAAAAGAAAACACAAATGCTATATAGCATCAACTTAGACATGGATGCACACACACGACACACATACACATTTTTTGTTAAAAAAACAATTATGGGTTTATATATGTAAATTAGTGTTTCAGCTAAAAAAGCAAGGATCAATTGTTTTAGTGAATAAGTAAGTTTGGAGCTTCATGCACATCAGATTGTAGAATATCGCCAACCATATGTACAATCCCCTCATAGTGTTAAATCTTTAAGGTACAATAATGAATAGCCAAATAATATAAATGTAACATGGGTTTTAGAAACATAGACATGGCATACCAAATTAGCAAGTGCAAGGCATACCCTTTTCCTCAACTAGGTCCCAACCACCCACGTGCAAGGCAAACCTAGGTTCAAGACATAGCCTTTTCCTCAACTAGGTCCCAACTAGGTCCCACCCACGTGCAAGGCAAACCTAGGTTCAAGACATAGCCTCTAGTAAAGACTTCCTACAATAACTGATTCATAAACTCAGCATTAGATAATGAGTTGAGGATTGATCTAAACATATATCATTACCCGCTACACCACATATGCCGAGTGGGTATCTTAGCTATTAGGGAGTTTGAAGCTATACACAAAGAAGCAAGATTGACCCCAGCTCCTATTGTGGACCTTCCATATCCTTAATGTGGAGGATGTAACTGAGTCTATGAGACCACCTATAGGGAGTTCAAAGCTATACAAAAAGAATCAAGATTGACCTCGGCTCCTATTGTGGACCTTCCATAGCCTTCATGTGGAGTGATGTAACTAAGTCTATGAGACCACCTATAGGGAGTTCAAAGCTATACACAAAGAAGCAAGATTGACCCCATCTCCTATTGTGAAACTTTCATAGCCTTAATGTGGAGTGATGTAACTAAGTCTATGAGACCACCTATAGGGACTTCGAAGCTATACACAAAGAAGCAAGATTAACCTCCAGGCAAGGAATCTCCACAGATGATAGCAAAGGAATCTCCACATTGTCTCTAGGCAAGGAATCTCCACAGATGATAGCAAAGTGCGGCCCCCACCCACTAACTTTAAGGGAGTCCAATGCTTCATGGGACATGTTGGATACTATAGGTGATTCATTTTTATGTATGTTGATATAGCTCGAATCCTTTATGGACTCTCGATCATTTTTGAGTGGATGGAGGAAGGCCAAAAGGCTTATACAACGCTTAAGAAAGCCTTGGCTAGTGCTCCAATTCTCAGGTCCCTCAACTGGGACATTATCTTTCATGTCCACATTGATGTCTCCGCTTTTGTTGTTGGTTGCGTGCTGGCCCAACCGGGTGAGAACAAGATGGACTTCCCCATCATCTTTACCAGCCGCCGCCGCCGCCGCCGCCGCTGCCCCCCCACCAACTCAATGAAGCTGAGAGAAATTATACCACAACCTAAAGAGAAGGCTTAGCCATGGTCTACACTGTTAAGAAGTTTTACCATTATCTTCTGGTGACTAAATTCATTTTCTTCGTAGACCATCAAGCTCTTTTGTAAACAAGCCCCGTATAACAGGAAGAATCACTAGGTGGCTGCTTATATTTCTTGAGTTTGACTTCACCATCATGGTAAGGAAAGGCTCTCAGCATGTTCTAGCAAACCATATATCAAGGATCCTTAACGGCGGCGAAATGCCTATGGGAGTAGAAGATGATTTACCAGATGCTGCTCTATTCCAACCATGCTTAATCCTGAATGGGGCTTGCCATTGGGCTCCCTCCTAAATAAGGAACGTGCCCGTCTCCTAATTAAACAAGCACCCCCCTACCAACTAATCGCAAGACAACTCTATCGAGCAAGGAAAAGACAAGATTCTTGGATGTTGTGTCTGTGATGATGAATATATTTTCCTTCTCAAATAGGCTCACTCTGCCTATGTTGGTGGGCACTTTCAGCCAATATCCCTGCTCACAAATTCCTCATATCCGGGTTATGGTGGCCAACCTTAATGGCTGATGTAGCAAAATTTGTCAAGCGGTGTGATGAGTGTCAACGTGCAGCAATTCCCCGCTTTAACAACATGCCCCTGAACCCTGTAGTGTCCCTACAACCATTTGAAAAGTGGGGCATCAATTTCATTTGACCCATTAGTCCATAAACCAAATACACTCAATCCATATATATAATTGTTGCCATGTACTATTGCACTAAATGGGTTATCCGTAAAGCTAATGCATGATCGACTACCAAATTCCTTTATGAATCAATCATCATATGCTTCGGTTGCCCCTTAGAGCTCATGAGTGACAATGGGACACATTTTATTAATGAGGTTATCCAATTCCTCTTGAAAGAGTTCCTTGTGACTCACAAAAAGTCCTCCCCCTATTACCTCCAAGCGAATGGCCAAGCTGAAAGCACAAAAAAGTTTTCTATGCCATTCTAACTAAAACTGTGGAGGCTAGCTGTAATGATTGGAAACAAAAGTTGTCAGGGCAGCACTTTGGGGCTTATAGAACTTCCTACAAGGCAGCTACCAATGCCACCCCCTTCAGTTTGACTTATGGCACTGAAGCGGTCATGCCAATGGAGTTCTTGGTCCTCAACTTGCGCATCGTGGTACAAGAAAATCTCACAGGAAACATCTTAGGTTTTTGCCTTTTTGAGCTTGAAAAGCTTGATGAAACAAGCCTTCTAGATGTATATAGCATGATTGTCGAAAAGCTACAGCATAAATAGTGGTTCGACGACCAGCCTAAAAGACACAAATGAACGAGGGCGACATGGTCCTCCTATTCAACACGAAGATGCACAAAAGGAAACTCAAGCTTAGAGGCTTAATACCCTTCCTAGTCATCACTGAGATAACCGTATAAGGTGATGTGCACATTGAGACACTTGATGGTGTCAAAATGATTGGCTACTTCAATGGTACCAAATTAAAATGCTACTATGGCCCACTCACTAAAGCCACCTTAAGAGCCATCCACGAAAAGAAACAATGCAAAAAGGACCATGAGAATATGAAACAAGCCACCCAACACAAATCCAAGGCAAGCCAAGCCAAGCTTTGTCAGAAACAAATCATGGTCAATATGGCCCAAGTGGTCAACCTAGAAGAGGAAGAATTGGACGTGAAACCTGCCCGATTGTGGTTAGGAATGACCACCCCGACAAGGTTCGTCCAAAAATTAGCTTTTATAGACACAAGGGCTAATTATAATTTGATGTCTCATGAAACATGGTGTCCCTCTCGGGAAACCTTCACTGAAAGATACCCCTACCACAATCACAACAGTGGCATCACAGCATGTTCACTGCTTAGGCACAATCACGCTTTTATTCCACATTGGAAATAATCCCTTGGAAGGGAAGTTCTATGTGATGCCTACAAGAACGATGCACGAGGAAATACTTCTTGGAGGAGGTTGGATGGGACATAACCACTGCAACATCGATTGGGACGCAAGGATGACAACCTTAAAGTGCCCCCAGCCAAGTTACGGTCCTCATGATGGATTAAGAGCACGTATAGCCGCTACTCCCACATGCCAAGAGGTCACCCCCCATCCCCCTCATCATTCCTTCTTCAAAATCCCACAAATCCATCCCACTTAATAAGAGGCCACTCACACTTCCAACCACACCATTGCCTCTTGCACCCTCCCCACCATTGTACTCGACAACAGCCCACTCCAACATATGCACACTCACACAGGGTGCTAGCCCACCACCAAAGACTTACCATACTAATACTTCTAACCCAACTAACTCATGCACACATAGCATGCCGTCTCCCCATTAGGTGCCTGAGAAGCTTCTAAATCACAGGGCTATTATGAGGGAACATCTACATTGTGGATCCCTTGAGACGATCCAACTCTCACCCTCATCCACAGGCACCCCGAGCTCCTCGTCCCCCCTCGTCGACAAAACCAATTCGCCAACCACAAGCCTACAAGGTATAGGACAGACAACACCTCTATCCTCAATCAAACCATCAACAGTGCCCAAAACCAACCCCTAGGTGGATCCCCAAACCTCTCCTATAAGCCCAACACTTTTTTTTTCTCGAGAAAAAGATCCTTCAATTAGTTAAGAAAAAAACAACCACAAAGGCTAAGTATAGCTATGAAGGGCTAGATACAAACTCGCCTCATATAAAGGTGGGAAACAAATGATCAAAGAGGAAGAGATGCTTTCCTTCGGGTTGGCCGCTCTGTGAAGAGAAGGCTATCTCATACAGGGCGAGGGGGGGGAACAATCATACAGGTGGTCTATAATGCTGAATGGGGTCACCGCTGCCTCTATCTGTGAGGAAAGGGCCAGGCCTCCAAAGTCTCAAGAAGGCTTCCCACCACTTCCACATGCGGTTAGAACCTCCCTGCACAGCTTCCCCCACTGACCACAAAGGGTGTGAATAGTATATAGCCATATGCCTCTTGATGGTCTCAGAGCCGATGGAGTGTGGGTACCCTCGATGGCCTCACTGCATCTAGCATGCTAGATGTGCTGGGCTGCAATACTACTACAAATCTCCCATCTCTAGCATGAGCCTGGTCGCCAATCACCTGCCAGTGGGGTTGTGACTGGTACTACCCTACAATACAATGGTGGGAGACCTGAAGGGCTAGTCCTCCCCCATCCTCCTCATAAGTCCTAACCACTCTTCCAAATGCGACTTCCGAGGAACGTGCATAAACTAACTCACCAACCGAACAGCATAGCTCAAATCTGGCCTGGTGATCGTCATGTAGATCAAGCTTCCTACTATGCGCCTATACATAGTAGGATCCTCCAAAATCTCTCCTGAATATGCACTCAACCTGCCATTCTGATCCAATGGCACTGAGATAGGCTTACAGCCTGTCATACCATACTTGGACAACATGTCCAAGCCATACTGTCTCTGCAGTAATCTAATACCATGTGGTGACCTAATCACCTCAATGCCCAAGAAATATCTGAGCTCCCCCAGATCCTTCATCTCAAACTTCTGTCTAAGGAAGATCTTTACATCAAAGATCTTTGCATCATGGTCCTCTGTAATGATCAAGTCATCTACATAGATGACAACAAGCACAACCCCTCTATCACTGTGTCTCACATACAGTGAGAAATCTACATTGGCTACATGAAAGCCAATAGTGACAAGATATTCAGAAATCTTGTCAGACCATGCTTTTGGTGCTTGTTTTAAGCCATACAAGGCTTTCTTCAACCTGCAAACAATGATCAGGGTGACTCACATCTTCATAACCAGGTGGCTGCAACATATACACCTCTTCTTGCAAATCCCCATGTAAGAATGCATTCTTTACATCCATCTGATGTAAAGACCATTGCTTTGATGCAGCCACTGCTATCACAACTCTCACTGTTGCCATCTTGGCAACTGGGCTGAAAGTTTCCTCATAATCAATGCCATATGTCTGCGCATATCCTTTGGCTACTACCAATCTAGCCTTGTACCTGCTTATGCTCTGTTATGTTTTACTTTGTACACCCACTTGCATCCAATGGCTTTCTTGCCTTCAGGAAATTGCACTAAATCCCAAGTCTCATTTCCATATAGTGCATCCATCTCCTCATCCATAGCTTTCTCCCAACACATATTTCCAACAGCCTCATCAATGCATGTGGGCTCTACAACTTGTACAACTTTTGCCATGTATGCATAGTGATGTGCCACATAACCATCATAGGTAAACCTCTGCACAGGATTCTTCACTCTCCCAGATCTTTGCAGCTTTGCATTCATGTTGAAAGATTGAATCGTGGTGTTGTGTGTATGTGGAAAAGAACCCTAGAGGTGCAAGATATTGTGGCAAGATAAGAATGCCACATGTAGTATTGTATGCTATGTGAGTGTTGACCAAAAGAGTGGAAAAGGAGTTGCCACATGGATGATGACATGTAAAGTGGGATAAGGCTAGAAAGCCTATATCATTGTATGGTTCATTTGTGATATGCAATAGAATTGAGTGTTGAGTGTGCAATCTCTCTCTCTCTCTTATGGAGTTCTTAGTGTGGTTTAATCCACCTTAATTATGTTGCTTAATCTATGTCTATCACCATGATCAATCCCATTTTATGCCACATGGATGATGACATGTAAAGTGGGATAAGGCTAGAAAGCCTATATCATTGTATGGTTCATTTGTGATATGCAATAGAATTGAGTGTTGAGTGTGCAATCTCTCTCTCTCTCTTATGGAGTTCTTAGTGTGGTTTAATCCACCTTAATTATGTTGCTTAATCTATGTCTATCACCATGATCAATCCCATTTTATGCCACATGGATGATGACATGTAAAGTGGGATAAGGCTAGAAAGCCTATATCATTGTATGGTTCATTTGTGATATGCAATAGAATTGAGTGTTGAGTGTGCAATCTCTCTCTCTCTCTTATGGAGTTCTTAGTGTGGTTTAATCCACCTTAATTATGTTGCTTAATCTATGTCTATCACCATGATCAATCCCATTTTAGGATTGTTTAACATGATATCAGAGCTTGGGTGGGCTCTTGGTCATGGTGAATATTTATGTATAGATTTCTTGGTTATGTGTTTATTTGATTAAGCATTATTTTTAGTTTATTATGGAAAAAATTAGCGCACTCATTGTCAATAGTATTGCATTTGGAGAGAGATTATGTTCATGGAGATTATGGTGCTGCCACATGGAAGCGCTAAAAATGGAGATTTCAGCAAAGATAAAGTCTTCGAGGCTGTGTCATCATCAAGGAAGGTGCAAATTGCAATTACAACATTGAAGGTTGGTTTGTGTATTATATTGCCTCAATATTTTGGTGTTTGAGTATGAAAGAATGCTCTATGAAAGGGTTGCTATGTGATGGGATCATGAATCCCATGGTTCTTTGCATTGGGCAAAGAGGTTGAAGGTGCACATACTTGTTCAAGTGGTGGACATGTGGTTATGGGCTGATTTGCAGTCCATGTTGGAGCTTGTCAAGAAAATGGCATGGTTGGTAGTTTGCTCAATGAAGGAGAGCAAAGAAGGGGATGGAAACCTTGGCAGTTTTCACATGTTTTGCACCTTGGTTTCATGGTAATGAAATCTTAAAAAAAAGAAGCATACAATGTTTTGCACCTTGGTTTCATGGTAATGAAATCTTTAAAAAAAAGAAACATCCAATGTTTTGCACCTTGGTTTCATGGTAATGAAATCTTAAAAAAAAAAGCATCCAATGTTCACAACAATAGAAGAGCCGACAACACCTAGTAGAGAGAGACAGGCTAAGGAAGCACAGCAATCACCAAAGCTTCCACTATCAATCAAAACATGTGCCACCCTTCCATTAATGCATGCCTTCAACCTTAATGTATTGGCTCCTTTGCAACCAGCATAGGCATCACTTGAGATATTGCATAGGGTAGCCATATTATCTTTGTCATGATAAGCACACATAGGCATTGGTAACACATCATCATAGTCAACATCTCCCTCCTTTAATCCACCCGGATCAAAAGTAAATTCACCATCCTTCTCTATATCCCAACTTCATTGTTGGCATCTTCAAAGTACTCCTCATACTCATCCACATCCTCCTTAATGTCTTCATGGTGGTAAGGTTCGGTGAGAATCATACTTAGGGTCATCTTCTTGGAAATTGGGACTTCATCCTAACTTGCTACCACATGCTCTTGAAGCACAAATCGCCATAAGTATTCCATCACACCATTAGCTTTGGACATCATTGCTTCATATCTTGAATGTATGACCTTTTGGGGTATCTACCTTGACTCCTTGATGTAAGATAATGGTATTAGCTCTTGTTAACCCTAGGAATGGGTTAACATTCCTCCCATCCTGATCATGTCCTCATGATCGCGTTGAAGACCTTTGTGTGGGGAGAACTGATAAGCTGTGTTAATGGCTTTTGATGTTGAGTGACGTTCAATGGTTGTTATTCCTTCAGAAGGAATGAGAAGGGCTAGTTAGTAAATGAAAAGGTTAGTGGATTTTTGGGAATTTCTAAAGGGTGGATGGGTGGGGTTTTTTACAAATGATTGCATTTTTATATTTGTGTGAGCATTTTTTGGGGGTTTTTTGCTCACTTTGTTTTTGGCAATCATAACCAAGGCTACGTGTGATTTGTGTTAGTGGGGAAGCTAAGATATGTTAAGAATGGGGGAGAAGAGAGGAAGGATACAGAGGAATGTAGACATAATCATCATAAAACGAGATTGTGTTTCTCAGTTTCTCATTTGATTTATTGAAGTGACATCCATCATTTGAATATATTGGCCTTCTATGATGTTCCTTTGTATGGCAGGATTCTTGTCAAATATTGTTGAGTAGGACTTGTTCCTGCATGCTTCTTCTCATGTGCTTTTTATGCTTTTATGTATATTTAAGTCCTCTAATGAAGCAGATATATATGAAGTACAAGAATTGAGTCAAATAGACTCTTATTAAGCTGCTGCTTTTTGTTGAAGTAGCCACTCATTGGTGGCGAAACTTGAAAGAATTACGTCAACTTGCAAGACTTATATAGATATCCTCACAAAGGATTAAATATCATTATGTTGTGAAGATTCTATCTTCGTTTGGAGAGGTTTGCAATTTGAAGGAAAGTTCTAGACGATGGGTTGTACCATTGACCAGGAATTCGCCCACCATGGTCCCCCCATCCACCAGAGATGTACTTGGAAAGTTGTTGATGGTGAGGATTTGGTGCAAATGTCCTTCAGTGCATGAGTATGGATATGTTCTCATGGAGCAGCTACTACATTAACTTAGCCAAAAGAATAGTAAGCTATAAGCTTAATAAAAACGAAATGTCTATTTAAGATCCTTGGGAGATGTTTGGTAGGCCATACGTGTGACTCCCTTGTGTTTGTGTGTTTTTTTTTTGGGTTACCACCTTATGAGCAACGGGTTCTTGTGGCTACTCTCCTTTTTGAGAGAATAGGTTCTTATGTCTACCGTGTAGCTTCTGCACTTACACTTCACATCTAGAAGGGTGAAAAAGAGCATTGTGAGTTTGTGTTTGATGCGCTCATAAGTCTCCATTGTAGATGTGGGAATTGATTCTTGAATTTTTAGCTCAAATGTTGTTGAGGTGGTAGGTAAGACTGCTGGTTGTGATAACCATTGGAG
This sequence comes from Cibotium barometz, assembly GCF_041138505.1. NCBI lineage: Eukaryota > Viridiplantae > Streptophyta > Polypodiopsida > Cyatheales > Cibotiaceae > Cibotium > Cibotium barometz. The sequence continues at coordinate 16,599,134 of NC_141052.1, forward strand.
TTGCTTGAACACACAAGCTCTTGCGTAGGTGTTGAATGCATGAGAGTGGTTGAGTGACTTGCTTGGTGTTGCTTGGGCCTCCATTCTTGTCGAACTTTAGGTGAAGCTATTGGGGTGATAGAGAGGCTATCTTCACTTTGTTCGATTTTGGCAACCATATGATGGGATTACCATCATAGTATCCTTGTTGTTGAAGCATGTGCATTAGGGAACTTTTTGATGTACTCAGGAATCCAAGCTTTGGTATTATCTTGGTAGTAGTACCCTTGTACTTGCAGTAATCTTTTTGGTACCCACACTTGTTGACTTGGTGGAGTTCTTTGAAGAACTCACATAGGCTTTTGTGGACGGTGTTGTGGAGTACTTTTATTTTTCCTTGGCCTCTGAGTGTTGCATTGAGGAAGAGGCCTTGATGATCGAGGCACCTAAATTGGATTGGTGCCTTCATAGTAGCCTTGGGCTACAAACAAATTCTTCTCCACCCACCTTTTGATACCATTTAGATACCTTGATTTGAGTTGTCTTGGTGGATTTTTACTTTTGGTGGAAGTGGAAGGTTTTGGGCCCTCCTTCACATTGGTTGGCACCACTGAGGCTACAGGTTTGAGACTTATGAGCATTGTTTGATGATGAGGTTTGAGTCTCTTGTAGAGTGGTGGTTACTAATGTGGAGGCTTTTGAGCATGCAGCCCCCTCTTTTGGCGAGGTTGGTTGATGAAGAGGCGTTTGCTCCGAGGCTTTTCCCTTGATTTCCTTGTTAGATGGTTGCGCTTGGGGTGCTTCTTCAGGAATAGAAGTGGATTGCGAGGTTGTGGCATTGGACTTTGTTGGTGAGGATGGAGTTGAATGAGTAGATGCTTTATCGGACTACTCGGTCATTGTTGAGGCAAATAGTAGGTCATTGTGTAGAGAGGCTTCCATGGAAGAGGTTTGTAACTTTTTGCATTTAGCATCATAAAAAGCCATTAGGGTTAGATCTTCTTTCGTGAAGTATGATATTGTCAACTCTATGTCATTGATTGTTATGATGACCCTATCGCTAGCAAAGCACAGTGGTGCTTGGGCAGCAATATTCCATTTATGCCCCAAGATCAAATCTGCTTCCAACCATACTTAATCACAAAAAACTTGCAAGTAAGGGGGTTAGTTTTAATATACATTTTACGTTCAAAGTACCCCAGACATGGCATGTTCAAGTCTTATGTAAATGAAATTCTTTCAAGATGAGCCGTAAGTGTTGGTTGACCTAACAAATCCCATAACTTGAGGGTCATGAGATTGTGTTCTGGAGTTGGATAAAGCTATGCTTAGATTGTGATGATTTTATTAAAAATTTTCAATCCAACCATAATTCTTAGAATATTCTCAGTAAAGGTATGTTGGAAGTTCTAGCTCCTCCAAGGTTTCTTCCTCCCGTAAGAGCAATTACACAATGCCTGTGCAAGAGTGTTCAAGGTGACTATTTGCATGGATTCATCAAGTGAATACAACGAGTCACATATCCAAGTTCCACCAAGGATGACATCATACTCAAGAGGGGATCTGTGGTGGTAACATGGAATCTAAATTCCACATCTCTACCGATTGTTTGAGTAGCATAGCTAAAGTAACTTGGAACTGCAATGTTTTGTCCATTGGCTCCTCTTGCAAGACTATTGTTTGTAGCGATGAGTTTAGGTTGTCCCAATGACACCCAAGTGTCTATTGTCCTCTTAGGATGTTATGACTAGCTCGAGGGCTAATCAACACACGTTTGCGCTTAACATCATTGTTCGCAGAGAAATCTAACCATACCATGATAGAATCTTTAAGAGGAACCATGGATGTTTTAGTTTGTGTTTTAGCTTTAGATCCCATTCGGTTTCATATTCCCATTCACTTTCATCCTCTTTTTTGCTCTCAACTTTTTCAATAGTACCCAGAAGACCAATGTGTACAATGGTATACTTGGTCTTCAGACAATTCTAACTTAGGTCTGTTTGGAAACTTGCAAATCCATATAGTCCCATTCTACGTAGCTCTTGATGTCTTTAAATAACTTATGTTTAGCCATTAAAGGTGCAAGTGCTGATGCTATGCTAGCTTCACCCCCATGAGAGAAGAGCACTCCTCCAAATGAGGTTTTGAGAGATTGCTTTAATTTTATAAGGGATTCATCGAATTCCTCACATGCATTTTCAACCGTATAATTCGTGCAATATGCCTCTAATGACTCTTCTATAGAGAGTATGTCTTCCTCTTGAAAGGGAAAGTGATACTCCTGAGGTTCTTGTACTTTGGTTGCTTTTTTAAGATTGGTATTATGAGGTTCGATCACAATCGGTGATCCTATAAAACACTCAACAATGCTAAGCATGCTCTCCTGAGCTTGCTTTTTGGATTCTGCATATGTCATATGATCATGATTTTTAATTTGGAGTGGTTGGGTGGGTTTTAGTTTCTTGATTGGTCTATTAAAAGCACTCAGTGTGATGAATCAGAACTTGTTTCATCCTCACTAAGTGACGTACTAGAACTTGTTTCATCTTTTAACTTTATTTGGATCGTCAGGTTTTCGTTTGCCCATGTGAGTCTCATATTTTGTCATAGAGAACCATCATGAAGGATCATCTCTTCTTCTCTCCATCTAGGAATTGAGAGCTTTCCCTTTACCCTTTTGGTAAGGAACATTCCCGTGTGACAACAGAATGAGGGCATGATGAGCTAACGCACCCGAAATGGGAAGTTACATTGGCGGCTCGAATGCAAGATGCAATGACACATGCTTCAGCAAGATAAGCTCTTGTCTTGAATAACATGCAATGAGTACAGTACTATTGTTCTCTAAGCCTTAACATCACATGCTTTAGCAAGATAAGCTCTTGACTTGAATAACATGCAATGAGTACAGTACTATTGTTCTCTAAGCCTTAACATCACATACTTCGTACTTGTATGGTTTCGATGGTGGATTGCACACCAAATCAAATCTCTTCATAGATGTAGGTGTGGGTCTCATGTTTGAGTTGTGGTTGGGGTCTTGAGTTGTCCTTGGGGGATGGACCTACCAATATTAACCTAATTGGTTCAGTAGATTTTTTGTCAACTTATCCATGCTTATGTCCTTGACTAGGACTGGTGTTAGTGGGGTGGTTAAATTCATGGTATCCTAATCCTAGATATGGAATATTAATAATAGTGATCTTAATTACATTGATTAACTTAATTTAATTTTATAGACGATGAAGCTTAATTACAAATATAATGATGAACTAATCAAGTTTCAGTTAAGTTACGAGATGGAAACTTATACTCATAGAATGACTTGAGAGCAACTTGTATACATTTCTTGAAAATAACCTCTTTTACATGAGAATGGTACACCTTTTACAAATGTGCTCATGTTGGATAATGTCCAAATGTGATGTGGCTAAATTCTCTTGATCCTAGTTCTCTACTCATGTCTTGTCCTTACCCTATGCTCAATGATACCACAAATCTCAACACCCTCCTTGGTGCCATAATGTATAGGCTACTGCAAGGTGGTTGGACGTGAGTTACAATAGATCCATCACCCCCCTTAGTGTAACATGCTACTTAAGGTGGTCAAGTGTGGTATTACAATATGTCATCACCTCCTTGGGTGCATAAGTTGATACTCTCCAGTAGTCAGGTGTGATAAAAAAACAAAAGACTAGATTTACTCATTTTGTGATCTTTACAACCATGGGCTAAGGTGGTGAGGCTTATCAATGTAACTTTGGTTTTAGAAGAGATGTTCGTCTGGGGTCCTCTTTTTCTTAATGAAGACCCACGTAAGTTGGCTTTTTAGTTCTTCAGTCTGCATTCCTTTTCTTCGTGTCTAAGTTTGTTGCAGTGTTCACATTTCAAATGGCTTATATTTGAGTCTGTACTAGCTTTTAAAGTGTCCTTTCCTTCTGCCATAGTGGTACCATTATTTTGTGCTCTTATTAGTATAGAATGCTTATTCCCTAGTCTCAAGCACCTTCTTGTCGATCTCCTAGACTGCGGTACTGCCTGGCTGCCTTCTTTGAACTGCGCTCTACCATAACTGAAGCTTCGTCTTTTGGTTCCAAGAATCTGCCATAGCCAAAAACTCTCTAAACCTGTGTTTTTTGTACACTATCGCTACACAAAGCGCTTCAATTGCCATGCCTCAGTTTGCTCTATTGCTTAAACAAGTCATCTCTTCCATTTGTGCTACAAAGTAGACCTGTAGCATTACTCGACCCACTGCAATGCTCTGTAGGCGGGCAGCATTTTTGGGGACATTTTTCAATCTACGAAGGCATTTTTGAGCTTTTGCGATAGACTTCCGCTCCCTTGCAATCTGTTCGCTTGTCTCCCCCCACTGCTTCTCGTTCACTATGCCTCCTTCAGCTCTGTCTAGGGCCTTTGCTACAAACTGGCTGGAGATGTGACAAAGATGGATTACACAATGGTATGCAAGGATGTGAGGTTGATTCTCACAAATGATTATACTTGCAAGGCTGATTTACTTGTATTGAATATGGGTCCCATTGACATCGTTTTGGGATGCAATTGGTTGGCAACTCTTGGGTTGTTTCACATGAATTTATAGCAAGGGTATATGAGTTTTATGCATGGAAACCATGAGGTTACATTGACCATAACTCATGTGCCGAGTATCAAGATGACCAATGCCACACAACTCAAGAGGGAGCTAAAGAATATGGGATGCATATATGTTTTATAGCTTTGTTAAAGAAGAAAGCAATGAACAAAAGGGTGAGGTTATGCATAAAGGTATGAAGGAATTTTTGAAGGAGTATGAGGATGTGTTTCAAATGTCAAAGTGATTGCCGCCAAAAAGGGAGGTGGATCATGGGATAGAGCTTGAGCCGCATACCAAGCTTGTCAACAAACCACCTTATAGATTGTCAAAAGTGGAGAAGGATGAAGTTGCAAAGAAAGTGCAAGAGCTTATGGACATGGGATGGATTACTTCTAGCCAATCACCTTTTGCACCAACCGTACTCTTGGTCGAGAAGAAGGATGGCAAAATGGGTGCTTGTATTCTTTGATGATATCTTGATATATAGCAAAGGGGAGAAGGAGCACCTGATGCATATAAGGGTTGTTTTGGATGCTTTAAGAGCCAACAACTTATATGCAAAGGAGAGAAAATGCACATTTATGGCACAAAAGGTTGAGTATCTTGGACACATTGTGAGAAAAGAAGGCATTATGGTGGATCCTAAGAAAGTTGAGTGTGTTAAGAAAGTTGAGTGTGTTAAGAATTTGCCCACACCTACAAATACTACTCAATTAAGGGGATTTTTGGGCTTGTCATCATTATATAGGAGGTTCATTAAGAGGTATGCTCATATTTCCGCACCTCTTTACCAACAAGCTTAAGAAAGAGGCTTTCTTTTGGGATGCTATAGCTGATAAGAGCTTCCAAGAGCTCAAGGAGATGCTCACATCAGCCCCTATAGTTGTATGCCTGGACTTCTCGAAACCATTTGTGGTTCAAGCCAATGCATGTGGAAGAGGCATTGGGGCTGTTTTATTCCAAGAACATGGAGTGATCGCTTTTGAGAGTCGAAAGCTTGATAAGAAGGAAATGGTTATGTATGTCTATGATAAAGAGATCTTGGCAATATTTCATGCAATAAAGAAGTGGCATCATTACTTGTATGGGAGTCATTTCTTTGTAAAGAGTGATCATAGAGTGCTCCAATACTTCTTATCTCAACCTACACTCTCTCCCAAGCAAAGAGGGTGGGTGGCTACATTGCAAAATTGTGATTTCAAGATCTCTTACATCATGAAAGGGAAAGAGAATGTTGTGACGGATGCATTGTCACGCATATGGGCATGTAGATGCATGGCAATATTGGAGGTACATAAAGATTGGATTTTGGATATCCAAGAAGAGTACCTATTGGATGAGGAAGTTGCACCAATGTGACAAAAATTATAGCAAGGATCCCATGATGATTTTCTACATTTTGAACTTCATAATGGACTCATCTACTATAAAGGCAAAGTCTACCTTGTGCTGCTGCGTGCCTACATCAAGCTACAAGAAGAAGGTGCTAGAAGAGATGCATTCTTCTCCATTATTGGGGCACATGGGGCTATTTAAGACCTTTAAGAAGGTGCGGAAGAGTTTTTATTGGAAAGGAATGTGGAAGGATGTGTATACTCTTATGACAAGTTGCTTTCCTTGTCAACAAAACAAGGATCCCACTCATAAGCCCGATGGTTTGCTTCAACCTTTGCCTATTCCCGATGGTGAATGGACACACATCTCCATGGATTTCATCACGAGGCTTCCTCACACACAAGGAGGGGATGGGATAGTATATGTGTGGTGGTAGACCACTTGACAAAAGTGGCACATTTTATTCCTTCCAAGGTCAAATTTTCAGCATCTATGGTTGCAAAACAGTTTGTGGATCATGTGTTTAAGTTGCATGGAGTGCCACAACAAATTGTTAGTGACCAAGATGTGAAGTTTATGAGTTCATTTTGGAAGACATTGTTTGAGATCATGAGGATTGTTTTGACACCTAGCACTGCCTATCACCCCAAAATCGATGGACAAACCGAGAGGGTAAACAAGTGGGTGGAAACTTACTTAAGGCACTATTGCCATGATACACTAGCATTGGCATGTCAACTTTTGAGGCACTCTATGGGTACAAAGTGAATATGCCAATGATGGTTCAAAAGCAAGAAGGGGTGAATCCTATTGCAAAAGAGGAGATGGAACAATACAAAGCTAATATGAAATAAGCTCAACAAAGGATGAGACATTATGCTAATGCTCATCGAAGACCATTGGAGTTCATGGAAGGTGATTGGGTATTCTTGAGGATTCCCAAGACAAGATATGGTTCTCTCAAGGGCACGACAAATACCAAGTTAGCTCATTGCTACTATGGGCCATACAAGGTGGTGAGACATGTTGGTGAAGTTTCTTATCAATCGGCACTTCCATCAACTTCAAAGATTCATGATGTATTCCATGTATCGCATCTCAAAGCTTACCTTGGGTCAGAGGTATTTGTGTAAGATGAATTACCGCTAGTGAATGAGGATGGAATGATTGAGTATGTGCCGGAAGCGATTTTGGGTACAAGAGAAAGAGTTCTTCACAACCGTACATTAGTGGAGTACTTGGTCAAATGGCGAGGGCTACCTAAGGAATAAGCTTCTTGGAAACCTGCCTCTACATTGGAAGTACTTGAAGGGTTGTTGGATGCATTTTGGAAGTCCAACATGGGTCATGAACATTGAATTAACTTGCTAGAAATTACTGTAAATTCACTGTGGACAGCCCTATACCCTTGAAAATTGGATGCATAATGATTGGAAGCTACTCAAAGTTCTTATGCCATTATGAGGAAGAAGTTATGGCTTGTTTTGAGGCTTTATCGAGCAACTTACAATCATATACATGTGATTTTGGTCTCCCACACATGGTGTGAGCATGAGCTTCAAGTTTGACATGAGTCCATTGACATATACTCCATCCATGAGGATTGTAATTGTACATATCAATGGTTTCGAGGATGAAACCCTTTGGGTGGGGATGGTTTGTAACAGTGGAATGGTCTCATATGAATGATGGGCCCAAGGCCAATTAACCATACCCATGGACAACACTTATGATAGTGTGAAAGGGGGGTCATGTATATAGGTCATATACACCATATTTTTGGTACCTTTTTGATAATCATGAATACACAAGTCTCTTACTCTCTCCTCTCTCTCTAAACCTAGGCTAATCATCCTAATCTAGGCATTATCCACCCAAGACTAATTAGGCTAAATCTAAACTAATCTAGATGCTACCTTCTTTCATTTACCTTTATGTGATGCAGGTGTTGAACTTGTAGGACTGATTTTTTTGACGGAGCTTGCCACTCCATGATCTATCAACAGATCCACGGCTATAGGACTCTCTTGGTCCACTTAATGACCTGTATTTTGTGTAACCTTCTACTCCTATGCATTAGCCCCAATCGAGTCTTTTACAGCATCATACCAATTGCTCATCTCATCAAAGACAACATCCCTACTCACCCTCATTTCATATGTGATAGGGCTATAACATATGTACCCCTTTTGCTCAAGGGAGTAACCAATGAACACACATTTTTAAAACTTTGTATCCAACTTATTACTAGACTACTCTCCGTAAACACGGGTTACTAGCCAGCTAAGTATAAGGTTGTTATGCTACTAAAAAGGTAATTAATATATGTTATCTACTTACATTTAAGCTCACTTATTTGTATTCTAATGTAGTCCATATATTACTTCCAAGTTTATTGAATAGATACTTACATTTTTAATTCTTTCTAGGATAATATTTAGACTAGTAGAGTGGATAGCGACACATTCGGATTGTAGCTTTTGAGGACTTTCCACACGCTCCCTACTGTTAAAGCAAAAGGCAACCCCTCTTTAATATAAAGAGAAGGATAACAGAAAGATCGAGGGCTCCCCCTCCACTATAGCCACCTACTTTGCAGATAGCCACCTACTTTGCAGATAGCCACTCTTAACTAACCTTAAACTATATCCTAAGATGAACTAATCATGTTTAAGTCTCTTAACCAATACTCAAAACTATTTCACATTCATTAATGGTTCTTTTTATACAACAAATTGACCCCATTTTACTAATCATGTATCATCAAATGAAATGTAAACAATATAGAACTTTACATGCCACAATAACACATTAAAACCATCATATTACTTCCAGAAAATTATATGGAAATTAATTACCTAGCTCTATTTATTAACCCTCCATTAAACAAGTAATTATATCCATTTTACACTACAACTATAAAAGATATTCATTATCAATAAAAACCCTTTAACATAGAGATAGAAAACAAAAAAATAAACTTTCTCTAAATTCCTTTATATATCTTGAAATATTGATTTTTCAAAAAAATAATCAAAATTAAAAAAGTCATTATTTTTTATTTAAAAAACTTTCTTAGGATATCTCACTTCCTTGAAATTCCATAAAATCTCTATAAACTACCCTTAATTTTTGGAAATAAGAAAAATTATTTGCTATTTGTTAAAAAATATTTATTTAATTCTTTGCTCATAAAATACCCAATAATTCCATAATTACTCATAGTAACAAATCAAAACATGCCGTCAAGGCATGACAACAGCGTTCCTACCTCCTGACACTTTATTAATATTTTCAATAAAACCGTCAAAAAATGCATCAAAATAGCTCAAAATTTAGCTCAATGTTCTAAAAATAGATATAAATAACAAAATAATAAAAAAAGAGAGATTTAATAAATTTTATAATTTTCTTACTAAAAAATAGCTAATTTTGCTCATTTTTATTCCTAGAAATTACTAAAACTACCTAATTTTACTCAAAAAATAGATAAATTAAGCCCCAAAATTAGGAGTAATCATTCCCCCCACACTTAATTGTGAAGCGTCCTTGCAAGCATTGTATCATGTCTTCATTTTGGTTTTGGTATTCTCACTCTTCATAACATCTGTATATAAAGAATACCACCAATAACTCGCTCTTTTGAAAAGACGCACACTCATACTAATACTAATACTCATTCGATTGTATAACCACTATCTTGAAATTTTACTCACTCATTACTAAGTTTCTAATTGGTATAGCCCAAATTGGTCTTTATCTCCATAGAGAAATTCTACAAAGATGAATGCTAAACTCTACCTTACTTAAGAAACTAGCACTAATCCACTCTACACTTAAACACTACTTAAGCTATGTCTACGGTTATGACCTTAGTCTCACTACATAATATCTCTTCATAGAACCCAAAAATAATTATTTTAATTCTATAAATAAAACTACTAAATCAATCGAGCTTATCTTAAGCATTAGCACTCCAACACTTATTTTTTATTAAGAGAAATTCTCCTCTGCCACCCATCACTTGTTTTTTAAAACAAGGTCCCACCCCATTGAGACTAAGGCATCGACTCCAAGCCTCAACATTTACGCTAAGGGTGTTCCTAGAAACCTACCAAGAATCTCACATGGCGATAGTTATCTTCTTGTGTTTTTGTTTTTGTTTAAATTTTTTTATTTATTTATCTTTTTTTAAAAGTCTCCAACTCTTCATTTTTCCTTCTTTTTCTTTTTGAATACTACTAGTTCACCCTCTTAATCATAACTTACCTATAAAGCTAAAATAATAGTCTCAAATTGTCCTTTAGAAACATGGCATGAGTATCTTGGCATACTCCATAGACATACCTCAAAGAATGCCTAAGCATAAAAGGACTAACACCAACCTCTGAGAAAAGATTAAAACTTTAGGTCATCTAACTAGCAAGACTACATGGGTTATAAGACCAATCAAGATCACTCTCACATTCTTACACACCCTCACTCTTTTACTCTTTAACACTTCAATTAATCACACTCTTTCATTTCAATTAAATTGTAATAAATTTCATTTAGTAACAACACAAATTATCATAAACAATAGAGAGTTTGAATACACCTGATAGTACGTTAAAACCTCGGTTCCTCGTATCTGCATTGTTCTTTTGTACTGTTTACTCACTTTAAATATCCTTTTAATAGTCTTCTCTCACTCTTGCAAAATACCTGTAACTCATAACCACAATACTACCTCTATGTAGCGTTATCCTAATATATATTTTTTAAGTTTTTTTAAAGAACATCATATAGACCAATGAAATAACAAACAAAAACATACAAACTACCACAGGTCCTCACTCATGTCAATAACTCCTCATCAATAAGCCATGGTCTAAAACTCCACACTCTCACATCCTCTCGCCTCTCATCTATAATAAATATGTCCTGTAAGTCATCATCTATGTGCTCGTCAATCCAAACAAAAGTCGCATAGACGTGGTCCAAGGCTCGTAAGCTATAAAATAGCATAGGTAACACAGGCAATCTAGCTAAATGAGGTAAAGAAGGGAGGCCACTACCACCACTAAATCTAGCACAAAAATCCTGCATGCTACCCCAAAATCCACAAGTTGATGGTAGCAAGAACCTAAGAAAGGGAAAGGTTCAACTCAAAACATCTCGCTGCCCTTCATCTCTCAGCCCTCTGTCTCTGGTCTTGGTAATCTCAGCTGCTGATATATACCTCTCTCAGGATGGAAAACACTATGCTCATCATGCATCTCAGGAGTAACTCCTATTAAGACCCTAACATACCCCATGATCTGAAGTGAAGGAATACTATATGGACCCTAATGGAAAACATCCGTGCTGCTCTCGTGTCCATGACTTGTGTACTCATATCAGTCCACGTAAATTCTATCTAAAATACATGTTCATCCCCAATTAAACATGGCAACAACACCATAAGTTACAAACAACAAATCCTATACCTTCTAGCAACTATACCTTCAAATACCCTAAGTACTTCAAATTCTAACAACTTCATACTCAAGTAACATAATGTTTCACTCGTAATCTATTCACCCTTAATGGTTCATTCTCCGATTCTAACTCTTGTATACTCAAAGAGCCACTATCAAACACTTCTAATACTCAAAGAACCACTATCAAACACTTCTAATACCTTGAAAGTTCCTAACCACCTAATCCCTAACTTACTCAAAGAGCCACTATCAAACACTTCTAATACCTTGAAAGTTGTATACCTTGATAGTGGCTCTTGTATACTCAAAGAGCCACTATCAAACACTTCTAATACCTTGAAAGTTCCTAACCACCTAATTCCTAACTACTATCATAGACTAACACTAAGTCGCTCTCTTTAAAATTCTGCACTTTGATATTCTGATCATGCAAAGCCTTTCTACGTTTCTGCATTGGCTTCAAACTTTGAAGAGGTAAAAATCTCTCCTCATCCAAGTTCACTAGCTTCAACAACCGATCATTCAATGCAACACTGTCTCCTAACCGCATAGCTAATGCTATCCTCAAAGTAGGAATTTCGTGTTCAATGAAAAATATTACATCTGTTCCATACACCAAATTGAATGGAGTATTTTGTGTAGCAACTTTATAAGCTGTACGGTAAGCCCATAACGCTTCGTATAGCTACCCATCCCAATCTCTTCAACTTTCTGCTACTGCCTTGGTTAATATTCCACATAGATTTCTATTGGTGACCTCCACTTGACCATGTGCTCTAGGATAATATGGTGTTGATTTAGGATGTTTAATCTTATAAAGCTCCATTAACTCATTAATTGTCTTATTTAGAAAATGAGAACCCTGATCGCTTACTAGCTCTAATGGACAACCAAACCATGTAAGTATGTTATCATAGAAAAACTTGGCCACATCCACCTCTCTGTCCGTCTTTAGAGGTTTTACCTCTACCCATTTAGTTACATAATCTGTACATAACAAAATGTATTGATTGGATCTATAATGTGACAAGGGATTTATCAGTCCTACAAAATCTATTCCCCACTTCTCAAATGGTTTCAATGCTAAGATAGGAATCAATGGTGTCACAAAACTTTTAGATGGTCTACCAAAGCTTTGACATTTATCACATTTATGAAAATAAAAATGACACTCTTTAAATAACATTAGCCACCAATAACCAAGAAGGAGAACCTTGCATGATGGTAGCTCTCCAACAAAATGTCCACCACATGGTTCATCGTGTAAAGCTTTCAAAATAGCACGAATTTCATCTTAACGTACACAATGATGATAAATTCCTTCTCGAGAGAAGGACTTATAAAGATATCCACTAAAAAAACTATAAAAGCTTAATTGCAAACAAAATATTTTTCTTCACCATCCTATCTGCTGCTGCCGTTAGGTGGATATTGAGCCGTGCTCAAAAAATTAGCAATGTCAGCATACCATGGCACTTGTGTTTCTATTAAAAATAGTTGAGCATCTTGCAGATCATCATCTACCCCAATCTCTTGATCATTCGTCAATAACCCTAGATAAATGATCAGCCAATACATGCGACTTTCCTACTTTAGTCACCACCTAAAAAGCATCCATCTAATAGCACATCCTGGTAATTATGGCCTATTCAAGAGGTATTTCATAGCCTCATGATTGACATAGAATATGAATTTGTTTCCTAGAAGATAATGACAAAACTTCTCAATGGAGAATACCATCGAGAGAGACATTCCTTTTCTGATGTCATATAGTTTCATTCCATATCGCTTAAGTTCCTGATTGCATAATATATAGGATGATCCACTTTATTATTATCTAATTGGCATAATATCAAACCAACTACCGTCATTGAAGCATTTGCATGAATATGGAATTCTTTAGTCCAATCCAGGAGGTACCAAAATTGGAGCTTCCACTAATCTCTGTTTAAGGAGCTTGAAATCTCCTTGACATTCCTTCATCCAGATAAAAGGATTATCTTTCCTCAACAAGGCAATTAAAGGTAAAGCGATAATGGTAAAGTTTGCGATAAAACATGGATAGTATTTCACACGGCCTAGAAATCCTCATATTTATTTAAGATTATAAGGAGGTAGCTCACTAATCTTTATAATCTTTGCTTCATCCATAGCTATCCCTTCCCTGGAGACTACGTGTCTTAAAAATGTACCACTTTCCACACCAAAGACACATTTCTCTAGGTTCAAGGATATTCTAATACTTTAATTGAATACTTGTTCCAACTTATCAAGCATATCCACAAGAGTGTCAAAGATGCAAAAATCATCTAGAAAAAACTCCATCCAATGCCTAAGAAAATCTTGAATCATGACACATTGAAAAGTAGTCAGGGCATTACATAGCCCGAATGGCATAACCTTATAAGTAAAGGTCCCCCTAAAGGTCATTTTAGGTTGATCCTCAGGCTGGATTAACACTTGGTTATATCCATTAAAACCATCCATAAAGGAATATAGTTCATGACCAACTACTTTATCTAGGACTTGGTCAGTGAACAGTAAAGGAAAATGATCTTTCTTCGTCTTATCATTCAATTGATGATAATCCACACAGATATGGATCTTGTAAATTTTTTTAGGGACTATCATCATAATAGGTGAAACCCATTCACTATAAGCTACAAGATATATAAACCGCACATCTAAGAGCTTAGTGATTTCAGCTTTAACTAACTTTGCATATACTGGGTTTGTTTATCTTTGTCGAGCAAGTCTTGTATCCAGCTCTAAGTGAATATAATGTTGACAAAGCTCGGGCTTAACTCCTTTTAAGTCTTTATAGGACCATACAAAAACACTCAAATGTTTAATTAAAACATTGTAAAAATCCTCTAAATAATATCCTTTTAATTGAGAACCTATTAATAAGGATTTTCCTTTAGTGATTTCTAATTTAGACAAATCTATTCCAGTATCATGTACATAAGTAGGCCAGTATCTCTCACTAGATACTGTAGAAATCTCTCAAGATATATGCATCAAGATTTCTTCTAGAAAATTGTGTTGATTTGACTTAACTATTTCTTTATCTTTATCTTTCGTTATAATAGTCACTGGTACATATGGCACAATCTCATGACATTTGTAAAATTCTTCTTCCCGTGTCTACAGAGTAACTTAACCATAAAACAGCTAAGTTCAATTTCTCTCTTTTTACTATCACTTATGTCTATGCTTGGAACTCCTCTTTTCACATACAAACTCCTGAGATTTCAAACCCCTAAATACTTGTTTACATCTAGTTTTTCATCACTTCTACCCCACTTCAATGGGTTTAGCTTCCACATTTACTTCTTCCCATCTATGGAAATTCACTTCATCCTTCAAAGTCTGAACATAACTCTCATTAAGGGTTACTGCATTATGTAAAGACCATATAGCCTCTTGTTTTTTGTTCCTCAAATTGCCAAATAAGGGCATATTCCTTCTTTTGAAGTTGGCATATAAGTAGCTCTCGTTCTTCTATAATTATATTTTACTCTTCTAGTGCCACGCATATAACGAGGCGATTTCTTCTTTGTGGTACACATATACTATATCTCTTGCAATTCCTTGCTCTGCCATAACTCTCGCAACACCTGTGCTTTATCTATTTCTAGACACGAGATTACCACTCTTAATTCCTCTTCAACTGATATATTTTATTCTTCTAACTCAAAACACAACTCCCTTAATTTGCATACATTATAGTTTTCAATTTCACCTTGGTCATTATCTAAATTAACTTTTTGACTCTTATCATCCATGCATTGTTTACCAATGCTCTAAATACCTTTACTTTTCATCGTGAACATCGTTTCCTCTAGGCTTTCCTCTTCCATCACTTCACGATTCTCTCCACACCTGTCAAATGGAATCCTAACTTCTTTCTCACACATTATCACTTTCTTCTTCTCCTCTCTCTCACACTCTCTATCATAAATTTCTAGTTTCTCCCAAACACTCTCTTGATCTTCCATGACACTTTCTATCATTAAGCAATCAGTCATCCATTCTTTAGATGTAGATAGCCAATCATGTAATGGAAAAAAGGGGAATTAGTCGGATAAGGAGATAGAGGAGTTAGGGTGCACCTAGTCTACCAGGCTAAGATTGTAGGAGAGAGTGCATTATTGTCTGGATAGAGAGACTCATGTCGAGTCTACTCAGGCCTAGAGAAGAGGAACAGTACTAAATAGGGGAATAGGAGAGATGAGCGGAGTTCTTAATAAGGCATTGTACTGTAATACTCAAGAATGGATTGGTCTTTGTCTTACTGTTGCTTTCTCTCTATTCATCTCTGTCTATTCATCTCTGTTTGTGTATTATTCAATCTTGTGGTAAGTTTGATCCTTTTTGGAGATGGAGTACTATCTGGATTCACCTAGGAATTGACCCGCTTTGCATTCTTAACCAATCTCCTGGTGCTTAGACAGACAAGTGGTTCAACACCTTAGTGTTGTGTTATTGCATTGGGCATAGTTGCATTAGTCCGGCTCCTCCAGAGCCACTAGGTGATCTGGAACCACGTAAGTGCCGAGTCCTGAGCAAACACCGACAACAGCAAAATAAAACATTTATGATCCTAGGTATGGTGCCTTTCAAATTTAAGAAATAAGGCTTCTTTTTAAGCTTTGATTTTAAGCTCTTTATATAAGATTTATAATGTAGGAAGCTTACTATATTAAGGTTTTAGTTAAGATTCAATAAATCTTTTAATATACAAGCTTTAAAGCTAACAAAGTTTAACAAAACAACAAAAGAAAAACAAAAACAAAACGATGCAAACAGAGAAGGGTAAAATAAAAGGTGCAGGCAGTCTAGCAAAAACAACTAGAGAAAGAGAATAGGGAGAAATGCTAACGACCAACGTGAGAAAGGGAGAGAGGGAAAAATAACAAGCAGCAGTGCGCAGCCCAAAGAGAGGGAATTTATTTTTTTTAAGTAAAACTTTAAGATCTTCTAACTTCCAAACTTTATAAAGTAAGGCTTGTAAAAGGAAGGGGAATCGCACAATGCACGAGTGATTTCCTTGAAGTAAGTTAGGAAGAAGATATGTGCTATGCCCCGTTGAGAGGGGAAAGAAGATGAATTGCAGCCCAATAGATATTTTGAAGATGGTTTACAGGCCTCTGGTGTACTATTTCTCTAGTCTACATTTATCTAGTTTTAGTTTTGTCTTAAGTCTTGAGTGTGTGCCATGTGGCACCTCTACATTTATCCCATAAGCACTCTCGCTCATGGTCTTGTACTTGGCCCTCAATGGAAAGTATCTCTCAGTTTTGCTTCATTCCTTTGCAGTCTTCCTCATGTTTTAGTTTAGTACCATGCTAGATTTCTAACATGGTATCAGAGCCATGAAGATCCCTCTTCTCTCCCCTCAGTCTGCTGCAACCATAGCTGTGTCATCTCCATCTTCTCCTTTCAGTTTACCTCTCTCAGATATCCTCTACCTCTGCCCCGCTATCCTTCTCCGACATCTGTCCCAAAAATTTACGCACCATTTCCTGTTTCTGCCCACGGGCTGCTCCTGTTGGCCTCTACATCTGGCTGCACCTCTTCAGCTGCAGTTCGTGCTGCTCCTGCTCCTGCGCAATCTCTGCCCCGCCATATTTTTGTCGCCACGATTCAGCTCTAGCCTGCTGCAAATCTGCGCCATCTTCCCCTGGACCGCGCCCCCTTCTACGCCTCTGCCTCTTCATCTTCAGCGAGGCCTACGCTGCATCTGCCCCGCCATCTCCTGCTGGAATTGCCCGCTTGTCTCCTCAGCACAAGCAACTGTCCTCAATTGTCACAAAATCATTAATAATAATTATGGGCTAGTATCCCTATAAGATGCAATCAAGGATGAATAGCCATCGAGGGCACACGATCAAGTTACTATTGAGAATCTTTGATGGGGTACCCTTTATACTTGACTAGATATATATGATAGACATTGTGTTTCATTGTGGGCTATCTAATTCAGTCTAAAAAGTTATGAATATATTCAATAAATAATTGACAAAGCGTTATAAAGTTGGAACAAAAAGTTATAATGTGGCGTTGGTTATGGTTAACAAAATAAGTCTACAATCCTCTAAAAACATTCATTTCCATGGTGACGAAGATTTTTTTAGGGGGAAAGACGGATTGTAGGAAATGTACGTGTTCTAGAAAATTTTCATGGCATAAAGTGGTATCATCTTCTATTCTATACCCACGAATAATTTTGTGTTGTTCCATAAGTCGACAAAACTAAATGTTTGGGAGAAATATACGTGTATTGCCTATGGGTATTATAGCATAACATGATTCATGGTCATTTGTCTAGATTTTATCCATTCGTCCTCTTGTTTATAATTAAATATATGGAGTAATGCCTAGAATAGATGTGCATTGCGTGTAGAAATATATGCAAGACGCAGGCATTCAACCACCATAAGTTGTAGTAGTTCGTGTAGTTGTCATGGATTTTATGGATTTGGATAGTCATTGGGAAGGTACTAATTGTTCTGGAAAAAATAAAGTCAAAATATATTAGTCGTAGAAGAAATTTGAAATAATATTAGCCTGATCTTACCTGGCATGTGTAAGTTGTCGAGAACGTGCTGGTATTGTTGAGATGATTTGTCAAAGAAGCCAGTATTGTTGAGATGATATGAGATTAGGCGAGTATTGAGAGTTTCTCAAAAAGAAAGAATTCTCCATAAGCCCTCGTCTTTTCCCACACGAAATAAAACATTTATGTCCCTAGGTATGGTTCCTTTCAAATTTAAGAAATATGGCTTCTTTTTAAGCCTTTATTTTAAGCTCATTATTATTATTATTATAGATTTATAATGTAGGAATCTTAGTATATTCAAGGTTTTAGTTAAGATTCAATAAATCTTTTAACATACAAGCTTTAAAGCTAACAAATTTTAACAAAACAACAAAACAAAAACAAAACAAAACGACTGCCAATGGTTCAGTGCAAATGCCAGAGAAAGAGAATAGGGAGAAACGCTAATGGCCAACATGAGAAAGAGAGAGAGTCAAAAATAAACAGGCAACACTGAACAGCATAGAGAGAGGGAAATTTTTAAAAAATAAACTATAAAATCTTCTAACTTCCAAACTCTATAAAGTAAGGCTTGTAAAAGAAAGGGGAATCGCACAGTGTGCAGGTGATTTCTTTAAAGTAATTTAGGAAGAAGATATGCACCATTCACTGTTGAAAGATAAATTATGAAAATATATTTTAAATGATTGTTTAGATTTATTTTTATGGTGACACTATGTGCATATATACATGTGATTGTTCTTGATAACCAAATCAGTGGGGCAGGGCTAGCACGGGTGCTCAGTGACTCTCCTCCAATTTATATGTGATTACCACATCCATTTTGGCATTGTGGGTGGCCATTAACTATTTAGACTATTCACTTGGACACCATTTTATTTAATTTATTTGGACTCTCTTAGTGTAGTCAATTTATTTGATTCCTTGTACTACCTTAGCCCAGTAAATATGAGGTCAATAATTGAATACATGCATAAAGCATGAAACTTTTCTATTCTTAAGGGAATGGGAATGGCTTTCCTATTTTTATGGAAAAAGAAATGGCAAAGGCCCAAAGTGGAGTGTACATTCATGGCTCAGACAAGCTATTCTTGAATATATAAAAATATGCTTCTTTGAGGAGGGAGCCATCAAACAAGTGGGTGAGATTTAACCCATTGTGAGGTCATGTATCTCTCTCTCTCTCTTTTACTCTTGTTGATAAAAGCTACACAATATTTTATGCTATGTTCCATGCTTAGTCTATTTGTTTAATATTGCAAAGAAAGAGAGTGATGGTGATGGCAATCATTAGCTTGTCCAGGAATCACGTTGCTCTTTGTATGGACCGGCCTATATTTACAAACCCTTAACTTCACGAGTACCATTATATCAAGTTCCTTATAATGAAGATTTTAAATTATAAGTAGATGTGGTGATGTAGTTAATTATAAATTCTTAACTAATTCTCTATATGAAATCATGGGAACTACCATCATCGTGCAATACGAACACTTGATTATCAGGCACACAACCCTTCATGCGTAACAATGAAGGGCACGATTTTTGAATACCTAGAGGGTCCATTAAATCTTGATTGGCTTCTTGTTGAAGATCATCTTCAGTTCAGTTAGGGTTGAATTCATTAGGAACTCAATGGAGTCTTCTTGGGCCCTTTTATTTGGCAGTTTAAGGGAGTCAAACCTTTTCTCTTAAGAAGAAACGTTTTCTAATTTGAAGCTTCAAAACGGCTACTTTATTCGAATTTGAATTTTGGGGAGAAAATGGAATTTAAAATCTAGCAGATAAAACCATATCATGTAACATATCTATGGAAAGCTCTTGATGCGTAGATCACGGATCTGTAATCTCCGGTCAAATCGGAGCTTGTATGTAGAAGTTATGGAGGTCCGAAAATTGTAAAATTGTCCCCCCCCCCCTTTTGGGAGAAAAAGTGCACCCTTTGACCACTCTTACACCTCTCTTAATCACCAATGGTTTTTGCTTACATGGCGGGCTCATATCTGTCAAAAAGTTAAACGTTTCCATAACCTCATGGCAAATTAAAGGGCCCCAAAAGACTCCATTGAGTTCCTAATGTCGTAGTCATCATGAGCGTCTTCTTCAATGCTATGCACCAAAGCATGTGTTGGCTTCAAATCAAGAAGCTTTTCATAACAATTAGCCTTAATATGTCCCTTTTTAAGACAACAATGACAAGTAGGAACAGACTTAGGTGGCTTAACTATATTGTGCACATTCATGTGGCTAGGCTTGGGATTTAAATTTACATTACTTGGCTTAGAATTAGCCACATTAGATACCCCAAACAAGGGAGCTACCATTAGAGACTGGCCTATTCTAAAGAATTACATGAAGTTAGATCCTTTTTATGTCTCTCTAGTTTTTATAGAAAATTTGTGTGTAATTTTTCCCTCATTGCTTTACCTTTGACCCTATTTCTCAAGAAGCACATAGTTTTTCATTGGGGTGATACTCAATAAATATCTTGATCGTCTCTTAAATACCTCTTGACTACTGCTCCCGAACTTCTCTAGACCTTTCTTCCTAG
This sequence comes from Cibotium barometz, assembly GCF_041138505.1. Classification (NCBI taxonomy): domain Eukaryota; kingdom Viridiplantae; phylum Streptophyta; class Polypodiopsida; order Cyatheales; family Cibotiaceae; genus Cibotium; species Cibotium barometz. The sequence continues at coordinate 16,619,623 of NC_141052.1, forward strand.
TTGCTAGTGGATCGGGAATAGGAGCTATTTTAATGCAAGATGACCACCCCATATCTTTTGAAAGTATAAATTTAAAACCTAATCAGCTTAATCGTAGCACCTTATGACAAAGAGTGCTTGGCAGTTATACATGCACTTTGCATTTAGAAGCACTATCTCATGGGTTCTGATTTTTTTATCAAGATGGACTAGCGAAGCATTAAGCACTTGCTTAGTCAACCTTTAATCTCAGACCTCCATATTAAATGGGCTTCCTTTATTCAAAGCTTCCACCCTATGGTCCAATACTAGTCTAGTCCTGCTAATGTTGTTGCCGACTTTAAGTCGTAAACCTATTGTTAGTAATATTTCTATTGTTTAAATCAATTACCATGATAATGTTGATTTTTCCACTTCCTAGACTTCTTTGATGCATAATAACTCGTTATCTTTTAATGGTTATTATTACGCTAATGATTTTCTATATCATGGCACTCAATTATGCATAATTGCATAATTGCATCATTTAGGCAAATAGCTCTGCAAGAAATGCATGCACTTGTATACATGGGATATCATGGCATTTCATCCATGCTAGTTTTTGGTCAAGAGCACTTCTTTTGGCCCACACTTCGAAAGGATGTCACATACTTTGTTTCCACTTGCATCGGAAAGGGCATCAAAATAAACCTTGTGCTTTACCATGCTGACACTTAATGCACGGACATACAATTCCAAATGGTTCTTTTGGGAGGATACCTTAATGGATTTCATCAGAGGATGCCTATGAGCTCATTACATAATTACATGATTTGGACAATTATGGATAGATTTAGCAAACAAGCATACTTTATTGCATGTAAGAAAACCTTGAATGCTCCTTTGGTTTTGTCAAATTATTTATAAAAACTATTTTCACTCATATGGCGTTCCAAAAAGTTATAATTTCTAATAGAGACTCTCACTTTTGTAATCACTTTTGGGGGTAGCATCATTGTTGTAAAATGGACTTTAGTTCTGCATTTCACCTTGAGACCAATGGCCAAACAGAGTCTACCAATAGCATTATCATGGATCGTTTAAGATCTAACACTAAAGATAGACCTTCAAATTGGGATGAGCATTTGTATATTTTGTAATTTTCTTACAACAACACTCCTCATTTGGCCACAGACAAAGCTCCATTCGAGATTGCCTATGGTAATTAGTGAAGTCCCAAGCAGAGCAACATGCCTTAGCTCGAAACCACACAAAGATACTCACTGTAAGTAACTACCACTATTCAAAGAGCTCAAAAAAGATACACAAAGCAAGCCAACAAAAAATGTCAACTGGAGAATAATTTTATCATATTAAGAGTAGAAAAATGCAGCCTAAAGAATGTTGAAAAATACCCCAAAGTCAAGCTTGCTCCACACTTTTATGGGCCTTTCAAGATAGTACATAAGATCAATGATAATGCCTTTAAATTATACCTACCCACCCATTGGTGCATACATAATTCCTTCCACATCAGTTTATTGCGCCCCTTGAAGGGTACCCCCTACTTCACCTATTATACATGATCCTCCTCTTCTTGAGGAAGACTCCAAAATTTTAATTCCAAAACAATCATTGACCACATGACCGTCTGACCACCACTCTCGCAGGGCGAGAACATGTTTACCCCCATCGATATTTACTCAAGTACTCAGTTGAAGAATCACAATGGATGCCTGATTCATCGCTCTACTACCTACCCTACCTTGATTGTTGCATATCATAATCATCTACATTGATTTTATTCATAGTTATTCACTACATGAGGTGATATATAGTGTGTAGATTCGCCACTTGAGGCAACACACAATCCTCACTATGGTGTAGATTTGCCACTTGAGGCAACACCTGAACAGTTTGTGCAGATCGCCACTTGAGATAGCACACTTCTACTTTGCATTCGATTTGCCACTTGAGGCATCACACTTCTACTTCGTGTCGATTTGTTACTTTTGAGGCAACACGATTTGTTACTTTTGAGGCAACACGATTTGTTACTTTTGAGGCAACACGATTGCTTAGATGATTAGTATGTGTTGATCGTTTGCTAAAGACACCACACTTTTACTTCATGTCAATTTGCCACTTGAGGCAAGATGATCTTTGAAATTTATGAACAATAAAGGGCAGTTGCTCTTCAACACCCAGGCATGTTATGGAAGTATATTTTAAATGATTATTTGGATTTATTTTTATGGTGAACACTATGTGCATATAACACATGTGATTGTTTTTTATAATCAGATTAGGCTAGCACGCCGGTGCTCAATAACTCTCCTCCAATTTTTGTGTGATGGCTGCGTCCATTTTGGCATTACAGGCGACCATCAACTATTTAGACTATTCACTTGGACACCCTTTTATTTAATTTATTTAGACTCTCTTAGTGTAGTTAATTTATTTTATTCATTGTAATACCTTAGCCTAGTAAATATGAGGTCAATATTGAATGCATGCATGAAGCATGCAACTTTCCTATTCTAAATGGAAAGGGAATGGTTAAGGCCCAAAGTGGAGTGTACGTTCATGGCTCATGTAAGCTATTCTTGAATATATAAAAATACACTTGTTTGAGGAGAGAGCCATCAAACAAGTGGGGAAGATTTAACCCATTGTGGTGTCATGCATCTCTCTATCTTTTACTCTGTATTTGTTGTTGAAAGCTACATAATATTTTATGCTATGTTCCATGCTTAGTCTGTGTTTAATCTTGCAAAGAAAGAGAGAAGGTGATGGCAATCATTAGCTTATAAGAGGTTGTCACCATATCTTGATAGCCCTCCTTATAACATGATATCTTTTGTCCATATCTGGGAAAGCTTGTTGATAGTCTTTTTAGATGTTATCCTCGTGTATAGTAGGACCCTTGAGGAACATGCTCAACATCTAAGAATTATGCTACATATTCTCAAAAAAGAAGTCTTATTTGCTAAAGAGAGCAAGTGTGATTTTTAAAGCAAGAGATAATGTACTTGGGACACGTTATTACCGTTAATGGTGTCAACATTGATTATGAAAAAATCAAAAAAGTGTGTGAGTGACCAATATTAAGGGTCGTCATCCTTTTTTGGGATTTGTGAACTTCTTCCAAATATTTATTTGGAATTATACAAAAATTATTTTACCTCTATCAAAACTTTCTAAAGGGGTGGAGCAAGTACAATGAGTACAAGCCTATGGAATGGGCTGAGAAGCTAGACAAATGTTTCAATGAGATAAAACATGAGGCTACCATGGCTCCTATGCTCCAAATTGTGAGCCCAAGTAAACCTTTTATGGTTGAAAACAGATGCCAATGACTATGCTATTGGACCAACATTATTCCATGATGGTAGGCTACCACAACCCAAGTAAACCTTTTGTGGTTGAAAACAGATGCCAATGACTATGCTATTGGACCAGCATTATTCCATGATGATAGGCTACCACAACTCCTATGCTCCAATTTGTGGATCGAAGTAAACCTTTTATGGTTGAAAAGAGATGCCAATGACTATGCTATTGGACCAGCATTGTTCCAAGATGGTGGGCCAATTTCTTTTGATAGTAGATTGATCCACATACCCAATGGCCAATGCATGAAAAAGAACTTTATGTTGTGATTCATGCTTTGAAGAAATGGAGACATTATTTGTATGGTTCTACTTTTGCCTATGTAGATAACTCATCTTTGAAATACTTTTGCAACTCTTGAGAGTTGCAGTGAAAGAAAGAGTCATTGGTCTGAGCTTATGCAAGAGTTTGATTTTCAGATTCGTTTATCAAAGAGGATGTACCATAAGGTGGCAGATGCTTTGAGCAAAATTAGCTATGTGAATCAGCTTTCATTTATTGAGATGCATTCTAACCTGTTTAACTCTCTTCTTAAGGGCTTGTATCCAAGAGACTCGTTAGTAGAGCTAGAATATTATCCACGCTAGTATGGCCTTTATTTCTATTACTTTGAGAGAGTATTCTATTCAAAATGGTTTGCTCTTTTGAAGAAGAAAAAAGGTCGGTGTATCCGATGTTGATGGTTGATGGTGCGAGGAGTTGCATCATATTTGAGTGTCGTGACACACTTTCTAGTGGGCATCCGAGTGTACTGAGGGCCAAAGTCAAAAGCTAAAGTTGAACAAGTTGTTCAAAATTATTAGCAATGCCAAGTCAATAAAGCCAAGCACTTCATACATATTAGCTTGTATCCATTGGAAATACCCGAAAAGAAATGGGAGAGCATTTCTATGGATTTTATGGTTAGATTACCATGGACTTTGAGGGGGACCAATTCTATATGGATGATCATTGACTCAGTAAGATAACAAGATGTATTCCTATGAAAGAGAAAATCTCAACTGTACAACTTGTTCATCTGTTTATTAAGAAGTTGCTAAGCCTTTATATGGCTTGCCAATTGATAATGCCAAGGATCCAAATCCTAAGTTCACTAGACATTTCTATTGAGAATTGTTTAAGAAATTGAACACAAAGTTGAGTATGAGCTCATCTCATCATCCCAAGTCTGATGGGGACAAACAGAGCATGTCAATCATACCATGGAGGACATGCTACGTACATGTCTCTATGAGACAAACTGATTGAGAAGAGCATGACAAACCGATTGAGAAGAGCATCTTTCGTTTGTAGATTTCTTACAATAGTGCTAAGCATTATACTACTAAGATGGGCCCTTTTATGCTGATGTTTGGCTATCAACCTACAACCTCGTGGATTGTTTATTTAGAGAGTCCTAGTTGGTGCTACACTTTTCTTGAAACAGTAGCAAGAAATGTTGCAATTTGCAAGAGAGAGCATAAAGAGTGCATAGGATAGAACGCAATTTTATGCTAACCAAAAGAGATTGGCTAGAGTTTTGGAACAAGGCCAATGGGGTTCACTTAAGAATTCCAAAAGATTCACAAATAATGCGAAGTGAAAAAGTCTATAACTCGTCTTTGAGATTTGCTAGACCTTATATAACCTTGAAAAAGATTAATGAGGTCACTTATAGATTCTGTCTCTAGAATGGAATACGTGTGCCTCATGTCTTTCATGTTGGTAATCGACTGAAAGAGATGCTAGGTGCAAGAGTGACTTAGTTTCTAACTAGGGGCTTGCCAAACTCAAGGGTCTATCCGGCCATGTTCCCCACCATGAGCTAGTGGTTGTTGTGGATTGTAGGGATCACACCCTTAGGAATAGGATTATTCTTGAGTGGTTAATTAGATGGAGGGATCATACGGATGAAGACCACACTTTTGGGAGAGTTCAACACCCATATCCAGATTTTGTCTCCCAATCTTTCTCCCACAAACAGTGGAAGATTGTTATATTCCATGCTTCAACATAATAAGGCTAGTGTTTAGAGACCGATCAGACACGGCAAATATTTGAAAGAGAGGTACGGTGTGCGTGCAGGCGTGCATGCATGCGTGTAATAGCAGTGCTTGCCCATGTCTCCACTCTTTATAAAAGCACATACGGGATCTCGTTAAAATTTTTCGCTGCACATAGAAATCCGCAAACAAAAATCATTAAGCACAGCACACCAAACTACCAACATTGCTAAAATCAAATGAAACAACCTGGTTTGCATTTACAAAAGCAAACACAATTAGGTACTTCTAACACCGAAGCACGCAACAGACCAGAGAGCCCCTCAAATTATTCCCTGGAACTTCTTTAGCCCTAAATCATAACACTTTTGATACACTCTATGAACGACTATTGCAACACCTTAGACCACTACCAACCAATGAAGACCAATAAAGTAAACACTAGCTAGTGGCTTATTTCTGCACCAGTCTCAAGAAAAGAATCACGTGGACCAGTGCATGTAAAGTTGCCGACCACACACCTGATCCCACAAGCCTCTGAAAGAATGATGATACCACGTGACTATATGAGGAACTTAGCTGGCTAAGTGTATGCTAAGTCCATACACTGGACAGCAGATAAACCGGCACTTGCAGCCACATTTCAATAGAACTGAAACTGGTGATCCTTGCACCCAAACTGGAGTCCTTGGGACAAAGCTAAACGATGCTGTGATCCGGTATGGCCAAATAGCTTGAAATCAAACAGAACTAAGCGCTTTGTCATTGATGCTCATCCTTCCCACACCCAAAATTACCCAATCAAGACAAACTGCTTTCCACCCCATGATGATATGCTTTTTGACCTTCACACAAAGCTCCCAACCATCAAATGTGGCCAGGATTGAGTAGTGAATGTCCCATACAACAAACCCCAAGTTATAGCACCTTTATAATTCTTGGCCCAACCCGATTGCACAAGGGCAGCAGTCTAATGGTTACAATAAATTTTCGATTGAAGTACTGGATGAGCTTCTTTGTGCTGCTTCAGTGGCTTCAGCTAGACCTTGTAGCATGTGAATGACATCCACTATATCTTCAAGGTAATACTTAGCTTTACTTGGCTTCCGTCCCACTGTACACGCAAAAACCTCTGCAATAGGAGACTCAGGAGCTACCACGGCATCAGCAATGCTCTTAAACATATCTTCATCTGACCTGTCATCACCGATGCATAGAACAAAATCTGGGGGTGTGCCTCTGCTTATCATAGAAGCAAGAAGCTTTTCGGTCACCAGTCCTTTGCTAACTCCCTGTTAAATGTTAGCCAAAATGAGAAGCCTTACACAGAAATCACCAGCCAGACGGATGGATAAACCCATCAAGAAATAGGTCCAACTAGAGTGCATATCAAAAGAACTGTAATGAAGCTAACCTGATCAAGAAGAGTGCCAACTAGAAAGCATGTCAAAAGAAGTGCAGCCGTTTTACCTGAGGCTTCACCTCCACGATGTGTTGACCACTCATAACAGCAACTGGCTCATTTCCTAGGACACTTTCCAGATGATCCAGCAACTCTTTAGCTTGCCAAGAACCAAAATCAGGATCAGCATCTTGATGATGCCACACAATCGAACTCTCTTTTGCCTCAATAAATGAACCATCAGTACTCTCTGTGTACAGCTTCATAATCGGTTCAGCCACTTGTTTCCAATTGAACTCTGAGGCAGGTACACAGGTCTCCCAATCCTCATCCCGTTTCCATCTACAAGAGCATTCAAAAGTTACAACACAGTAATACCTTTAAAAAGTAAGGCCCATTACACATATAGCCACGTTTTGCAGACTGGCAGGTCATGGACAGGCTCAATTGCCCATCCGTGAGCAGAAATTCCCCACCCATCACTGTCATCAAAAGGGGCAGGCTATGTGTGTAATTTGCCTAATGCAACAATCATCCATGAGCAGAAGTTCCCCACCCATCATTGTCATCAAAAGGGGCATGCTATGTGTGTAATTTGCCTAATGTAACAATCATGGGGCTTGTGATATGAAGCACCTCAAGTAGTAGCCATGCTCGGCCGCGATGCCGAGGCACTTGCAAGGAGAGAACCAGCCAGAAAGCTCTTGCCGTCCCCGCCCGCTCACGATGAAGACGACATTCTTTGGATCACTACATAAGGTGTTCAAGACAGATATGACATCTTGACTAGGAGTTTTGTTGATTGACGTTTGTGGCATCATTGTCCCGTCATAATCCAGTAAAATGGCTCGGCTTTTGGTCCTCTTGTAGGCAGACACAATGTGCTCCGGTGACAGCTTTCTAAAGTTTGAATCAAGAGCTATCACACGAAAATTCAACCCAAAGCCTATGCCCCAACACCGCCTCCTCAGATGATCCTTGGATGCCCTATCTAAGTCCACCATAAAACTACGTGCCCAGTATGCAACATCATGTGTGCTCACATACTTGAAATGCTTTTCATGCCGCATTTGCTTTTCTGCCTCAGGCATTGTGATGGCCATATTCAAAGCATCTGCTACTGCCTCTATATTCCAAGGGTTCACCCGAATAGCTCCACTGAGAGAAGGAGAACACCCAATGAACTCTGACGCCACCAACAAGCTCTTCTTAGGGGGGTCCTCTGTGGAAGCAAAGCGTGCATCCAGCTTCTCACAGCCCTGCCTACTGACAATGTATTCATACGGTATCAGGTTCATCCCATCCCGAACAGCAGTTACAACACAGCACTCTGCAACAGTATAGAATGCAAGCCTTTCATAGAAACAGACAGGCCTTTCTAGAAGCACAATTGGCTCATAGCCTTCACTTCCAAACTGCTGGTTTATTCTATCGACGGCTGCATGCACTTCTGTTTGAACTTCGGCCACATCCCTACCTTGCCCTCTGGCCGGATTGGCGATCTGTACCATGACCACTTTCCCCCGCCACTCAGCATGCTCACTTAACAGCTGCTCCAATGCAAGCAGTTTCAGACCAATGCCTTTGAAAATATCCATGTCATCGAGCCCGAGTAAGACTGTCTTCCCTTTGAACCGATCATTCAGTTCAGCTATCTTCTGTTCTGTTTGTGGAAGGTTCAAGCCGGTCTGTAACTGGCCCATGTGTATACCAACTGGCATGATCTTGATGGTCACATTGCGCCCATAGTATTCTAAGCCTATGTAGCCCCTCTTTGATTCATACTCAAGACCCAACATCCGACTACAGCAAGAAAGAAAGTGCCTGGCATAATCAAAGGTGTGAAACCCTATCACGTCAGCATTCAAGAGTGCCCGGAGAAGCTCATCCCGGACTGGAAGGGTTCGGTATATTTCTGATGAAGGAAAGGGGCTATGGAGGAAGAAACCCATCTTCACTTTGTTGCACTTCTTACGGAGCAGAGTGGGCAGAAGCATCAGATGGTAGTCATGGATCCACACAAAGTCATCCTCTGGGTTTATGACCTCCATCACCTTAGCTGCAAAAGTTTTGTTGACAGATACGTATGCTTGCCAGAGGCGGCGATCAAAGCGGCCACCATGATCCGGTGTGAGAGGAAGCATGTAATGAAAGAGGGGCCACAGCATTTGCTTGCAGAAACCATGGTAGAATCGGCTTCTAAGATCCTCGGGGACAAAAGCTGGGACACAATTGAACATCTCAAGGAGGTATGAAGCAACCTCTTCTTGCTGGGTGGGCTCTATTTCACACTTGAGGAAGCCTATGTAGATGACCTCCATGTCATCTGGGAGGCCATCTTTGAGCTGCAAGAGGAGCGAATCTTCATCCCAGCTAAATGACCACGAGTTGCCATCAGACCGCCTCTCTGCATGCAGTGGCAAAGTGTTTGCAACGACAATGCAGCGGTCCTGTAATATGGAAGAGGGGGTGTCAGAGTTAACACTGTTGCTGTACTCATCATCACGAAACTCGGAGAGTATGCCAGGGACTGTCATGGCCCTAGGTAGCCGTCTTGCCCGTCTTGAAAAAGCAGGGGGGTTGTAATCCCCTGTTAGATCCAGCAAATTTGTATATGACCTTGAAGACATGGCTCTTTTCAATTATGCGTCTTGCTGACACCCTAATACACATCCACCATGAAGAATTTCTCAGTACCTTATTGAACCCCCGATCACAGAGTTGCCAAATCACATAGATACCAATGCAACCCTAACACAGAAACATCTGTGAAACCCTCAGCCACTGTGAAGATTTACAGACCTTGTTGCAGAACCTTTGTGAAGAATTCAAGTGCGGATTTGAAGTGGTAAAGGGCGATTCAAAAGAAAAACTGATGATCAAGGCCACCACCGTGAATAAACTCACTGCAGATTAGAAGTGATAGCACACATGAAGCACCTGCTGTGCAGGGATTAACACTAATCTGCCGTCTCAATGGTGGTTAAACACCAGTTGTGATGACAAATGCCGCTTTAAATGCAAGCATGGATTGCTTCTGTGCAGCTTTGCAGCAGAAATGAGGAGGAAAACCCTAATCTGACCCTGTTAATGGATTAGGTGTTACTAACCTCAAGTAACTGCAACTGGGAGGCCCATTTTGGGTCACATTAAGAGCTTGCTTTCTCTAAATTAAACAATGGCACAGATCAAGATACAGGAGATTAGATCGAAAAAGGGATGTTAGAGCAAAACCAGGTTAATGAGAGAAGTACGGCAAACCACCTAGAGAGAAGGGAGATTAGAGCCAAGAGGTACCCAATTGCAAGATTAGGGCTAATTGAGAGGTACCAGTTGAGAGATCAACAGAAAAGAGAGGTTTGTTGTGTAGGAGTGCAGCTGGAAGCACGAAAGCAAGGGTCAAAGATGAATAAAGGCACGATCTGACAGAAGCTTGCATGAGACTTGAGAGAGAAATGGATAGAGAAAGAGAAGAGAAAGACGAGAGAGGAAAGAGAGAATTTGGCCCATTGCCCACCACTATTCCACATGCTTAAAGGACAATCAATCCATTTGGGTTTTCTTTCCACTTGGGCTTTCCTTTCATATATGCTTTTCTTTTCTGTGCCACACATTGATGTAAAATGTGCTTCAATATATGATAAAAAAATGCTTATGGGCTTTAGCCCAAGGTAGCCCTTGCCTCACAAAGGGAGGTAATCTACCCTACATTCAAATACCCTTTCTCATGACAAAAGATAGTATATGATAAAATATTATATGTTGCTGGCTTTCTATTATTGTAGTGTCATGATGATCATGATCATGATGGTTTGATGATATGATCAATGAAAACTAGATTGTATGGATGAACTCTAAAGGTGGCTTCAGACTGTGCTATCCTCCCGATCATGATGGTTTGATGATCGATCATGATGGTTTGATGATAACGATTGCATTGATGAACGCTAAGGGTGGCTTCATATAGAGTTGTGTAGCCAACCTCCAGAGTCTCTGTACAATTTGGTGTAGGAACGTCTATTGTCCACCTTCCATTTGCCACATCATAGGCCATCCATTTTCCATTCACTAATATATATTCTCCTTAATATGAGCATAAGAGATCTTTCAACCCCGACATGGCACTGGGTCAATTTCTTCAAAAGAACATGTCATTTAGGGTATTTTCATGAGCTATTGTTTAAGCTAGGGATGTAACAGCTATTCTTTGAGCTAGTATTGTTATCTCTATTAGTTATGAGTCTAGGGGTGTTCCAACTTTCAATGACCCCAACCTCTAGTCATCTTTGTTATGTGTTGTCTTCTTAAGAGACAATATTTGAAAAATTTTACTGTAGTTTTCATCTTGTCTTTGATCATAAGCACTTGGATTTCATGCATTTTGTTGATAAAGTTTTCATCTTGTCTTTGATCATAAGCACTTGGATTTCATGCATTTTGCTGATAAAGTTTTCATGACCCAAAAAAGTGTTGTTTTTACCACTTAATTTACAAAAATCATTTTTGTTTTCCTTAACTTGATCTTACTCCAAAAAGAAAAGGAAAGCTTTAGAGGTATCATTTTTACTAGTTAATTTACAAAAATCAATTTAACTTCACCTTACTCCAAAAAGAAAAGGCAAGCTTTAGAGGTATCATTTTTATAATTTACCCAAAATGTTGCTTTCAAGCCATGTCAAGGAGATCATACGTGCAATCGTGTAACGTTACCATGTTATACATGGGTCCAAAGAAGATCACATAATGTGAAAGGCCTATAAAACAAAACCTCCAAGAACTATAACACCCCCTTCATTATTACATGCCCACATCAACGAATTCCACATGTAAGGTTTTCTACAAAAAGAGTCTCATGCTTTCATCAAAAAACCTTAGATTAATATGCCACTGAATTTTCTATAATTCACCATCAAGGAAACAGTCGTATTTAGACCATGTGCTTGAGATAAGGACATTTAGATGAAATTTTATCATTGAGTATGTCATGCAATATGTCACAGTGTAATGCTAGTCTGTAAATACTAATTCACTGTCATGTTACTTATTTTCTTATATAACCCATGTGGGAACAAGTATGTGAGCTAAGTTTGTTATATAGAAGAAATTAGTATAAGAACTCGATCTACTTGCACTAAGTCCTTAGAGGGAACTTCATGCAAACTCTAGTTATAAAATAGAGAGGTGTTCTACAATACGTCTTGCCTTATTTGTAAGAATGGATTCAACCTACTATTTTTTCCCACCTATAAAATAAAATTTTCACTTTGCCAATATTTTCAAATTTTCCTGCTTTGATCAGCTCAAAATAGGTGGGTTTGTTTAAGCATAATATAGAAGGAAGAAGGAATTTGCATGTGTCCTTCCACATGCATGTGTGTGTTGGTGGGAAAGTGGGGGGAAGAGAAAGGGGGGTGTAATGGGTGGTTTTGTGGTTGGCACCCTTGGGAATCAAAATCACGAGCTCTTGTAGTGATAAGTCCTTCAGCATACCAAGAGCATACCTCGAGGTTTGCCCTATGGATTCTTGTAATGGTGGAGTGAGCGCTATATAGACTTTTACACTTTTACTTTTGAGTATTACAAACTTGCATTGAATCAAGACACCCAATTTACTTTCAAATTCAAGTGACTACTATGAAGGAAGATAGTTCCTACGTGTCAGCTGGATTCTTGTAATAGTAGAGTGAGTGCTACAAACTTTTACAATTTTACCTTTGAGTATTACTTCACTTGCACTAAATCAATACACCCGATTTACTTTCAAATTGAAGTGATTATGAAGGATGATAGTTCCTACGTGCTTGTGCTCTCTCTTATTGGTACCCATGAATAGGAGAAAATCCATTAGTTTATGTCAACATCTTCTTTCAATGCAATATCTAGAGAAAAAAGTACAACAATATATGTTCCAATATATGTTCTTCTTGTTATATGTTCTTCTTGTTCCAATCATGCTAGTACTTGTTCCAATCACTTGTAAGAGTATTATTTAGTACTGATGCTTCCTTTCAATTGTTTGAGCTATTCCTCTTCCACGCATGGTGGAGAGATGTATCATGTGTCCCACATCCTTTCCCCAAGTTCTTAAGTAAGTTGTCATGCCTAGTCTCTATTATAATCACTACTTGTTGCAATTTCAATTTCAATTAGCTAGTATAAAGGTAGAGCATGCATACCCTTTCGTGCATACATTTTAACGATATCATATCATCTAGCCCAAAGTTTTTCAACATGGATGTTGACCTTCAATACAAATAATAAATAAAATTTATTTTTTGAGCCATCATTTAACCATATTTTTATAGTTCTAAGGTGCTACCAAATTATGAGGTCGTATACACAAACTATCTTTGCATTCAAAAGAAGAAGGAAAGTATTATCCAACCCACAAATATTGTGCTACATATTGTAGCTTTATTGTAAAATTTTGCATGATAATATTATATAAGGCTTGAGAAATTGAAATGCAGAAAAGAAAAAGCTATTGAGACTTGTTGTGCTAGTTAATGACTCCAACCTCTTGAAAACAAGCCAAGGGAAAAGTTTGAATATAAAGTTTAAATTAATCAAGTGCTTTGGTCCATATGTATTACCTTTGTGGAAAATTAAGCAAAGTAAGCGAATCCAATGTAAGCCCTTATTTTCCATTTATGGCATGAAATATTTAATATGTGTTAAGTTCAACCACTTTAACATAATTGCTTTTATATCAACATACTTGTTTTACATTTTATGGTCTCTTTACTTTGGTATTCTATGGTGTCTTTACTTTAAAAAATATTATCCATTGACCCTCTTCAAAATATTATCCATTGACCCTCTTCAAATTCTTTTTCTTTTGGGAACAATAATTATATATATTATAAATATTAACATCCCTTTACAAAAAAACTACTTCAGGTACATGGAAGACATATTTACATCACAGATTGAGTCCCATTTCCTATTCTCAACAAACTGCAAACTAAGTCCCACATTTCATCTTCCCATAGAAAAGGAGTTCCCCCATGAGAAGTGATATCTCAATTAAATGCATGCAACAAGTAGCACATCAGAAGTGGTTCCCTTGGGAGACTACTATTCATACTTCTCTTCTTTAATCCGAATCTTTACTATCGGTATCTTTCCCGGAGGATTCTCCACCAAGGCCATGAATATCTCCTCTGGCTGCTTGTCTCTAAGGTACCACCTTCTAGATCTTGGTCCAAATTTGGGAAACTTCACTCTAACATCATTCCATGTATATACCTATAAATGATCAAACATATTAAGCAAGCCCAGTATGCATTAATATTTCACCTCCCCTGGTTTATATTACCTCTTCAAGTTCTCAATAAGAATGCACAAGTCTTTAAATTACTATAAAAAATCAATCACACTTTAATTCTTACACTTTATACTCTACAACATTAGTTATTAGGCTTCAAATTGGGAGTTATAAGCAAACTATTATGCTTAGCTAAGCTCAATAGTATTACTTATTTGGTCTTCACACTCTTAGATTGCATGTTTTGATTTGAAAAAAGCTTTTAAAAGGGAAATTTTGCTACCATCACCTTATTTAAAATCATTAAAACTTTTTCTAGAATTTTATTTAGCTTTTAATAGAAGTGTGTGTGGGGGGGGTTGTTTGGGAATGTATTAAAGTTATGGGATAAGAAGTTTGCTACCATCACCTTTTTTAGAATCCTTGAAACTTTTTCTAGAATTCTATTTAGTTTTCAATAGGAGTGTGTGTGTGTGTGTGTGTGTGTGTGTGTGTGTGTGTGTGTGTGTGTGTGTGCACGCAAGGGAATGCATTAAAATTTTGGGATAAAAAGTGTGATGTCACATATATCAGATGAGTGCAAAATACTCTAGAAATGGATGTAAAACCTTCAAAGATAGAGTCTCTATACATGCCAGCATTAAAAATAACACAAATATTTGCATTATAAAGGGAAGGAAGGTGTAAACAAGACTCTACATATGATATTGGATTCAACAAAGGGAAGCATTTGGAGAGTTGGGTAAAGTTACGATAATGTTAGGCATGTTAGCAACAAAAGTGGCATTTAGGAACACTGAAGTGTTGAATATTGGACCATCAGAGTATTACCAGCATCAAACTTTAAGGGTGTTGGGCTAGAAAAAAGGTTTTTGATTTAGAAACATAAGGCAATTACATGCAACAAATGGATATAAGGTATCCCCAAAAGAAATAAGAGGTGTGTGAATGAAAGCATGATTGACAAAGTAGTTAAGTTTAGTTAAGCAATTATCTTGCCTTATCAATTATCTTGCCTTAAATCTTGTGTCATGGGAAACTTGGTTGGTTTAAAGCCTTAAATCTTGTGTCATGGGAAACTTGGTTGGTTTAAAGCCACCTTGATGCGACTGCCAAATTGTTAGTGTCATGGGAAACTTGGTTGGTTTAAAGCCACCTTGATGCGACTGCCAAATTGTTAGTGTCATGGAAAACTTGGTTGGTTTAAAGCCACCTTGATATTGTTAGTGTGCTAGCTTGCTTCATCCTTTATTCCTTGGTTGTCACAAGGGTTTCAAGAGCAAAAGGGAAGCTTTGAGAGCTCTTCTTGCATAGGTGTGAGTGCAAGAAAAGATCAATGCCTAAGCTAATCTCACCACTAATGTTGGAATTATTCACATTATTTGGAATTTATGAAATTATTTGATGGATATTTATTTTATGAGCAAGCGAGACTGATCACCTCTAATTTGTCACATATTTTGAGCTTATATTGTGAATGTCAGTGCAGATCAGTGGTGGCAGGGTTAGTGTGCGGGATGTGCATGGATGCATTGGGCTTGCTTTGACGGAAATCTATTGACGCATGGCACATGGCGATTATTTATTTGTCGACAGTGGCAGTGATATTTTATGTGCACATTAGTGTACAACATTTTGATATACATTAGTTCTATTTTATGAGTAAACCTTAGAATGTTCACACTTGTATTTAGGTTTATGCAAGCCCAATGTGGAGATCTATATTTTTGGCTACATGTATTTTTGGATCTTGCTTTTTGTACAAGAAAATATATTTAAATACACCATGAAGAGGATGTGGACCACTCTCATGGTGGTGAAGGAGATTTAACCCGTTCTTGTGTTGCGTGCATAGCTTTCTTCTATTTTAAGCTTATGTATTTTTTTCAAGTTGATTTTTAATAGAGGGCCAACCGTGAGCTTCCAATATTGGTATCAGAGCCAGAGAGCCAGGGAACACAGAGATTTGTGCAACGTACTTTTCTTGTCAGAAATACCAAAAAAAGGTTGTGTATTGGGCACTCAGATGGCCCCAGGACTGCTGTCCTTTTAGTGTGAAGGTGAGAGCCGCCAGCATGGAACCCCAGAGTGACAACAGTTGTCAAAGTGCCACCTTTGTCTACTATCCTAGAGTGCACAACACTACTATAGTTGACAATGCACCAGTCTCACCGGAGAACACACTGGCTAACAAGCACCGGCAATAATAACCTCGACAAACAGGCGATAGACGGTAAACTAGCGCGAACCCAGCTCAGGCGGACGAACGAGTAGTGCGCGCTCCAGGACCCGCAACTCCTCACCTCTGCACACACCAACGTGCATGTCTCCTAAGAGACAAAGCAAAGATATTCCATTCTCCCCTTTATACTTGGCTCCTTCTTTGCATTCCAACGCTATATGGGATTAATACAAGGCTTCGTGGCGCTTTCTGGGTGAGCCATGAGAAGAGAAGAAGTAGAAGGAGAGCAAAAGAGAAGAGAAGAGAAGAAGTAGAGAGAGAAGAGAAGGAGGAAAAAGAAGAAGAAGGAGAGAGAAGTAGAGAGAGAAGAGAAGAAGGAAAAAGAAGAAGAAGAAGAGAGAAGAAGTAGAGAGAGAAGAGAAGAAGGAAAAAGAAGAAGAAGGAGAGAGAGAGAGGTAGAAAAATAAATAAATATATATATATATATAGCATCGAATCAACATATTTATTTATTTTAACTAGCCTACTAAGCCTTTTTAAGATCTTGCAAAAGTCTTGTTAAAGGCTTCTTTTTTAAACCTCCTTCACATAGTTTTGACTGGGTTTTTCATCAGCAAAATTCAAATCAACTTTTGGCATTATTGCAAAGGTTTCTTGTGACTTTTTTCCATGCCCTTTTTGAATGAGGAAATTTTTCTCGGCTTCAACAAATACCATAATTAATATGTATTTACTAATCACTTTCTTTGTCCAAAATTGAGATTTTTATAGATATGATCATAATTCATCTCAAAGTGACAACAAGCCAACATTATCGACCAAATAGTTGCATCCACATTCTACTTGCTTCAACATTCAAAGGTATTTGGCATACTGATTTGTCAATTATAAAGAAAGTTTGTGCTCACATTATAATCGACATACGGGTAATTCCAAATTCAACTACTAATCCAGGTATTCTTCTTGTGACATTTTTTTGGCTTGCCATTCATTGATATAATATTCAGTACATATTATTTTATATATGTATATACATTCAAATATTTCTTGTGTGTGTGTGTATATATATATATATATATATATATATATATATGATATCTAGTATTACTATTTAATTCGATTATTTTCACTATCCATATACATACATACATAGATACATACATACATACATACATATATATATATATATGATAATACACTTCATATGTATTTTCTACACACACACACACATATATATATATATTCTTATTGTTAATTAATTACACTTGCATAAAGAACAATCATTTGTGTTTAAATCTTTATGTTTAACAAACTAAGCAACTCTTTTAGATAACAAAAGAGGTGAAACAACTCTTAAAAAAACTAGTTGCTAGCTTGAAACAACTCTAAACTAAAAAGTGGTCATGATAATAGGAGAACTTTTTCATATCTTCTATTCTAGAAAGAAAAAATATATATGAATTGGACCATCCGTGCTTATTGAGATCTAGAAACTTCATCTCTTTAATAATGAGAATGAATAATGCACAACTCACAGCTAGCCCCTATTTGAGCATATGTAATTTATTGTTTTCTCATAATATGATGATGCTAACTAGATAACTTTCTAACTATCAATTTTCTTTTCTCTATCATATTGTATTTACTATAACAGTACTTATTGATTAGAATGTCTAAATTGATTCACATATTCATTTTTTTTGGCATATTCCATAACTGCTTCCCATGTTCCCCAATTATTCATTAAA
The DNA here is from genome assembly GCF_041138505.1 of Cibotium barometz. NCBI lineage: Eukaryota > Viridiplantae > Streptophyta > Polypodiopsida > Cyatheales > Cibotiaceae > Cibotium > Cibotium barometz. The sequence goes on from NC_141052.1 coordinate 16,637,555, forward strand.
ACTATTTTCATGCATCATAGTTATAGTTACGATTTCTTATCCATATATATGTTTAGTCTAAATATTTTTAATATTTTTAATAGTTATAGTTACGATTTCTTATCCATATATGTTTAGTCTAAATATTTTTAATACGTACATAAGTATTTCACACACACATGATTTCTTTATATAAAGGGTAATTATTTTAGATGGAATGTATTCATCTTATTTTTACTTTATTTTGTTGTAAGTCATAAGACCTTAGGTGCTGGGGATAGCAAATTAAAGGTTGAAGGTTAGAGTCTATTGAGAAACATCCAGCCATTAAATTATCTCCACGATTTTATGGGCCTTTTAGAATAACTACTAAGATAAATGACAATGCTTATCGTTTGTCCCTTCCTGACCATTGGAATATTCATAATTCTTTTCACATTAGTCTTCTTAAACCCTTTAAAGGTACACTACCTTCTACCCCTATTTATGATGACCCACCTCTCCTAGAGGCTGATACAGAAATTTTAGTTCCAGAAGCAATTCTTGATTGTGAGCAAACTCCAACAGCAAACTCCAACTCGCAATGGCAATGTTTATGTTGGATATTTGGTCAAGTACAAGAATCATCCTGTAGAAGAATCTCAGTGGATTCCAGACCATGCCCTTGCTACACACTCTGCCCTGATCGACTCCTTTCACAAACAGTTGCAATGAATTTTAAATTTGATATTGAGACCAGTGTAATCGTGTGAAGGTCATTGATTTGAGGTATCACACGATTGGCATTTTATTTTGGTATTTGATATTGATATGTGTGAAGGTCACCGATTTGAGGTATCACACGATTCTCAGTTTCTTTTAGTATTTGGCATTGGTATGTGTGAAGGTCACCAATTTGAGGTATCACACATAGTAATTTTTCCATGCAAAGGTCATCGAATTAAGGTATTGATGCACGAGGTTTTGATATTATGGATTTATGTGATGGATGTTTTGAATTTGCTATTTTCTTTTGTGCAAAGGTCACCAAATTAAGGTATTGCACGTAGTTGTTTAAATATGCAAAGGTACCGACTTTGAGGTATTTCATGTTTAGCAATTGAGGACAGTTGCTAAACATGTTTCTTGTTGCTAAACATGAGGTATTTCATGTTTAGCAACTGAGGACAGTTGCTTTTCACCAAGGAGGAATGTTGAAATTATTCACATTATTTGGAATTTGATGGATATTTATTTTATGTGCAAGCAAGACTAATCACCTCTAACTTGTCACATATTATTATCCAAAATCAAAAGATCCTTATAAACCATGGATAAAAGCATAGAAGCTCCTCAAATCCATGAAAACCATAGTTGATCATAACAATCAATGCATGCCATCTAATGGTCATTAATCATGCCAAAAGAAGCATTAAAATTGGTGGCCAACTCATTAATCCGGAGTATATAAACGTGGTGTTTGTTCAAGCAAAACTCCAAAGTAAGAAAGTGAAACACGTGTGTAGCACTCATTAAAAAACCCCTAGATACAAGTGATCTAGGTAGAACCTGATGAGTCCAAATAAAACTTGGAAAACATCCAATAAAATCCACCAAAACAAACAGATCAACTAACCCATGATAGAATTGTCTTAGGATTAAGAAATTAAGCACAGACCACACTTAAATAAGTGCAAAATAAATTATCATGGAAAAGTGTCAAAGGTGAGACACACTTTGAACACAGATTATAGCCATCATTGAAAAACTTAAGGAACATGTCCAAAAAAGAATGGCTAAACAATGGTAAAAAATCATGCAAACATCGTTTAAAATTAATCCAAATAAAAATAACTATTAATACGAGGTATAATCGTATTAATAATATGCGAATAACCCGCATCTATCTAATGTTAGCACGAGAAAACGTACTTCAACATTAAATAACCCTCGAAAATATTAAATTCTTGAGAAAAATAATTATCATGATTTTTTCCTAATTTCATAGGGTCTCAAAATACGATAATTTTGAATTCCACCAAACCTACCTTATGGCGTTCCAAACCTATATTTTTCCAGAAATTTTTGAGCAATTTAATTTGCCAAAATACCATTGATATATTATAAATATCAATTTTTTAAGATTTCTAAAAGTAATTTCTAGAAATTTCCTAATTTTTTTCGAGAATCCCATCGTTCATGAAATTTCCGATTCCGCTCAAATCTAATGAAAACTTATAATTTTAATGGATTTTTCAATTTTCTGGGTCAAAAATTATATTTTTAAAGGAATTTGAATGGTCTCACGGGCGCCCGAATGGACACACCACATGCCAAACACCAACCCCACATTTTCCCAAAATTAAAAATAACCTTTGTCTAATTTTCCACTACTTTTTAGGAATTTTTTTAAAATTTTTAATTTACCCCGAATGCATTTAGAATACGAACAGTCAAAAAATTTTGGAATTCCAATGGTTTTCCCGGAATACGGAAAGCCAAAAGTTTCGGGAAAATGAAAAGACAAAAAAAAAGGAATGTGAAAGGTCAAAAGTTTTCGGAATACGGAAGGTCAAAAGTTTTTCTGGAATTCGGAAAGCCTTTTAGGTTTCGGGAAAGTGGAAAGCCAAAAGGTTTCCCGGAAGATGAAAAGCCAAAAGGTTTTAAGAGAATTTCAAAAATTTCTAGAGATTTTTTTTCTCAAATCCCATATTTTCTCATAATTTTCAGTCTTTTTTTCAAGTTTTTTTGAAAAAATATTCCAAAAGCTCTTTTTTTGTAATAAAAAACTCATTAAAAAAGATTAAAAAAACCAATTTTAATAATCTGAGGTTAAAAGCTTATGTAATTTTTTTTTTGGGGGGGCAATTTTCGTTCGGTGGGCTGCGGCGCAGTCCCCCCCCCCGCGTGTGCCAAAGACAAAGAGAGGGAGAGAAGGTCTCCCTCTCCACTCTCCTTCTTCTCCAAATCAACTCCTCTCTCACCACCCCAACTCTTCTCTCTCTCTGTTAATCAATAATCAGAGATATTAATTTTTAATCAATCTCCTTAATCATAATTAATTTTAATTATGATTAATATTAATAAAAAATATAATTTTTGAAGAGGTGGTTTATACATGCGAGAGGAAAATAGAAGAAAATTTAGAATTGAGAGACGAAGAGGGTCCCACGCACACGGGAGAGCATTTCATGCATCAACATGCTGCCCCCTACTGCATTTGAACAAAAAATCGACAGAAATTTGATCGCATACCCGCGGAAAAACCCGTAAAAATGTATTAAAAATACATTTTTAACCATAAAAATGCTCTAAAAAATTAGGAAAAAATTCCTAAAATTTCTAGAAATTTAGGGAATCCATTCTACCAAAAATACCCACAATTAAATATGTGGTATTTTTGTAAAAATTTCCATTAATGCTTATTTTAAACCACAAAAAATAGAAAAAATAGCATTAAACTCACGAAATTCCCCCGCACAACGTCGATTCGTAACACGCGTTCCAATCGCCATATCGACGATCCACATGCAAATCATCAACACAAATCAACAACACAAATCAACAAAATAATATTTTTATTAGTAAATATTAAAATTTACTTTTAAAAAATGCCAAAAATTACAATAAGAAAAAATCAACAACAATTAACTAGAGATTGCTCTGATACCACTGTTAAAACCCTAAGATCTCTCTAGATAATTGTTATGCATAAACATGCATAAATAAGGCATAAACTTATCCACCCAACCACCCCCGAGCCCAAGGGATGCACACATGAATTATAATGAAATACATCATACCTTTACCTTGATGTCCCATACCATCAAGAGGTATAACTCCAATCCAATAGCATGTAGCTATAGTGTGAAATGGTAGGTGAGTAGTTATGATCCTCTACACAAAAGAGCATAACATAACCTACCCTCAAGCTAACATCAAGAGACCATAGCCTAAGCCTCAAGATAACATAGCCTTGGCCTCCAAGCCCCAAGCCTCCTCTTGAGTGTACCCCATGCCCCTATTATATAGGAGGGCCCTCAAGTGACTCTTGACTCTCCATTTCCCATGTGTGACCCTTGGATGCCTGACCCTAACCTTAACCCTTAAGGTTAGTCCTAACCCATGCTCCATTAGAGCTTGTTCCCATGCTCCCATGCTCATAAGCTTAATGTGGGTTAGCCTCCTAGTATATACACACATAATGTGCATATAACGTACTTCCCCTCTCTCAAAACATTGCACTCTTGCAATGAAAAGAAGGAGAACTGCGCTGAATAATCTCAACTTTCTTCCAAGTCGAAACCTCTATTTCCCTATCTTTCCACCTAATTTTAACCTCAGGGAGATCAGTCAACTAGAAAGTTTCATTTCCCTGAATTCAAGTACCTTATCAGGTTCATGTGGAACTTAGGATAATTTTTCGACTTCAACGAGTTCTTAAGGAGTAACTATGTTATCCTCACCTCCCAGTCTCCCTTTCAATCTATTGATATGAAAGACTGGATGAACTCTAACAATTGGAGGTAGTTTTAGTTCATACGCAAGCGTGCCAATCCGATGTATAAATCAAAATAGACCACAATATCTAGGAGATAAATTCCAGCATTTTCCTATTGACAAAGTCTGAGAATCTTTAGGAACTTTTAAATAAACCAACACTCCTGGTTCAAAAGACCAAGTTGAGCGTCCTCTATCAGCATAGAACCGTGCCCTATCCTGAGCACTCTTGATAGAACCGTGCCCTATCCTGAGCACTCCTGGTTCAAAAGACCAAGTTGAGCGTCCTCTATCAGCATAGAACCGTGCCCTATCCTGAACACTCCTGATAGAATCTCGAGCTTCGGTCAGCATTTCGTGCATATCATGCAGGCAAGAGATCCCTCGATGCATCAAGCTCAATGTCCTTAAGACCGACATCAATAGGTGCCCTGGGTTGATACCCATACATAAACATGAATGAACTAAAACCAATAGCCGTATATTTAAAATTGTTATAGGTAAATTCTATCATTAGAAGATATTTTTCCCAATTTGATGCTTTTCCAGAGACATATGCATGAAGCATATCTGATTGTAGAGGACATGCATGAAGCATATCCTCTACAATCTGATTCATACGGCTACAATCTGATTCATACATGCATGAAGCATATCCTCTACAATCTGATTCATATGGCTCTGCTTGCCCATCAGACTGCGGATGATCAGAGCAATTCATACTCAAAGTAGTTTCCTCGTTGTTGTAAACCATTCGGAATAAAGTAGGAAAACATGGCATTATAACAGCAGGAACCATGGATTCATCAGCGCGCCGATGTACCCACATCAGCACATGGAATTATCGATGTCCCGAGTTATCCATATCAACATAGAGAGTCATCAACGTCTCAATGAGTCACATATGTTCATCCGTAAACCATTCGGAATAAAGTAGGAAAGCATGGCATTATAACAGCAGGAACCATGGATTCATCAGCGCGCCGACGTATCCACATCTGCACATGGAATTATCGATGTCTCGCGTTATCCGTATCAACATAAAGAGTCATCAACGTCTCGATGAGTCACATATGTTCATCCGTAAACCTATCAGGTGGACTATATAAATTACCTGAAGTACGGAGCTAGAGAAAGAAATGCCAACAAAAGAAGAATCCAAATTTCCTTAATCCGAACACAACAAGATAAACTCGTTGAACTCTAAAGAAAGAGATTTCAATAAGTAAATATGCCGACGAGATTACCCTCATCAAAACATGCAGGCTATAGATAAAAGAAGTTTATCTAGAGAATGCCCACACTATAACTTCAAATAAATTCAGAAAATGAACTTGTCTTTGAATGTTGAGGTCAACATGCTAAGTGATGTAAGCAAAGCAACAATCTTGAGCCCAAATTTTTCCATAAGATAATATATGTGAGAGATCGCTAGCATCCCATACCACCATGATACCACCCATACATACCTTACCAATCTGAAACTCCCTAGTATGCTGTCTAGGAAATATGAATAAAATCATGTATAAAAGGAATAAAATGTCCTTATTCCAGACTTTCACATACTAAAACTTGTCTCTATATACCTGAGACTACATCAAGGAATAACTCTTTCCGAGTGTATCATTAGAAAAGAAATTGAATTATTAGCGCCTTTCTAATGATAACTACCCAAAACATAATAAAGTTAGGGTAGAAAAATAACTCACCTAGATATATAAGCAACTAGGTATTCGAGTTGGAATATGTACAAGAGTACAAGCAATATACTCCAAAATTAAGTGCAAAAAATGAAGGCAAATGCTACCTTCAAAGCACATGATATTATCCAAAAGATCAAAAGATCCTTATAAACCATGGATAAAAGCATAGAAGCTCCTCAAATCCATGAAAACCATAGAGGATAATAACTACTGCCTTGAAGGCAGTAGTTATTATCCTCTGAAGGCAAATGCTGCCTTCAAAGCACATGATATTATCCAAAGGCAAATGCTGCCTTCAAAGCACATGATATTATCCAAAATATCAAAAGATCCTTATAAAACATGGATAAAATCATAGAAGCTCCTCAAATCCATGAAAACCATAGAGGATAATAACTACTCACCTACCATTTCACACTATAGCTACATGCTATTGGAGTTATATCTCTTGATGGTATGGGATATAACTCCAATAGCTACATGCTATTGGAGTTATATCTCTTGATGGTATGGGACATTAAGGTAAAGGTATGATGTATTTCATTATAATTCATGTGTGCATCCCTTGGGCTGGGGGGGTGGTCTGGTGGATGAGTTTATGCCTAATTTATGCATGTTTATGCATAACAATTATCTAGAGAGATCTTAGGATTTTAACATTATTTGGAGGAGACTGACACGGCTATATATTGGATGAGGGTACTCCGAGCTACACCTGTGGCTCGGAGTAATTAGTGAGGGAAAGCTAGTACATCACATGGTGGACATGTGGCCACTGTTATGATCCATGTTATTTGATGGACGATAGTCATGTGCTCATTTATTATTTGACGGCCGGGGATGCCCGAGTATTTTTACTAGTCAGTAATGGATGGATTTCCATGTGTAAGTGGACTCCCACGTGTATTTGGTGACATTTTGGTATTTGATTTATATTTTTTATGATGATGCCTATTTCTCATGACCACGTTAGGATTGATTGACGTGATGCCAATTGATTGTTACTGAGGTGGTTTATGTTTATGAGTTTAGGTGATGAGGTGTGCAAGGGCACCAACTTAGGTGTTGCACAGTACGAGGGTGCCGATTTAGGTGTCGCACGGATGGTGGATTGAGTCGTGGCATGTGGACAGATCTCATTATTATATTCATAATATTTTGTGGCCGTATGATGGTGTTTGATATTATTTTGACATCATTGTGATGTGTGTGTTCGCTCGCGTCAATTTATTGTACAGTGTGCGTGCGAGCACTAGTTAATTTATTTTGTAATGTGCATATGTGCACAAGTTAGATTACTATATTAGAAAATTGTGCAAACCTTAGTAGGCTTGAGGACAAAGGCTAATTAAATGGCAAAGTCCAAATATGAATGTGTACTCTATTTTTGGCTCAAAGTCCAAATATGAATGTGTACTCTATTTTTGGCTCAAAGCCTACTTTTGGAATATATCACCCACACGAGAAGAAGCCACTCACGTTGGGGGGGCAGATTGTACCCAATCTTGTGTTCTTGATCTTTCATGCTCTTGATTTATGCTATGATGTTATGGTTTAATTTCTTTTATTATTGGATTTGTGGAATAATTTAATCTCCATGTACTATGTTTATAATTTCACAGGTTGAACTCTTTTGAAGATTCAAGGATGTATACCCAAATCTCAAAATACAACAATGTTGTTTTGAGTACCTTAAGCCATTCTTCATGCATAAGTTGAAGGACATCACACAACACTACTTTCATCTACACTGATTCTGATAGCTCATATTCTTGACTCTTCCTCCTTCACTTGGAACTCATTTAACCGGCTTTGCATCTATCTCTTCCTCCTTCCAGTACATGGTGATTAAATTATTCCACAAATTCAATAATAAAAGAAATTAAACCATAACATCATAGCATAAATCAAGAGCATGAATCAAAAGCATGAAAGATCAAGAACACAAGATTGGGTACAATCTCTCCCCCCAACGTGAGTGGCTTCTTCTCGTGTGGGTGATATATTCCAAAAGTAGGCTTTGAGCCAAAAATAGAGTACACATTCATATTTGGACTTTGCCATTTAATTAGCCTTTGTCCTCAAGCCTACTAAGGTTTGCACAATTTTCTAATATAGTAATCTAACTTGTGCACATATGCACATTACAAAATAAATCAACTAGTGCTCGCACGCACACTGTACAATAAATTGACGCGAGCGAACACACACGTCACAATGATGTCAAAATAATATCAAACGCCATCATACGGCCACAAAATATTATGAATATAATAATGAGATCTGTCCACACGCCACGGCTCAATCCACCATCCGTGCGACACCTAAATCGGTACCCTCACACTGTGCAACACCTAAGTCGGTACCTTTGCACACCTCATCACCTGAACTCATAAACATAAACCACGTCAGTAACAATCAATTGACATTGCATCGTTCATGAGAAATATACATCATCATAAAAAATATAAATCAAATACCAAAATGTCACCAAATACACGTGGGAGTCCACCCACACATGGAAATCCATCCATTACTGATGATGACTAGTAAAAATACTCGGGCGTCCCCGTCAAATAATAAATGAGCATGACTATCGTCCATCAAATAACATGGATCATAACAGTCCCCTCTCTGAGAGACAGAGGAAAGTGGATGCCACATATTGGGGAAGGGGAGAGAGAGAGAGAGAGAGAGAGAGAGAGAGAGAGAGAGGCAAAGCCGGAGAGGAGTGTACAGGTATGTTGAAAGAAGCAAATTTAAATAAATAATATAATATAAAAATATAAAGATATATAATATATAAGTATAAAATATATAGAATACAAATACCTATAATAAGTTAAGGATATTAAATAAATTTATATATATTAACATATTACAATATAATGTTATATAATAATAGTAATAATAATATATACGTAAAAAAAGACATATATATATAGTAAATATATCATAATATATTATAAATATGATAATTTGATATAAACATATATAAATAATATAATGTAATATATAAATATACATATAATAATATAATGTAAATAATAAATAAAACATAAAAAATAATAAATATATAATAATATAATATAATAATGATATATGAATCAATATACATATAGTAAATATATAATAATATTATATTAATACTATTATATATACACATTCACACACATACATATGTGTACACACAATCACACGTGCATGTAGAGGGGGTGTGTGTGTATGTGTGTGTGTGTGTGTGTGTGTGTGTGAGAGAGAGAGAGAGAGAGAGAGAGAGAGTTTCTATGTGTGTGAGAGAGGCTGTATGTGAGATGTATGTGAGATGTATGTGAGATAGATGCGAGAAGAGAGTACATGTGCACATATATGTGTGTGTGAGAGGGTTGTGTTTGTGCACATATATGTGTGTGTGAGAGGGTTGTGTTTGTGCACGTGACAGAGACGTAAAGAGAATGCATTTGAGAGAAAAACACACATATATGTGTCTATGTGAGCGAGTCGCACATAGATATATGCACACACGTACATACACACACAATACACACAACAATATACAAACATGCACACACATTTACACACATACACATGCATACATCTGAGACCCATCACTAAACCCGAAACTTTACATTACTCGTATGATATTAATTGACACTTACCCCTCATTGTAATCCAATATAATGAGTCGAGGAGAGTCTAGATTCACCCATCCGAACCGCTAAAGTATGCCTAGGTAGGAATAGCTGTCTGAAAGCAGAGCAGTGCATACACACAGTTCTATACCCACATTAGGAGGGTTTCACAAGCGTCTGGCGGACGCAGCAGCGTGTCAGGCAAGGTGGGTGCACACTTTTTGGCTGCGTCCGGCGGACATCCCTAGGGTCCATTTCACAAACGCCACCCCCTGCAAAGATATCATACCAAAACGTTGGACGTTTCGCCCAACGTTTTTCGCCCAAAAGAGACACAGAAGCTCATTAATCAAACAGCATTCTTCAATCAAACAGCATTCCGCGGACATCCCTAGGGTCCATTTCACAAACGCCACCCCCTGCAAAGATATCATACCAAAACGTTGGACGTTTCGCCCAACGTTTTTCACCCAAAAGAGACACAGAAGCTCATTAATCAAACAGCATTCTTCAATCAAACAAATCACATATACCATTTCATAGACCACAAACTTTTCAACATGCCATGTGTTGAAAGGTGTACCTTCTTCACAGAGCTTCTGAATGTGGACTGCAATTCAAAGTGCTGCTTTTGCAACGTACAAAATTCTGGTGACTCGCAGCATGCTATGACTCCTGCAAAAAGAAAAAAAAACAAATGTATTCTTTTGCAAAGAGGACAGGGGAGTCGAACCCCTTCACCACCACAAAACAAGTGTGGCTACACCGAAGCTCTCTTCGAGAAAGGGGGAGACGGTGAGTGTGGATAATTGCACCATCTCCCCCCTTCCCAAATGCAAGAAGTAGTTAATATCAATATGTGAAGACAAAAGTACATTTCTATTCCAAGAAATATAAAAGACACAATCACCATTGCTTTGAAACCATGTATATCACAGAAGAAATATAAAAGACACAATCACCATTGCTTTGAAACCATGTATATCACAGAAGAAATATCCACCATATCAGAGAAGAAATATCCACCATATCAGAGAATAGATATCCACCATATCAATAGCACCTGCATTAACACTAAAAATTTACTGATGCAATGGAAAGTTAACATCACACATGCATGTAATCTCAAGTTTCTCCTGGTCTCCAACCCACATCAACCAAGTTCCTCCTCGTCTCTGCAATGTCTTCAAGATCAACATGTCGTTGAAGGTACTCACAATAGATGGACCTTGCCAGATTGTCGTTGATTGGATCCCAAGCCACAACCATCATTCTCAACATCATCCGTGCTCTGATACTCATACGCAATATCATCGGCCCCATTCTGCCCTCGTTCAAGTATGTCATTGGCATCTTCTGTTGTTGCTACGGCTTGGACCTCAGCCAAAGTGCTTGCTAATATCCCTCGCGTCTCCTCTACATTGCCTCCAGTTCATGTCAAACATGTCACGATGCGCAATGCACATATTGTGCAACACAAGGCAAGTAGCTACCATGCCAGGCACATTTGCAAGGTCCATGTCACACCTTTTCTGCTGCATGTGATTGTGGACTATCATCTAGCATCACGGACTCATCAGTGGGGGCAGATGCATGGCTATACACCCGGACATGTGCTCGAGGATGCATGTACTCATCCACAATATCATACCACTTACATGTTTTTTGAGCATTATTCCCCAAGACAGAGTTGTGAAGTCTGTCCGCCTTGTATTGGTCGTACACACGACCCCACTTCTTGCGGCAAGCTTCACTATCTTTATCGAAGTCGCTGTATGTGGATGCTAGTTTATTTGCAATCCTTGACCATAAGTCCTGGCCCTATTTCGTAGGCTTGTTGAACTCGTCATTGAGTCCACCTCGTTCATGGCATAAGCTAACCACTAATAGTCCTTCCAGATTGATGATTTCCCACCCTACGCCTCTGTTTGGTCCTCCACACCGTGCACCTTCTGGGTCTTCTTTCCTCTAGTCTTAAGCTTCTTGGCAAGTGGTTTTGAGGAGCCCCCATCAATACGTTTTCTTCCCTTCTTAGCCTCCATATTACTCCCCTCTGCATGAAAAGCTGGCTCTTGTGAAGTAACTAGACCATGACCGTCATGGCCTAGATCTAGCTGATTGTGGTGAGGGCTTGCTTAGGATCGAGGATTTTTGGTGGCGAACGCTAGGAGGAAGACCTGGTGTGGTAGGTAAGCGAAAAAACATCGGAGATGAAGAAGGAAACAAGGGAGCAAAGCTCGAGGAAATGACAGGAGTTGTTTGGCTGTAAATTGGCAGTGAAGGACTAGACATCTGGCTCTCAGTGAAGAAAGATTGTGTGGTGTCAACAAAGTCTTTATCAACTTGGGAATCAGTTAGAAGTCGTTGCATCGACATTCTCTGGCACTATCCTACAATGGATGGGCCAACAAGACACTAGAATGAGTATCTCTCTCTTAGTCTCTCTCTCTCTCTCTCTCTCTCTCTCTCTCCCTCTCTTAGTATAATCCATAGCTATTGCAGGCCTCGAGACTGCAGAGAGTGCTAGAACAACCTGTTGTGCAGATTAAAGGAGCACTAATGGTGAACATGAGTTGCAAAATTTTGGCGCCAACATTATAGCTTTATAATACCATAAAAAGGCAGCTTCTACATACCAAATTGCAGTTGCAGTGCAGGACCTCTTATTTCTAGCAGTAGCAAAAAGCCAAGCACAAATTTATCTTGTGAAACTAGCGTTCCAGAAGCTCAAGACAGATACACGAGTACCATGAGTAATCTATTCCAACAGGTAGATGCTTACATGTTTTCAAACAGGTAGATGCTTAATATAATCTGTCTTCAATACCTACACATACATCGCATATCTAATCAATGGTGTTTGCAAATGATAAATTCTGTGTTCCTACCTAATATACACATGCATGCATATCAACAGTATGATAACCCATATGAAAATCTCACATCCAAGTAGAAGAAAGCATTAAACTAAAGGTTATGATAACAAAAAGCATTCTAGTTTCTTGGCAAGACTGTGAAAAAAAGTAAATGCTGTTAAGAACCAGCGCTGGAGAAGAGGAAACATGATAAAAAACAGCGAAGAGAACACATAATCTATGGAGCATACCTGTTCGATGATCAATGATGTAGTTTGGCGCTTGTGAAACCCACAGTTGGAATGCGTACCTGCTTGATGCAACGAACGCCCATTTTTACTTGCATGCAGAGATGGCGGGAGCAAGGTGTGACGGGGCGAAGGCGAGAGAGCACGTGATTGACGCTGCAGAGCACACGAGCACGAGGATTGCGCTTGGGCAAGAGAACATGCCGGTCACGAAGCAGGGTTTCCCGTCCGTGAGTAGGCATGCCACCTACCGAACGCGAGGAGGAAGTGTGAATAGTGAAGGCACGTCGTCCACTACGTGGCAAATATGCATTGGAAGCGCGCGAACGTGTGCGAAACCCGCCTTAGTATTACAACACTAATCAAAAGAATATAAGCTGCTCTCCTCCCTGCAGAAATTCGCGGACGCGTGCGAAACCCGCCTTAGTATTACAACACTAATCAAAAGAATATAAGCGTGGCGGAAACGAGTGCTCTCCTCCCTGCAGAAATTGCCCAAATCTTAGAGCAGGAAAAGAAAATTCTGCGTCTGCTTTTGATCTGGGCTTTTGGGCGCTCAAAATCCTTTGATTTACCTGGGCATTTGGGTAGTTCTGCAGCATAGCAGATGGCACAAAAGGCAAAATCTGCTTTTTCTGGAGGAGGAGAGGCCGGAAACCCTAGCAGGATGAGAATCCGCAACATATGCATTTTGGCTCATGTCGACCATGGCAAAACAACACTTGCAGATCACTTGATAGCTGCAGGAGGGGGTGGGGTCCTTCACCCGAAACAAGCAGGTAAACTAAGATACCTTGATTACAGGGATGATGAGCAGCTCCGTGCCATCACCATGAAGAGCTCCTCCATAGCCTTGAGCTACCAGGGTCATGTCATCAATCTCATAGACTCTCCAGGCCATGTGGATTTCTGCAGCGAAGTGTCGACTGCGGCACGGCTGAGTGATGGCGCTCTCGTCCTCGTGGATGCCTGTGAAGGTGTCCACATCCAGACCCAGGCTGTCCTCAGACAGGCGTGGATTGAAAGAGTCACTCCCTGCCTTGTCTTGAACAAAATCGACCGACTTATCACAGAGCTTAAGATGAGCCCTGCAGAGGCATATTTGCGGCTCCAGGTTGGATTTTTACCATAATATTATCAGTTCTTAGAGAATTATCCTCTGCTTGGTTGCTTTTTCTGTAGGGTTCTGAATATAAGTTTACTCTTTGCATGTGTTATTGTGTTGGAAAATGCCCATTTTGCTAATGTGGAGATGTCGTTCGTGTTATCCAGGGCATCCTGATGGAGGTGAACAACATCATTAGTACATTCCGCTCTGAAAAGTACTTATCAGACGTTGACTCAATTCTTGCCAGCACAACTCATGTAGTGGGATCAGATGAGAGGACTGGGATGGAGAATGGGTCAAATGAGCATTTGACTGAGTCGCCTGGCTTAGAAGAAGATGAGGAGGATGCATTTTCCCCAGAGCGTGGCAATGTTGTGTTTGCATGTGCATTGGATGGATGGGGTTTTCGGATTGATCACTTTGCATCCCTTTATGCTGCAAAGCTTGGTGCAAGTCAAACTGCTCTGAGAAAAGCCTTGTGGGGAGATTACTATTACATGCCAAAGACAAAGAAGATAGTGGGCAAGAAGGCTTTTGGGGGCAAAGCAAAGCCTATGTTTGTTCAATTCATTTTGGAGCCCTTGTGGCAGGTCTATGATGCAGGCTTGCAAGGAAGTTCGGGTCAAGAAACACTGAATAAGATCATCAAATCCATGAACCTGACAGTTCCGGCACGTGATCTGCAGCACAAGGATGCCAAAGTTGTCCTCCAGGCAGTTATGAGCCGATGGCTGCCACTAGCAGAAACCATCTTTTCAATGGTGGTTGACTCGCTACCAGATCCCATCTCTGCACAATCAGACAGAATCATCCGCTTTTTCCCAGATGAAAATGCTATGGTAAGCTCAAAAGATGAGGCAATGATGGGTTTAGAGAAAGCGAAAAATGCTGTGAAAATGTGTGATGACAGTGCTGATGTTCCATGTATTGTGTTTGTGTCGAAAATGTTTGCCGTTCCCTTCGATTCGCTACCTCGACAAGGGCCAGATGGTGAGCCTCTACTGGATATGAAGGAGGAACTGAATAGCTTAGGAGATGTGGGTCATCAAGAATGCTTCCTTGCATTTGCAAGGGTTTTTAGTGGTATGCTGTGTGCTGGCCAGAAAGTGTTGGTTTTATCTCCTCTCCATGATCCAACCAGGGGGGAGCCCAACAAAAAACATATGCAGGAGGCAGTTATCCAAGGACTCTACATGATGATGGGAAGAGGTTTAGAGCCAAGGGCATCTGTCTCAGCCGGGAATCTTGTTGCAATCAGGGGTTTGGGGCAGTATATCCTAAAAATGGCTACACTTTCCACCACCCCATTCTGCTGGCCTTTTAGAAGCATGACATTTCAGGCTGCCCCCATCATGCATGTAGCTCTCGAGCCGGCTGATCCTGCGGACTTGGGTGCCTTAACACGAGGTTTACGCCTGCTGAATCGGGCAGATCCATTTGTGGAGGTTAGTGTCTCCGCCACAGGTGAGCATGTGATTGCTGCTGCCGGGGAGGTACACTTGGAGAGGTGCATTAAAGATCTAAAAGAGCGCTTTGCAAAGGTAGACCTGGTAGTTTCTGCACCACTGGTGGCGTTTAAGGAAACGATTGAGATTGAAAAGGTCGCTTCTTTGGATACACCCAAGAACATGTCCTCGGAGGTGGTGGAAAAGACTACTGCCAATGGAAGGTGTACGGTCCGAGTACACGTCAGCAAGTTGCCTCTAGCTTTGACAAAGGTGCTGGAAGAGTATGGGGAGCATTTGCAGATGCTTCTACAAGATTCTAATGTGAAGGAGACAAGCCAGATTAAAGAGCATGCAACGAAAAAGGACGGTGATACGCAAGACCCATTGACAGTGCTAAGGAACCGCTTGGTCGCTGCCGCACAAGTTGATAGTGCCAGTGGTAGCCATAGAAATGAGAAGCGCAAGAATGAAGCTGATGCAAAAACATGGCTAAACAGATTAGAAAGGGTTTGGTCATTGGGTCCTAGACATGTGGGGCCAAATTTGCTTCTCACACCCGTTTTAGGAGTTGGAAGGGATTCACAAGGTTTAGTTGACCAGTTTGAAGGGACATCCACAACAAGTACTTCAAGTGCAGAAACCCTTTTCATAAAGGGAGCCCCACATGTATCTAAAAGGCTTGGGATTGTTAGTGATGGCACTGAAGTCAAGCAGTTAGATGGTCCTTGCAGTACTAACTCTGCTACTTTGTTGGAGGCAGAGGCCCTTGAGAGTAGTGTCATATCAGGATTTCAACTGGCAACCGCAGCAGGTCCTCTCTGCGAGGAACCCGTGTGGGGCTTAGCATTCACTGTGGAAGCTGTAGCATTGGCAAGAGGAAAGGGAGTGGCTGAGAATGGTGATGTGGCAGGAGCAGCGAGGGATGATGGGGTAGCTACCGCTGTTACTGACCAGTATGGTCCTTTCTCTGGTCAGGTAATGGCAGCAGTTAAAGAGGCATGCCGTGCAGCCATGCTGGCGAAAAGCCCGAGGCTCGTGGAGGCAATTTACTTCTGTGAAGTAAGTACACCCACTGAGTTTTTGGGCCAAATGTATGGAGTTTTGGGAAAGAGGCGTGCACGGGTGCTCAAGGAAGAAATGCGGGAGGGCTCCGACATGTTTACTGTACATGCGTACATGCCTGTTGCTGAAAGCTTTGGCTTCACTGACGAGCTGAGAAGGAAGACCTCTGGGGCAGCAAGCCCGCAGTTGGTTCTTAGCCATTGGGAGGAGCTTTCACATGACCCTTTCTTTGTGCCTAGGACTGAAGAAGAGCTTGAAGAGTTTGGGGATGGTTCCAGTGTGCCCACCAACACAGCAAGGAAACTAATTGATGCTGTAAGACGGCGAAAGGGTTTGCCTGTAGAAGAGAAGGTAGTGCAGCATGCCACAAAGCAAAGAACACTAGCACGTAAAGTGTAGCAAATTTTATGTGCCATGTGGGCAGAATTTGAACATATGGGAATACAAGAGCTGCATTGAAGAAACTGAATGGGGGAATTCTTGGCAAAGCCATGGGTGATGCTTCCTGCTTTGGTCTCCACATCATGCCATGGCCCACCTTTACACATACAAGGACATGGCTTAGTCCTCGTAGACTGTACTACATGATCACACCTCAAGTTTGTGAGCTAGTAACATTGTGAAAGTTGCCCAAGGCTCAAAACAAAGGTGGAGTGGGGGGAAAAAAAAAACAAATGATGATGTGTAATGAATCTTAGGTGGTAGGGACAGCATGGCAGCGGGAAGGATAAGAACAGGTGCTGGAAAACCAAAATAGTAGGTGGTGTATGGAGGAGAAAGAGAACCGGAGTGTTTGTTCTAGAAAGGCGGCGAAGCGACGATGGACAAAAGGAGAAATTGAGACAATTTACAAAATAGGAGATAGATGAGTGGGAATAAAGAGAGACAACAGAGAAGAAAGTGAGTAAAGAGGGAGAAGGATCTACAGTGAAGAAAACTGTTGCAGACGGGAGGGCTTCCAGTTCTCGAGAGTCATAGAGATTGAAGCGCAATCCTATTGAGAAGGATTTGGGGAAATCAGAGGAGAGGAGGTGTCTTGGTCCATAGAGTCGAACAGGAGATGTGTCCGTGGTTATCTTTGAAAGGCAACTCTGTTGGAGACGTGGTTTAGCCCAATTTATGCTCAATTATTGCTGTTGTAGGTCAGCCATGTACTGAATTGAGTTTGTCTAGGAGAAGCTTGTAGTTTGAGTCAGTGTATTCGCTGTAGTTAGGATAGTTGAAGGAGCATACCTATAAAAACTATAAGTTTTCAATATGTTTTGCTGACAAGTTTGAACCCATTGTCTCAGGGGTGTTGAGACAGTCTCTTTGTTTTGTGAACAGAACAATGAGTTTGAAGCTTATACCTATGGCATGGTCAATGTGTGTTTGTTTTTTGGGGTTAGTATTGAGTTGATCTATTAGTTTTAGTTGATGTAGAGTGCCTGTGAGAGTACCTGTGAAGAATCAAGGGAGTCTGAGTTGTCCTTTAATAGAAAAAGTCATATGCTGTTGAGAAAATGCTGTCAGAATAGGGTCAGAAGGGCGATAGCTACAAGCAGTTATGTGTCTAGGGAGTCAGCTGATGAAGTAAAAAGTTAGTTTTGATCATTTGGTATACAAGGGAAGGCATTCTGAGTCAATTTTGACATAATAAAATCTGACAGAAGTCAGATTGGGTTGTGGACAAGCTGGTCATTCTGGAGTAGCTGTGACTTAAAGGTGGTCAGCTGGATGTCCAGAGGATCATATTTTGGTTTGATTTAAGTGTTAGAGGGTTGAGTGTGTCTACTCCAGTTGAGTCAATTGTCAGCAATCAGCAATCAGACGTCAGATCGGACAATAATAGTCGGTTGTTGACAACAAAATGTCTTTGAAGTCATATCTTCATAAAACTAGGGCAGTGCAAGGGCTAGGAGGATACAACGGACATAAAAGAGAGAGTTTCTGATTCAAACAGGAATTCTGAGTCGGTTGGATCTGCCTCCGAGAGCAAAATTGGTAGTAGTTAAGACTAGTTAGATCAGTGTCAGCTAGAAATCGGTAGAACGTAGAGGGATGTCTAGTATGGCTCTGGAGGTGATAGATTGATGCTAGCTGATCAGGGAGGACAATAAGAGATCCAAGAAGGTGAATATTGGGTTGAATTCTGTGTTAGGTATCCGAATCAGTTTACTAGATATAGGGCAGAATAGAGTCGACAGGACATCAACAGAAGGAAGCTGATAGGTTTTAAGAAGATTGGGATCAAGTGTTTGTAGTTAGCTGCCACTAAAGGACACAAGCGAACGTATAGCCCCAACCTGAACAGAGCGACTTTTGCCCAGACATGCTTGTTGTCTGGGCAAAAGTCACCCTTTTCAGGTTGGGGCTCTTTTTGTGTTTTTAAGCCTTCAGTTGTCATGTATAAGCATTCATATAAGATTTTTTATAAATAAGGTGCTCAAAATTAAAGATATATAGTGCCTTATAAAGTAATATTAAGATCATAAAAGATACTCTTTTATATGATGAGAGAGTTCTTACACATGGAAAGAGAGAGTTCTTACATGAGTATAGTTTTATTTAATTTAGCCAATACTCAGCTTTAATTTATAGTAAGGCCTATGTATATGTGAATATGAATACATATAAATGTTTGTATATGACAATTAGAGGCCACCAAATACAAAAATAGTCCAAACCTGAATAGGGCGACTTTTGCCCAGACAGGCTTGCTGTCTGGGCAAAAGTCGCCCTGTTTAGGTTAGGGCTCTATTTAAATTTTTAAGCCTCTAATTGTTATGTATAAGCATTTATATAGACCTTATTATAAATTAGGAACTTAAAATTAAAGATATATACTGCTTTACAAAGTAATATTAAGATCATAAAAGATGTGGTGCCTTCACACTGGGCTTGATATCACCTAGTTATCATACTGGGCCTGATATCACCTAGGTATCATACATTGCAAGTTTCGCTATCACCAAGAAAACAACTAAATAATATTTAAAAAAAATATTAATACATATGGTTGAGAGGAAGGTTTACAAAGGTAGAAAGACCTCCCAACCTGAACAGGGCGACTTTTGCCCCAGACAGGAAGCCTGTCTGGGCAAAAGTCGCCCTGTTCAAGTTGGGGATTTTTTTTAAACTTTTTTAAGCCTTCAAACTATACATACTAACAAGTGAAATACACAAATCACCTTTGTAAATGAAATATACAAATCAAATACATTTAAATTTTTTTGATACAGATACACATGCAATCAAGGCCTTGATGGACAACTTAAGAAGCACTAAAAAGAGAATATATTAAGTGAAGTTTTACATTGTCCAATCATGTACATTATAAGGGAAAATATTGAGAGGTTATCACGTCGAATGGTGCGTGCCAGCTACATATCTTTACACATGATTGTGACCCGCTTTGCATGGATTGCACACAGGTTAGAATCTTCAAACATGGTGACCAAAAATGCCTCCACTGCTTCTTGGATTTCAGCCAAGGCAAGGCTTTGCATCCTCTTGTCTCGGCCCCCTAAATCGTATAGTATCTCTTTGACAACATGCAAAAGGAGCTCTCGGGATGAGGAGGTTGACACTCTTCTATGGAACCTTCGAATCTCCTTTAGAGCTGCCATGCCATTGCATTGTTTCCTCTTGGGGACACGAGGAGGAGGGTTTCTTGCAGCGGGTGGTTGAGGAGGACGTGCATGAGCACTCCAATCTCTTGCACGTTTCCTCCGAGAGGATGATGGAGCTCCTTGAGCTGCTACTGCTTTTGTTGCTGCTGCTATCACCTCTTCTCGTGTTGGTAACAGACCCATGCCTCGATGCAAGCTCTTTCCCCTAGTTGTGGAACATATTGGGGGGGATAGGAATATCAGCCCATGGCACTCCATTAGGGTCAACATCACTCCATGCCTCTCGATTAGGGTCAGTGGTGGTGGTCGAGTCAGTGCTGTCCGGATGAGGGGGATAGGGTGGTGGAGGACGATGAGGTGATGGTGGAAGCTTACGTGCAGTGTTTTTTGTGCGAGCCATGGCAAAAAGTGAAGTGAAAATATAGAAATGAGAATGAATGAGACTATTACACCTTTATATAAAGTCATTTATAATGTGTTCAGATAGTGTGAAACTGGCCAAAAATTACAAAACCATCTAAACACGTTTAACCTAATGTCTGCCATGTCTTGCCATTGTAGCATGCCATGCGACATGGCTTGCTCTTGAACTTCCATTCCACTTCTCTATGTTTGCCTCCTTCCTTTTGAGTCGTGCGGCTTTAGCAATTGCTGACATTCGAGCCTTTTTCCTAGTAACATTTCTTACAAGATTGTTGGGATAGAACCAATTAAACATCTCCACAAGATGATTGCTACGTGTCTTCCGTCCACCATGTCGAGTATTCTTGAAGTACACTCCTTTGGCTGCGTAATGTGATTTTTCCATGCCTTAGGTGCTGAACATATCCAAAGACCCATATTTTTGTAGAAAATACGGTCCATGTGCATATACAATGTGCTATGAAAAAATGTCCAAGTAAGAAATTATGAAGAGAAATGTTTATGGAATTTTAGTAAGCAATTGCAATGGTAATTAATGAACGACGATAATTTTAGTAAGCAATTGCAATGGTAATTAATGAACGACGATAATTAAGATGAGAATATCTTACCATGTAATATGTAATGGAGGTATCTCCCCAACTCTCACTAACAAGCTTGATGAATTCTGTTACATCTATTTTGAACACACTTTGTTCTTCTTGAATTGTTGTGCTCTTTAACATAGTTGTCATAACCTTGTCAAAGTAAGCCCACACCTTCTTTTGCTTGTTTTGTAGAGTTGGATCCTTGTCGAGATCTGTGGTGCACTTGCAAATATCTTTCCAATGCTCCCATCACAAGTTCCTCCCTCGATCGTTCATAGAATGCGAGAATTGCCTCGCCTTTGCACCGCTCTCATTGGACACTTGTTGAGCAACAATATGATGTGCCCCATACTTTTTAAGATCTTTCACAATCTTTACATTCCCACCATGCACTCCCAGAGAGTTGAGGAGCTCCTCCACTTGCTTTATTGCTTGGGCTGAGTGTGAGGCTGGCTGCATAGTGAATGCATAGTCAATGTGAAGCTTAAGCAACCTATCAAAAATCCTCATCATGGCATGCAATGTGCAAAAGTGTATACTTTTCATTGGGAAAGGAATAATTGGTGCCCAATTTGGATCCTTTGTGTCCCTATTGGGTATTGCATCTAAATCGAAAGACAAGATTCCCTCCACATCCTCGCTCTTTGGCTTGAGAATTGACCGCTTCATGCACAATGGATACGGATGGAGGCATTGTGCACTATTGTCACAATTACACATACATTTTATGGTCTTCAAATCACCACCTAGATGCCAATCCACACGAAAGGAGCCCACACCATCCACTTCAAGCTCCTCCCCATTCATCTGTTGTTTGATGACTTCTAGAATTTGAGGGCATCATTGAAGCATCCAATTCAACACCTCAGTGTGCTCCTTTGGAACCTCAAAGGCTCCAAGAGTCACCAATTACCCTTCTCAGATTGAACACTGAAAGAAGGGATTTTATCCTTGTCCTTTACATGTGCCATTGCTTCATTCATATGTGTGACTCCCATTTGCTCCAATCTTTTCCCTTTTACTAGTTGAGCCTCATCCAACTTCAGTATTAGCAATAGGACTCCCTCCGATTCTACATATCACATAAACCAAGCCAAACAACACATGTAATTCATGTTATTGATAAGGTAAATTTGCAAGTTAAACGATAAATGCTCAAACCCAACCTTGATGTGACACCTTATAGAATCGGATCATATGTCGTTGAAGGTTCTTTAGGTCCACCAAGAGGTTGTTGTATATGTTGTACTGTACTTCAAGCCTATCCTTGGACTTAGGATCCAAAACCATTGTTCCTTCTACATGAATATACTCACCAAGGATTGATTTAACATCTTCATTGCTTGCCTTCTTTTCTAATGTACTTTGTAGGATGGAAGAAGAAATTTCCCTTGAATCCCTCGGGTACAAAGAGCTCCTTTGATGACTCCATAAATTCCCTCATAACCCTTGCGCGACTGATGCTGGCTTCATCACATGCATCTTGTACACCCCTTGCACTAATAAGCCCCTCGATGTCTTGCATAATGTTCTTTGAAACCAACTCAATGACTCTCTTGTAATTTGGATCATGGATGATTGATGTTATCTCTTTGTTCTTCATGCAGGCTTTGAAAACATGCATAGTATTTCCCACACTAGATGCATTAGCTAAGAAATTCCTAGGACATAATGAAACCAACATCAAATCTATCAGGAAAAACCTTTAAATTAACACATACATAAAAAATACTTACATAACGTTTATAAGTTCCACATATCCAATCACATGACACAAAGTAACACATCAGTGTTATATCATCAACACATATCTCCTTGCACCATGTTGTCCTCAACAAGATGGCACATACTGCCGAGCATGATCACTCCTGGATTTTGGTTAGACCAGTGCATGGAGGAGTCCACATATGCCTCACATCATGCGATCCCACTACCAATCCAAAAAGCATGCACACTCCAGTACTCGATGTCGGGGGCCACATGTGTAGTACCACATGCATACATCCACATGCATACATCGTCACTAGGCTCCACCCTTCCCATAATCAACTTCAAGTCACTTGTCATCGACGTATCCATCATGCCAAAAGCCCACCCACATTCCAATGAGAGGGGTCAAGATCTTCGATGAACACCTTTGTGTGATGCATCTCTCGTGGATGACATCCACACAACAATGTGTGAATCTGTGTATGGAGGAGTCCACATATGCCTTGCATCATGCGATCCCACTACCAGTCCAAAAAGCATGCACACTCCAGTACTCGATGTCGGGAGCCACATATGTGTAGTACCACATGCATACATTGTCACTAGGCTCCACCCTTCCCACAATCAACTTCAAGTCACTTGTCATCGACGTATCCATCATGCCAAAATCCCACCCACATTCTAATGAGAGGGGTCAATCGATGAACACATTCGTGTGATGCATCTCTCGTGGATGACATCCACACAACAATGTGTGAATCTGTGTGGTACCTTCATAGGCTTCCACAAATAAACAAAAGATATACATCACATGAATATAATGTCCAAAAAATAGTTTCAAGATATGAGTTTAAGTAGCATGCACTATACTCATATCTAAAGTAGTCAATGAGACATCATAGCTCTCTAGTCGCGATACTCCAAGTAAGTCAAATTCCTCCATCCGCATGTATCTGGTGAGGTCTTCTTTAAATATTCCTTTCTAACTTCTTGGGGTCACACCTATATTTTCTTAGAAGACTACGACTTCTTAGTTATTTGATCATTTATCACAACTTTAAACTAGAATTCTCAAGTATGTTAGGGTCTTTTTGAGGTCAATCTATTCATTATCTAAAATTTGTCACATTAATGTGTATGGTCTCTATAAATCTTAGGGCCCTAAGTACATTGATCTAGGAGACTATCTACTTCGAGGATTGTATATTTTGTCTTGATTAACTTACCTTAAATTCCAGTCAATGTTTTTCCTTGTTTAAGGACTTATATCACTTTGTATTGGGCCATAATCTTGTTAGATTATGGCCCAATACACTTTGTATTGGGCCATAATCTTGTTAGATTTTTAATCCTATTTCTCCTTATGGACTCTCTCTCTCTCTAACTTTTCTAGTTATGATGATACTTAATTAATTATACTCTAATCTGTCAGATTCCTTCTTCTCTCCTAGGGTTTGATCATTTTCTTCACTATTTTCTAGTGAGAGAAATGAAAAGTCAACGGGGTTGCTAGGGAAAAACTCGGTTCACATGGGACAACTATTTCTCTTTTCTTCATAAAATGAGCAAGGAAATTACTCATTCTCATGGGAAATCATTTGCACATTTATGCCCTTAATTAAAGAGCAGTTCTAGGAGTTTCTCTCACTACATATTTGCTCAATTTTTATTTTATCTCGCTAAATATAATTTAACTTGTCTAAAAAACCATTCTAAGGTTTTATCCTTGAATTATCTAAGTTTTATCCTTGAATTATCTAAGTTTAAAACTAAACTCATCAATTTATTAGATAACTTAAGGTTACAAACCTTCTCCTTTCTAAGGTCTATCTTATTATTTTTTACCTTTGGATTCTTTGTTTTTGGAATCATGCATGAGGACACGTTATGTGAATGCTCTCATGGATCCCTTTGTGTTGAGGTAATCCTAGACATTGGCTCTTTACCCTTCCCCATATTCCTGTTCCTTGTTCAAATGGAGAAACGTATGTGAATGCTCTCATGGATCCCTTTGTGTTGAGGTAATCCTAGACATTGGCTCTTTACCCTTCCCCATATTCCTGTTCCTTGTTCAAATGGAGAAGAACTAGAACTTGGTTTTGTGTTAATTTAGGCACTTCTATAATGGGCTCCTCTAGAGAGCATGACTTTTGCTTACATTGTGTGCACTTGCTATTGGGTGTATTGGGGAACACTTGTCCCTAAGGGTAGAGCAAAAGAGACATGTCCCAACTATTGTAAAATTGCGGTTGTTGGTCAAAGTCAGGTTAAGATATACCTAGATCAGGATTGATACTAAATGTGACGTCCGATATGGTTTGACCACTTCCTAAGAGAGAGTAAACCTTGAGGAGGCAGTTGACTTTATTATTGATTGTATTGTATTTTTCAATAATTAGTCCACATCAAGTTCAAAATGAAAGGTCCTTAGTGCTTTTGGTGTGGATCTAAAAATGGTTAGAGAGTTTTTTTTTCTAGGCTCACGTCTCTAAGCTTACATCTGTAGACATCTCTAGGCTCATGTTTGTAGGCACACATATGTAGGTTGACGCCTCTAGACTCATGTCTGTAGCTCATGCCTCTAGACTCATGTCTGTAGCTCATGCATATAGACTCATGTCTGTAGCTCATGCATATAGGCTCATGTGCCCAAGTTTACGTCTCTAGATTCACGTCTGTAGGCTCACGTGTTCAAGCTCATGCCTTTTGTGAATAAACTTGACTCACGTACATCTCTTTTATGAAGTAAGGGACATAGAATGGGGCTATGACAAGGTTGGTGTGCACTAATAATTGTACTTTAATTTCCTAATAATTATGAAAGATAAGAATTTTCCTTGGAACTTTTAGCTAGTACATTGTATGACAAGAAATCCTCCAAGATTATAAGTAAGTATGTCCGTGTATGAGTCTTTAAGGCAGTAATAATTGATTGATACAATATCAGGTATAGATATCTCTAGATGCATGCCTCCAGGCTCACTTTTGTATGCTCATATGTCTAAAATCACGACTCATGTGCCTAGGCTCGTGTCTTACGTGTCTATGCTCACAGCTTATGTGTCCAGACTCACATGTTTTTACATGGGACTATGGGCTCATGTCCCCAACCTAAGAGTTGGTTTTTGGTGGTTTTTAAAGATTTTTTAGACTTAATGGGGTGTGACTCACATGATCTAGGCTCATGTTTGTCGGCTCACGTATTTAGACTCACAACTCATGAGTCTATGCTTACGTCTTATGTCGAGGTGTCCAGGCTTATGGCTCATGTGTCCAAGCTCACGTGTCCAAACTCGTGTCTTTTTTACATGGGATTTTGGTCTCATGTTCCCAACTCGAGAACTAGTTTGTCTAGGTTTTTGGTGGTTTTTTTATTTTATGGGATGTGATTAATGGTCCTAATCTTAGTATTATGCAAGTAATTAAGTGTTTTTTTGATAGATTTGCATGCTTCTAGGCTACTAATTCAATAATGCATGAAAAAATATATTTTTTTAATGAAATTCAAGAACACAATTGATAATCCCACTCTAATCCACCCTAATAGAGCTTAATCTATGCTTATGGGGATTTAATTTTTTGTAAATAACCAAAAAACCAAGATTTTTCCTTCTAATATATGGAGCTAGAATGTCTTAATGAAAATAACCTTTAAATCAAAATCAAACATAATAACTAAACACAGCCAATGACTCCAAAATTGTATGTTTTTAAAAGTGTGGCCTCTTATCAATATTGGGCAATATTGTCTAATCTCAATAGCTTGGAATAGATGGATAGATAGAGGAGCTAAAGCCCTAGGCTAGTCCCTAGGTAGTGGTACCAAATATGTTTAAGTCAAGAGCTTACCTTAGCCTTGCCAAAGCATAAGTTTCTAGGCCTTATGATAGAGTCACAATTGTAACTTCTCGATGTGGGTGTGCTAGATTATTCATTGTGTTGTTACACCATAATTTGCTCCTTTGCCAAAGGGGTGAAGGGAGAGCTCTTTATGCCTAGATAGAGGTGGCAACAAGAGATGGTCCTTCACAATAGATCTCTATGCCTAGATGGAGGTGGCAACAAGAGATGGTCCTTCACAATAGCTCTCTCTCACATTTTCAAGGAATGCCTAGATGGAGGTGGCAACAAGAGATGGTCCTTCACAATAGCTCTCTCTCACATTTTCAAGGAATGAAGGGAAAGCTAATGCAAGAAGACAACCTACAACCAAACCCATCTAACATGCAAGTATAAGCAAGTAAGAAGGTGAAAGAGGAGAGATCAAGTAAGCAAGAAGGTGGAAGAGGACGAGAGATCAAGTAAGTGAGAATTAATAGCATACAAGAAAGCAAGCAAGAAGAGGGAAGAGGAGAGATCACAAGTAAACTATTGCAAGGGAATGATTGTGTATTGGTTTATTGGCAAAAATGACTTATATATAGGTGACTAGTTTTCACATTAGGCTGACAAATGGTCTAGCCTCTATTATTACTCTTAATCAAATATTACTCTTAATCAAATATGCATACGGAGTCCATAGAATTTTCCTATTTGATATTAAGCACACGGTAAGACCGCTTTATATATATTCCAGCGCTATCTTATAAAAGATAAGTGCCCATTTGATCAGGTAAGATGGTAAAGCGCCTTATGGTAGGTCATGCAGGTGAAATCATGTTAACCTATGGAGTGGTTTAACACACACACACACACACATACACACACACACACACACACACACACACACACACACACACACACGTGACTTCTTATAAAATATAAATGCATGTTTGAGCAAGTAAGATGGCAAAGTGCCTTACAATAGGTTAGGCGGGTGAAACCATATTAACATACGGAGTGGGTTGATACACACACACACACTCTCTCTCTCTCTCTCTCTCTCTCTCTCTCTCTCTCTCTCTCTCACACACACACACACACACACACACACACACACTCACTCACTCACTCTACCTACTCTACCCTCTCTCTCACACACACACACTCACACACACACACACACACACACACACACACACTCTCACTCACTCACACACACACTCTCTCTCTCTCTCTCTCTCTCACACACACACACACACACACACACACTCACTCACTCACTCTACCCTCTCTCTCTCTCCCTCTCCCTCTCCCTCTCCCTCTCCCTCTCCCTCCCTCTCTCTTTCTCTTTTTCTTTCTCACTCTGCCTCCCCCTCTCCTATTCACCTCTCTTCTCTCTCTCTCTCTCTCTCTCTCTCTCTCTCTCTCTCTCTCTCTCTCTCTCTCTCTCTCTCTCTCTCTCTCTCTCTCTCTCTCTCTCTCTCTCTCTCTCTCTCTCTCTCTCTCATCCTCATCCTCATCCTCCTCATCCTTGTTATGCATTATTTTTAACCTCACAAAAACTACCATTCTAGTAATCTGTGGAATAAGCAATATCCACCATGGGAAACTTATCTCGCATTCATCTTAGGATCTTCTTGACCTCCAAGCACCAATCAGCTCTAAGCTCTTGAATTCTCCTCCTTGTTGTCACCACCAAGAAGTTGCTTCACCTCCCTTGGACTCACCTCTCTCACTCTTGCTCACTCTCTCACAATAAACAAGAGGCACATGCACCAAGATTTAAGCACTCTACTCTCAACTCTCCCTCTCTCACACAAGATAAGAGTAAGTAGAAAAGCACATCACAAAGGGAGATTGTGATTTTTCATTGAAAAAGCTACTTATATACAAATGGCCCTTATTCACACTTGGGTTCCCAAACTTAACTCTAATCTATTAAGCTTTTCTCTAAAAGTATATACAATGTTTATAGTACCATTTACATAACAATTATTTTCCAACTCCTATGTGTGGTAAGAAGTGCCTTTATTAAGCCCAAAATAGGGTTAACATCTCCCCCTACCTGATGAATGTTCTATCCTCAAAACATGTCAAGGCGTGAAAGCTTTTGTTGCCAAGATTGAACCTATAATGGTTTTTGTGTTATTGAAGCTTGTGTAAAGCATTGGAAATAAGGATGAGGTGCCCAAATAGAGGTATCTTCATGTCTTTGAAAGTAATATGCATGCATCTTTGAAGAAATCTTAGATGATAATAATAATACATAATCACCTACGCTTTTGGGCCCCTATTCATGTCAAACCATATCACTTCTTTGTCAAAGTTCTCCATCGCTTCCTTTTTTTGATCTACTAAAACTATAATTACCTTCAAGAAGTGACATACACCTGCTAGAGCTGAATCGAGAATCCTCCTCCATGCTCTAATCCATCATAGAAGCCCTTTTATTTGACTTTGTATATAATCAAACTTCACTGGCTCAAATATTGGAAAGTTGAAGCAAGTGTGGGTATCCTGCTCCTGTGTTATAAATGCTACTGGGGTGAACTACCTTTTGATTGGCATGTATAGGTGGTCCACCCACTGGGTCATTAATGACCACATGTATATTCTTCCATATTTTGAGATGCTTAGGAACTCCTTTCCCCACTCTAGTTAAATGCCAAAGTCTTCAATCTTGGGCTTGGTTTTATCTATCTCTATCTTGAAGTACCTGTCTCGTGTCTCTATGGGAACATATGGTAGGCTCCTTAGAGCTGCATTGGAAGCCTTTGGGAGGAATGGCCATTTTGTCTTATTAAAGAGCGATACCTGCATGCAAACCTTAAAGAATAGCTTTGGCCATAGCATTGGGCTTCCCACTCTAACGAGATCACCATAATTTGTTATAAAAAGTTACACCAAAATATCTTTGTTAGAATAATTAGCAGGCATGGTTTGTTAGTGTAGCTCATTGTTGTCAGGGCCGATGACTCCTAGGGGATAAGAGTGTCATTGAAAAAATCATGATGGAAATAATAAGAGTGTCATTGAAAAAATCATTGTTGTCAGGGCCGATGACTCCTAGGGGATAAGAGTGTCATTGAAAAAATCATGATGGAAATAATAAGAATCTATGTTAGTAGGTTCCTCAATATTAGCGGTTTCACAGATTGACTCGTGAGAGGGAAGAAGCTTGGAGGATAAAGGCCTATTAAGTGGAGGAGGGGGATTAGTGGTATTAATGAATTCATTTAGTTCCAATTTCTCTTCATGAGATGAGTAATAATAGCAAGATATTTAATCAATATGTTTGATAGAAAAATCATATACCATAGATATCAAAATTTACTCTTGATGCTTATAGATTTTATGATAAAGTTTTAGGATACTATTAGGATGGCACGATGTCTCTCATGTAAGCTTATGTCCTTGTATGTATTGTAGGCCTCTATGCATCCTTGGGTTTAGAACCAAGAAAATGAGTTAGTGATCATTTCAAAAATTAGTGGGAATGGAGGGAAGGTTAGGGGGCATATAGAGTTCAAGCATCTCTTCCCTATGATCTAAAATGGTAGAGTTCATTAGTACCCTAGACAATGATCTAAAGTTAAGTACTATGGGGTGTGGGGCATAAATATACATGGCCGTATAATCTGTAATATAAATATCGTTATTAAAAATGGCCATAATCATTGTTGAGTCAGCATCTCTATCAGAATTTTGTTGAACTTGTCCCCCCTAGTTAGATCCTCCCTAATGTCTAAGTCATATTGTAAGAAGGAGAGGGTTAGTGTAGAAAAGAAAAGTGTTCAAGTTTGAGGAGGGGGCCAACAACAAAGCCAATAGCCAAGCTCGCTCCACAAGTTCATGCAAGCATTTGGCTCCTCAGCTTATGGCTTGAGTTGCTATCTTAGCCTTCTTCTTAGTGGCTATCCTTGGATCTTTCTTGGTCATCCTCATCAGTGCTATAATAGTTACTTATCTTATCACCCTTGCCTCTATAGAAGTTAATCATATTTTCTAGTGACTTTAAGGGCTACTTTGACATGTTCTTCCAGTTACCATAGCACCTCTTCTTTCGTTTGTAGCTTTGTCCTTTCTTCTTGGCATGGAGGTTGTGAGGTGTGACATGACCTTTTGGTGGCTATTAATGACCATCTCTAGATGTTCCTTGCTTTCCTTGATCTTTGGATTATTTTGTCGATGTGGATGTAGTCATCCACATCAACCAACTCTCTGTTGTAGCCACTTGCTTCTTCTCCAGGTGTCCAAGAAGTCAGCTTTATCTCCAGAAGTCCATCTCCAAGAGTTTGAGAAATTTTCTTCTACTCCAAGTGTCCACAAAATGAGTCCTCCCTTGGGTCCTAAAATTAAAACACCAAACAAGTAATTGTATTCTAGAAATCATTACATTATTTTCCTCTATAATTTTCTTATGGTTTTTACATTTTCATTTTGGTTTTCTTTCCATATTTCTTAGACTTATAGGAGACTCACTAGGGACCTCATTATTTTCCTCTCTGGGTCTCTCCTCCAGCCCTCATGCCTCCTCGACTTACAATTGACTGGTAGGGACCTCATTGGGCGTCTCCTCTAGCCCTCATGCCTTATTCTTAAACTTATAGGTGACTCGATAGGGACCTCTCTGGGCCTCCTCCGGCCCTCATGCCGTATTCTTGGAATTAGAGGTGACTCAGTAGAGGGACCTCTTTGGGCCTCTCCTTCGGCCCTCATGCTGTATTCTTGGACTTACACATGACTCAATAGGTACCTCATTGGGCCTCTCCTCTAGCCCTCATGCCTTATTCTTTTTAGTGCTTTAATTAATACAATTTTTGCTTGGTAAAAACAATCTTTCAAGGCAACATATAGCAAATGATGTATTTGGAATTGGCCAATTACTCAACATCTACGTCCACCCTGAGTTTCCCATGGAGGTGAAGGATGCATTCTATGTACTCCATGCAGTAGGCATAGATGAGGTTGGATCATCAAATTTAACATGTTGAAGATCCCTATCCATAGCATGTGGAACAAAACAATGAAGAAGTGACCTCAAGAGAAAAGAGCCCAAAACTCAAACTGGGTGGTATCATTATGGAAAGACCATTTGATAATGGAATGATTTCAAATAAAGCATCATTATGAGCAGCATCAATTAAAATATCATAACCTCATGTGGATATCATCATTACACGACACATGGTCCTATGAGGAATCCTAGCATCATGAGTATTGTCAACAAAAAATCATATTACCATGTGTATAACATAACCACAAATCATCTTTGGATCCATGTCAATGGGATCCTCAACTTTTTAAACACTTATCATGTGAGTCAACACCTCTTTGGGTTTTTATGTTTTTCTGGATTTATAGGCAGCTAGCTCGATACCTTCTTGGATTTATAGGTAGCTTAGCTCCAAACCTCACTAGATTTATAGGCAACACAGTAGGGATCACTTTGGGCCTCTTTTCTGGCTCCACAACTTACTAGATTTATAGACAGCTAGCTCCATACCTTCTTGGATTTACAGGTAGCTTAGCTCCAAACCTCACTTTATCATTTAACTTTCATTTTTAACTTAAACTTTCATTTTAATGTTGTGAGCAAAGCATGTGAACAACTTAGGAGATTTTAGAAAGCATTAAAAAGCACCATTTGTATGTAACAAAATCTGCATTAGCCACATCGTCTCATTGTGGCATAACTCAAGAAAACATGCACATCTATGTCATTAAGCATCATCATGTGCATCATAAAGCAACCATAAGAATATATCTCCCATGATAGACTTTCTTCAAATGCATCATCCTGATAAAAAGACATCATATAAAAATCCATCACATGTAATCACTGTTAGACCCTTATTATTAGGATCTTCAACCTGCACAACGAGTAAGCAACCTCATCGTCCTCATCACATTGAGAAATGTCTTGCACAAGGTTAGATGCATCCAAGGATTCTCCTTGGCTTTCTGGGCCAACTTTGGCCTCCTCTTCCTCTTTATAAATGTGGATTTAGCCATCCACATCAAACCAACTTTGTATGGCCAATATCAGAATCAAACAAAACAAACTTTTGCTCTAAAGTTCTAATAGTTTCTCCACAAAAAATACATGTCTTTCTCCTTTTCCCCGATTTGATTGTTGGTGGTAATCCGAGTTTGATGGGTGTATGACTCCTTAATATGAAGAAATGAGAGAGAATTAATGAAAACATATAATACTTGAATCCTGTTGAGAGGTCAAGTGTAAGGGAAGAAAGGGCCCATCAAAAAGCATTAGAACAATCCATAAATAAAAACACAATTGCATTATATAATGACCTCTGTTAATTATAGAGAATATAGCACCAAAAATATGCAAAATTTGAACCTAATTGAAGAGAAATTTTATATTAGGGGATGAGAGCTACCATAGCCTAGCTCGCCACAACTCCCTGCCCCCGGCGGGTGTGGCTGTTGGGGATAGTTAAGCAGGGGGGGAGGTGACTCCCCTCCCATGTCCCCCTCTCTCCCCTTAGCCTCTCCTCATGTCTCTCTCTCCCCCTCTCCCTTCTTTCCCCCTTAGCCTCTCCTCATGCCTCTGTCTCCCCCTCTGTCTCCCCCTCTCTCCCCCTTAGCCTCTCTTCTCCCTCTTATCCTCTCCTCGCAACCAAAGGCCTCTTCTTGTACCTCTCTTTAGAAATCCAAATGCTTATCTTACTATCTTTAGTATTGAAATACTTGGAGTTACAATCTCCTCTCTTTAGAAATTTGAATGCTTCTGTTATTGTCTTTGCCATATGTGAGTTAGAAGACAAGCTACTGATCAACAAATGTGTTGAGAAACACAATGTCAATCCGAGGACTCGACCCGATTAGTGCATGAAGGCTTATCCCTTGTGGAAGAGCTCACATACATGAACCACCACTTGACGATTCAACCATTCAACACCTCAATCAATCTCTCAATCCCTTAAACCCACTACACTAATCAAGAGAACAAGCAATGCATGGCAATCTCTTAATCCCATTCAAACATTGATTAAATCTTAGCTTTTCCTAATGCCAACAAATCTATAAGCGTGCATCTACTAACCCACAAGCTTAAGCAAGCATAGAATGCAACATTCACAAACCCACAAGCTCATAGAGAGAGTCTATCCATGAATAACTCATTGCCAATGAAGTGGGCAAGAGCTTGCATCAATGGAGACTACACACACACACACACTACAAGCATGCAGCATACACAAGAGAAAGAAAGAAACATTCAACTAATCATAGATTAATCTACTTCAATGATGCTAAAACAGATTAAGAGAATGAAGTGGATCTATACTCATTGGAGTTTGATGCTCATTAGAGTACAATAGAGAGAGAGAGTTAGAGAGTTGCCATAGCTTGAGAGCTCAAGAGCTTCACTCAATAGCTTATGAGAATGGCCAAAAACATCCACTTTCTTTAGCTAACATCTCTTTTATAGAGGTGTCACTAACCCTAACCCTAGGCCTCTTTCACACATGGGCGGACAACCCCATAAGTGAGCCTTGCTTAATACACTTAGAACTCTCATTTAGAACCCACATTGGCCTAAAACGATTTACATTGCACTTCGGCACAAAAATATGGAAAAATTATGTGCGTCTTTATGTTCCCATGGCTACAATCCCGCTCTCTCGCATTAATTGCTTTCGGCCTCCTTCCATAATCCGTGTTCCCGTGAGTATTGGACCTTTTGCTTAAAAGTATCAATTATTTTCTGCTACATGTAAAATTATGCAATTTTTTCATAAGAACTACCTCTTATATATATATGTATGTATGTATGTACGTCTCTCTTAAATTTAAAAAAAATCAATGTAGAGGAGGTGGCAAACACTCTATCGACTGCCCCCCTCTTGGAATTGGCTCACGACTACACGCCAATGTAGGTGGCTAGACCTTTTCTTGTGCATCGGTGCTAGCCAACACAAATTTCTCATTATCGTCATGACGCTCACGCCCTCTCCCGGTTCTCTCACGCTCACCCCTTCTGGCTACAGCTTCTCTCGTTTCTTCACCCAGTCACCCCCTCATGTGCTCTCATCAGTTTTTATGAGCCCTTGTAGCCTCTCCCTCACCCTCTAGCAAACCCCTTTTTGCCAGCCTTATTCGACCTTTCTTTTGATTGAGAGAGAGAGAGAGAGACAAAGAGGCCACATATGTGTGGGTGTTCTTCTTCTTTGGCTCTTCTACTAGCTTGGTAATAGGTTGGATGAGAGCCAAGATAGTTGGATCTCTCTTCGAGAGTTCATATAACCAGCTGAACTATAATGTCGGTCAAGTGGGCCTCATCCTCAAGCTATTTATATTCTTGGGTATCGACTCCCTAGAATATTACCATCTGATAACTACAATGTCGATCAAGTGGGCCTCGTCCTCAAGCTGTTTATATTGATGTGGGCATCCATGTGTGTGATTCTTGCAATGCCCCCATCATGATGTTGGGCTACACTTGTAAGACTTGTTGGAAGAAGCACATGTCCACCCACAATGCTAGTGGTGATATCTTTGACCTTTGCTATAATTACTATGCATCTAGAACCTTCGCAGACCACCATGATACCCTCATCGTGACAACAACAACATATACAACTTGCTCTTGTCCAAGACCAACAAGACCCAAGTATATGACTAGGCCAAAGGTATGCTATGAAAATAAGGATCATCAAATGAATTTATATTACATGTACGAGGTGGGATGATGTGAAAAGATGAGGGAAAAAGATAGACCACACCAAGGCAATGTATAAAGGAAGATGTAGATGATCAGCTACTACTACTTGCTCCAGGTTAGCTGTCTTCATTTAAAGTTCTTCATTTAAAGTCGGAACGACAAGTAAGTCAATCTTAACTCAAAATCTTTTTAGTTCATTACTTGAAATCATAGTAAACTGATTTTGTTTTTTAAAAATGAGATCTAAGTTGATGAATGAAATGATATAAAATGAGGTATTTGTCCTTGTTAGTCGTTTGGGGGTTGTGATTAAATTTTCCCTAGTTGGCTTGGCCATCACTTGCTAGAACTTGATTCCATCCAGTAAACGGTAAATTTATACCAAGGCCTATGTGATTTCCCAAGTCCTAGGATTTGGATTATGAATGCAATTTTTCTCTTGAGTACTCGGACAATATCTTAATTATTATCCATTGACAAAAAATAGAATTGTTCATTATAGAGAAGTGAATGTTCTTCTTATAGAAAGGTGATTTTATTATATGAAGTTATTTATTTGGTGACAAGCATGGTCTTAAAGTGTGAATGATGATGAGATGATGAATTTGTGAACTAGGGAACTTTCCTCAGGGTAACCATTCCGATGAGATTGGTTTGGGGCAACGATTCCGATGTAATCTGTTTAGTGATCGGTTTAGGGAAACCGGGTAATCCCCACCTGGGGTAACGGACTCTAGAAATACTTAGAGATAGGGGCAACCGCTTTTGTTGGGTAACCCACCACAGGGCGGGCGAGGGTTCTTTCTAGTAGTTACAATCTTGAGCTGGAAAGGTCTTCCATAGGTTAGAAGAGGGTGAAGGGGACACTTCTCGTTCTACTATGAGAGGTGATTTTTCGCCATGATGGTTATAAGCTCTAGATTGTTTTATGACTCGTGAGAGCTGAGGGATTGGAGATGGATAAAACTTGGAACATCGAGGGTTTGAAATTATAGTTGTTCTTATGATGAATTTCCTTCTATGTGTTAATTGATTTGATTGGAAAACAATGTATTCATTAAGGGATAAAGGAACCTATGCACAAGGATAAATAAATGAATCATGTTGTAACTTGCATCAGTGAAACAATGTGCCTAATTTAGGTAAACCTCATAGATGAATGGTTCTAGTTACTAGAAAGCGAGTGGTTGGGTGGACTTGATGAGCTCCTAATGAGTCAGATGTTTCCTTTACAAAGAGACTAGAAACCGAAAAGAGATCTTGGACATATTCGGTAGGTCCCCCAACCTTGTGGAGATTGCTTGTAAATCGGATCGTCCAAGAGAGGCACCGATGAGATAGCTCACAATAGGTTAGGATTGATCTTACAGAGTGAGGTGCCTCCTTATCCTTGGTGACAGGATGGTTGGTGTCTTACATTACAAGTGTCAAGAAGTTTTTTAACTCAAATCCATACACAACACATTAGGAAAAATATGGACTCTCCATTTTGCCCCTTAAGGAGTGAATAAAAAAAGATTGGCCTGATCAATGAGAGAGCTAGCTTGCTTGTTACTCCCTTTACGCCTTCACCATGGCTTCTCTCATAATCATGATGCGTTCGCACAATGGATGAGTAAAACCAAATACAATCAGATGTGGGACCAAATTTACCCTAGGTTTTGTCAGAGTGTTGAACTAGAGAATATATTTAGGACTCTAGAGCCCGATAGCTCAGTGCTTGCATTTTTTTACGTGGGATGTGATGATATCACATTTTTTATCCCTAACATTGCTTGGTGGATAGCCCTAGAGTTCCTCTTCTCCATGAAGAGTGGTGACAACCATAGAAAGGTTGTGCAAAGAGCACTTGCAAATGTCTCCCCCCCCTCTTTCGATCTACCTCTGTGCCCCTCACTTTTGAGGAGGCAAACCCGATCGATCAATCTTATCAAGTAGGATATTGCCTTTGCTATTTATATATTATGCTCTGATTTTGAAGAGCATAATGATGAGGAGCAAGTGGTGTCTCTTCTCACCTATGAAGAGAAGGAGCCAGAGGAGACAGTCTTGGATAAGCAAGAAGAGGAGGCACGTAGCTTGTCTTTGGACTTGTCGACTATCCACCAAGAGGCAACCCATCCTACTGAGAATGCAAAACTTGCATCATTGAGTGCCATCACTATAGATGGTGTTAAGTACTTGCTCATGCAGGATGTCCTTGAGGTCTTGGATTTGAGGGAGGAAGAGCTCTACTCCCACCTTATCCAGGATGTTGATGAGGACCTCATTGACTTTGACACTGTGGATGTCCCTCCACAAGTAACTGAGATTGGCCGATACGATGACACGAGCATAGATGATATCTCTGCAATCATCCACATCCAAAGAAGTTCTACAGAAGCTGCTCCTGAGTATGATATCTTAGATGCAGAATTTGAGAGGCTACAGGAGGAGCTCTTTGGACCTCGACCACGCATTAACCTCTCGAACCCTGCACATGGTGATAGAGCGATCCCTGGGGGTAGACCTAGATGCAGATGGGAAACAGAATGATGAGGCTGAGAAGGTACGTAATGTTTTTTGAAAAATCTTCCTGAAAATTTTGGTGCGGGGCCCTAAGGTTTCAAAACTTTTAACCAAGTTAAAAAAGTTTTATTAACCATACAAGTCTTAGTTTTATTATTAGTTTGGCAAAAACCTTACACAAGTGCATAAATCTTAATTCTCCTAAGGTTTCCAACCACAATTTAAATTCACAAATTTTTATGTATTACCAAGGTAAATTCCACATGGCAGCTACCTCGGCTAAGCTTACTCCATGGCCTCATTTTCATACACGTGTGACATTAGTGACTTGGGGTTGTTTCTATGTTTATGGATGTCATCACTGATTTTTGTCATGGATATCTCTCAACCATAAATTTTTTACACATGGGTGGAGTCCTTGGTGTGTCCAAGAGTTAGTCTTTGATGCACGAATGTGACCAGTGCGCATCCACACTTACCCGTTTGGGTTGGTGGGTCAAAATCTTACAAACTTTCTAAAGGATTGTGCGAGCAGTATGGGCCTTATATCAGGTGCTTGGGACATTCATTATTCATCCCTTGTGACTAACTTCAAGCTCTTCTAGGGGTAGATCCTCTTGGTAACCCCCGAGTAATGATTTGATTCATTATTTGCCTTTCTCTTTAAAAAGGTGATCTTTGACCTTATTATAAAAAAGGAATTTTTATTATAAAAAAGGACCTTATTATAAAAAAGGAATTTCTCTTTAAAAAGGTGATCTTTGATCTTATTATAAAAAAGGAATTTTTGGTAGTATTTTAAAAATCTATCAATCCTAGCATTCTTAAATATTCAAAAACCCCTGTTTTGATATATCATCATTTGGGTTTTGGAATGACCAGTTTCCAAAAATCTCACCTTCCCCGTGCCATTAACTTGTACTTTCAAAATCTCTCTTGTACAAAGTCCAAACTGAGATTTATTTTCACATATATGAGGTGCAGAACAAAAACGCTAATTTTTATTTAGAAACTTTTTAAAATTTCAACTTTCTTTCTCTAGACTTATTTTCTCTCTCTAGACTTTTATTGGGTAAATGAAGGTATTTGATGCTTTCAATATTAGTAAACTCATTAGTCAACATATTTCATTAACTTATTTGATCACAAAAAGATCTGACATAAGCAAAAATTTAGGTATCCACATTTTTTAAGCGGTGAAATACAAACTGATAGTCAAATCTCAAGTGGTTACTTATAGATTTGCATTCTGATTTGCATTTTGCTTTCCTTTATATGGCCCTGGAGTAGAAAGCAACTTTCTCATTCAATTAGTATCCCAAAATTTAATTTTATCTCTCTAGGATAATTCTCTCTCACTAGGCACTTACTTAATAGGAGATGTTTTACTTACGTGTAGGGAGGGATCTCATAGCTAACCTAAACAAGGTTACCATTCAGACCAAGCTAATGGTCTATAAAAGGGACCAGGATCCCATGAGCTTTGAGCAAGCCAAGCTCCGCTACATCACCAGCAGATGTGCAAGCTCAATAAGGTCAAGGCTAAGGCAGAGAAGGAAGCTAAACTCAAAGAGCTTGCGGAGCCTCGAGGAAAATCTGAGGAGGCAAGCTCCTGAGTAATTCAAGTCATACAACATCAGGGATGACAGAGTGGTACATAAAGAGAAGGCTCATAGAAGAAGCCCGCATAGAGAGCCAAACACACTTCAAAGTTCATATGAAAACCCTGCTAAGGTCAAGGAAGTAAATCTTACATGTCTAGGTAAAGAACCTAAACTATTGTTTATTGCCAAAGACCTCATCCCTGATCAAGAAGGAGAATTAATAGCCATGTTCAAAGGATTTCAGGATGTATTTGCCTCCTGAAAATATAGTGACATGAAGAGAATGCCTTTGGAAGTCGTGAAACACACCATCCCTCTCCATGAAGGCGTGAAACCATCTAAGCAGAGGGCATATCACATCTAAGCAGAGGGCATATCACACGAATCCCAAGTATAGTCAAATGGTCAATAAACAAACTTAGTGATGTGGAATTCATAATAAACAAGATCAATCACACCACGTGGGTGTTGCCTGCTGATAGTGATCGTTCCCAAAGAGAACAGAAAGTAGAGTGTGTGTTAACCTCAAAAAGGTTAATGTTGCCCCACAACTCACGATCACTACCCTTTACCTTAGACCGATCATATGTTAGAAAGATTTGTTAATAGAAGCTTATAGCTTTTTAGATAGCTTCGTAGGCTAAAACCAAGTGACGATGATTGACCCAGCTGACTAATACAAGACATGCCCCTACCACCTTCCAATGCTTCATGTGTATGTATAGCCTTCAAGGATCTCCTTTGTAAGATCCTAGAGATATTGATTGATGACCTATGTTCACATTCTAGTGGAAGGAGAACCTTGCTCATCTTTGGCTAGTGTTGAGATGTAGACTCTACTGCATCATCTCATTAAAGCTGCCTAAATGTCAATTCTAGGTGAAACACATGTCATCCTTAGACACATCGTCCCCAAGAAGGGAATCTCCATAGATGAGAACAAGATCCACATGATCTTAGAGTTGCTACCACCCATCAATTACAAGGGGGTACAAAGATTTTTAGGGCATGTAGGGTATTATAGAAAATTGATCTTCTTGTATGCCATATATATCAAACCCTTGTATAAGTTTCTAATTATCTTTGAATGGACATATGAATGCGAATGGGCATACAAAAAACTAAAGAAGGCATTAGCAAGTGCACCCATCCTGGGATTCCCAAACTGGGATCTAGTTTTTCATGTGCATATTAATTCTTCTTCAACATTTGTAGCATAGTTGGGGGCTTCCTTATTACCTTTGCTAGCCATCAACTCAATGATACTAAATGTTACTACAGAACCACTAAGAGAGATGGGTTAGCCATGGTATATGCTATGAAAAATTACATACATTACCTCCTAGCTACCAAATTTGTTTTCTTTGTCAACCATCAAGCATTGTTATATTAGGTGTGAATAAGCCTTGCACCATGGGGTGCATCACCAAAGTACATACATTACCTCCTAGCTACCAAATATGTTTTCTTTTTTGACCATTAAGCAATGTTATATTTTGTGAATAAGCCTTGCACCATACAGTGCATCACTAGATGGTTGCTCATTCTTTTGGAGTTTGATTTCACCATCACCGTGTGGAAGGGGTTAGTGTATATCAATGCTAGCCACCTTTCCAAAATCCCAAATGGAAAACCCCTCTAGAAGGGGAAAAGATGATCTTCCCAATCCTCCATTGTTCCACATTGGTCACGTACTAGAATAAAGTGAAGACATCGCCCACTAATTGTTCCAC
The DNA here is from genome assembly GCF_041138505.1 of Cibotium barometz. Lineage (NCBI taxonomy): Eukaryota > Viridiplantae > Streptophyta > Polypodiopsida > Cyatheales > Cibotiaceae > Cibotium > Cibotium barometz. The sequence continues at coordinate 16,678,756 of NC_141052.1, forward strand.
ATTGATCACGTACCAGAATGGAGTGAAGACATTGTCCACTAATTGTTCCACATTGATCACGTACCAGAATGGAGTGAAGACATTGTCCACTAATTGGCCAATGGATTTTCCATTGACCACCCCATCAAGAAGGATAGATCTATCATACACCCCATTAGAAATGTGTCCCCCGTACCAATTGATAATGGGAATGCTTTAAAAGAAGAAGGGATAAGATGGTATCATGAGGAGATAGGCTCAAGAGGAGATGGGTTCAAGCTATTATATTCATATTCCATAATAATTCTCTCACTTGGCCTTTGCCAAGGTTGATCGGTGATGGTGGCCTACATTCTCTGGTGGACATGGGCAGCTAAGTTTGTTAAACACTATGGTGAATACCAAAGGTATGCCAAAGCCAAGCTAAGGAATGAATTCCCTAACCCTTATAATTTTGGAACAACCATTGGAAAAATAGGATTTAGACTTCCCATTAGACCAAATGCTAAGGGAACTAGGTGCATTTCATTATAGTCACCATAGATTATTTCACAAAAAGTGTGCCGAGGCCAAAGCCACGTGATGTGAGATTTATCACCAAGTTCCTCTATGAGAATGTGATTACCCATTTTGGTTGGCCACTAGAAATAGTTGAGCAATCATGGTACACCATTTATAAATGAAGTGGTGGAATTCTTGCTCCTCAAAGAGTTCCTTGTGGTGCACAGAAAGGTGACACCTTACTACCCATCAGCGAATGGACCTCCTGAGAGAGCATAAAAAATACATTATGCACTATTCTCACCAAGACAGTAGAAGGATCGAGAAGCAACGGGAGCATAAGTTGCAGTATGGGCCTATTATAAAGCATATAAAATGGTTGTCAATAGCATGCCTTTTCAGCTTGCATTTGGGCAAATGGAACACTTGGTTCCAATGCATCCAAGACAAGGTGTTTCGCGATATTCATTTAAATTTTGTGAGGTTCAAAGGATGATAAATCAAATTCTACCCCCTTAACTAGCTCCTTGGTCCTATTGATGGCAGCTCTTGGATTTCCTTTTTAGACTGTATATTGATGCACACCTCGGTGTATCATCAGCCTCATTGAATGTGCATGGTCAGACATGCAGTAGTATACTGAAGCCCCACATGTTGCAATGCAAATAGGCATGTTTTTGTAGAAAAAACGTTGCAAGGATACAAATCCATGGGTAGAAATCCCCACCTAGGATACTTTCTCTGTTAATTTACCTGCAATTCAAGACATTGGTTAGTTGCATCCTATTGTGTGACTAACGTGTGAAATATCTGCAAACACTCACCACTCCATGACAATTGGTTTTCCTTTCCATTGATTCTTAATCTTCCACATAAGCTATTTGTGCATTCCAAAATCCCTCCACAATAGCTCTTCCTCACAACGCCCAGGAACTTTACATGTGTCTTCATCAGTTTAGTCTAGCAATGGCCATCGTACATTTGTTCCATTCCATGAATGGGAGAAAGACAAGAATCATCTGTGCAAGGGAGCTCAAAAGCAATGTTGCCATTAAATATTTCAAGAACTTTAGAAACTTCCTCTATACACAGACATCCCATCAACGTTTTCTTCAATATACCACCACGATAGTTACTATGCATTATGACATTGACAATGTTGTTCAACGCATCACTCTTTGGAACCACACTAAGATGTGAGATCCACCACCTCTATAGACCATGATGGATCATCTTCCGTGAGATCCAAGAAATCTTTTTATTCATTGCAGCACCTTGCTCACCCTCACTTGATGGAATCACTAGATATCTATTCGACAACTCCTTGTCAAAAACACATAGCTTGAGTTGATTCTCTTCATCTCAACGTAGCTCCATATAAATACATCCTTGTAGGATGTCAATAATTTAAGCAGATCTTTCTTCAGATCTTGATTTCACTGAGCCTGATCACCTAATGCAATTGTATCCAAGCAAGACCACCCCCTCTTTACCACATAGGACCATTCTCAAGGAGGACACGATTCCAATAAAGCAGATGAGATATACCTAGTTGATTAGAAGAGTTTCTTCTCTTTTGTAATTCTTTTTTCAATTGGACGTTTTTGGGTTTAGAGTAAAATGTAAGTAATGTTTTATGCATTTTTTTTTCACAAAAGTAGTGCTTTTTTTAATGTTTGACATGAAAGTGTCTTTTGTCTCCATAAATTTCAAAAAAGGGTATATTTTTGGGTTTTTTTTCCAAAAATGGAGTTGAGTTGTCGTTTGCATGATTTTGTTGTTGTTTTTCATGACTCTCTGTTAGGAGATTTATTGTATTTTATATTGAGATTGCAAGGCCATTATACATACTACTTGTAGTCTTTGAATGAATTAAGGAATGTTAGCAAGCATATGATGAGCTCAAGAAGGCCTTAGCAAGTGCACCTAACCTCCTAATTGGGATATAATCTTCTGTGATGCATCAAAATTTTCCATTTTGGTGGGTGTTATGTACTAGCATAACCAGAGAAGCACGAATTGGGCTATCATGTTTTCTTTGCCACAGTAGGCAACTCAATGAGGAGGAAATGAATTACTACACCACCACAGAGAGATAAGGGTATGGTTTATGTTGTGAAAAAAGTATAGATACTATCTTTGGAAACAAGAAGTTTATATTCTTTATGGAACACTAGGCCTTGTTATATATTTTTAATAAGCCTTACATAATAGGAAGGATTACATGATGGTTTCTCTTGCTCTTAGAGTTTGACTTCATAGGATCACAACATGTTTAGCTGATCATATATAGCGGATTCATAATGGCGATCGTGTTTAGAATCAATGATGATCTCCTAAATGCATACTTATTTAAAGATTGACATGGTGCCTAAGTGAAGTGATGAAATCCCTCAATACCTCACTTATAGTTTTTCGCGCAAGATCGACCACCACTAAATAAAGATAAGATGCAGCGTGGCAGCTTATCAAGCTATCAACTAATAGCGAGACAACAATTCAAGTTAGGTAAAGATGATGTCTTATAGAGGTGTGTGTATGTGAGAAGATAAATTTGTGCAAGTATTGGAGGAAGAACACTTCAGAATTACTAGGAGACACTTCACTAGGGAAGTGCCAGCATGAAAGTTTCTCTAAGTAGGATTAAGGTGGCCAACATTGTTTGGCAATGCGGTTGAATTCGTGTTAAAGGTTGCAATAAGTTTCAATGATTCACTATACCATAGTAGAGGGGCATGATGTCCTTCACCCTAATAAAAGTCCAACAACCCTTTTAAAAATAGGGAATGGATTTTTTAGGTCTCATTAGTCCTGCCGCATAAAGAAACCAAGCCCGCTACATCATAGTAGCCACATATTACTTCACAAAGTGGGCTACAAATTTGGAAGGCCGATACTTATACCACTGAAAAAATTTCTATACGAGTAGGTCATTTCTAGATTTGAATGCCCTTTGGAGATTGTGAGTGACTAAGGGTCACACTTTCTCAATGAGGTGACTGATCACCTCATAAAAGGCTTTATGACAAAGTGTGACCAAGGGTTCACACTTTATTAATGAGGTGATTGATCACCTCATGAAAGGCTTTATGATAATAGTGTATAGAAAGTCTTCGCCCTACTATCCACCACAAGCCAATCATCATGCGAAGATCATAAACAAGGTCTTATGTGGCATTTTAACAAATACCATTCATGCAAGAAGAATATACTGGGAACATAAGCTTATAGTCACACTGTGGGCCTATTAAACATCATACAAAAAGTAGTAACTAGTTATACCCCATTTCAATTTGACATATGGGGTTGACATCGTAATGCCCATGGAATACATGGTTCCTAGCTTGAGAATCATAGTCAGAAAGAGCTGGACTATGCTTATTGATCTAGTAAAGTTAGAAGCAACCTGATTAATAGCCATGCATGGGTTAATGGTAAAAAATCTCTGAGGTAAGAAATGGTTTGATCAAAGTGTCAAGAACAAGAAGCTTAAGGAGGGAAACTTAGTACTCTTGTTTAGAACAGGGAGTAATAAGAAAACAAAGTTAAAACTCTAGGGATTGGGACCCTTTTGGATCACTGAGATTACTACCCATAGGGTCAGTCGAAATTGAGACCCTTGATGGTATTGAAACCAATGGGGAGAAAATTGGAAAAATTACCATGGACCCTTTTGGATCATTGAGATTACTCCACATAGGGTCGGTTAGAATTGAGACCCTTAATGGTATTGAAACCAATAGGAAGAAAACTAAAAAATTAGGCCCCTAATTCAAGACATGCTTACCCAAATACTTAAAAATAAGGAGGAAAAGAAAGAATATGACAAGATGAAAAGACTCTCCCAAGAAGATCCTATGGCCAAAATCAACAAAGCAAAGCAGAGGATGGGCAAAACATTCTCAATCAATATGGATATAGTATCATCTATGTGGTAGATGATGACTTGGATATTGAACCTACAAGGGTCAATATTCAAGAATATGTGGCTAGAAACACCAACAAGATCATAGATCTAATCAACACAAGAGCCAATCACAACCTGTTGTTATATAAAACATGGGAAGCTCTAGGTAAACCACACTTGACACCAACTGATGTAAAGACGCATAGTTTACATGGTAGTATAGCTAAGGTTGAAGGATGCTTAAATGTGCAAATTCTTGTTAGCGATAACCATGTGGCCGAAAAGGTATATGGCATGCCTGTAGATGGAAGAGAAATTATTGTTGGGGTAGATCATGGATTGCTACATCTCACTATTCCATACAATGGAAAGAACAAAAAATCTGGCTGCAAACAAAGTAAGGTGGAATAACGATACCCTTTTGGTCCTTGAGTTTGGAAAAAATAACTCAAGATTTCTCTAGCTCCTTGGATGATCCAACAATCCACGAGATCTATACATTGAGGAAAGGCCAACATCCTAAAGATACAAGGTTACTATGAGGGGAATAAAGATGTTTGGCTACCCAAGTAGAAGAGGGGGAGAAGTTTCTAGCTCAGGACTAAAAAACAATGCCATCGGGTGGCTACAATGGAAAAATGAACCAATTAAACTAAGCCTAAGCTATTGGGTACTAAAGGAAATGCTAATAGTGCAAGGATAAAAGAAGATTTGGATACCAAAAAGGGTGCAAGATCTTAGCTACAGGAACACCAACAAGGGTCTAGTAGCACAAGAATGTAGGAATCAAGTCTAGCAAAGGGAAAGATCAAAGCCATAGCTACAGGAACACCAAAGGGTCTAGTAGCACAAGAATGTAGGAATCAAGTCTAGCAAAGGGAAAGAAACCACAAAAAGCAAAAAAAACATTGGTCTTAAGAAAGAAACTATAAATGCCACCTTATCCCATTGGCGAAAAGGTAGACATAGTTTAGAAGGAACTTGAAAAACCAAAGGTCATGCCCAAAAGAGTTCTTCCCATAAGCAAGTAGTCTATACCCAACAAGTCAGAAGGATCACATGATACAAAAAATCACTTCAAAGGATGGAAAATCAAAAGATTTTTTGACGTGACGAAATAGTATATACTCAACTGTGAGTATCTTGAGTTTTTCATGCCCAAAAAATAGGCAAAGAAAATCATACAAATTAATTTCATAAGAATTTTGAAGCTCAGCTCAGATTGAAAAAATGTAAAATATTTTTGACGTAAAAAACCAATAATATCTTGAGTTGTTCATGCCCAAAAAAGAGCATTAAAAAGGTCATCTAAGGTAACAAATAGGTTCTGAAGGGTGTAGGGAGACCTTGCATCTTGTCAAAAGGAAAATAAAATGAAAACTTTTTGAGGTGAAAAACTCACTTTTTCTTGTCATAAAAAACCAGGGTTTCCTAGCCCCTAGTTTTTCACGGCCATGAAAATTATTTTTCATGCATGAAAAGATTTGGTCACTCACCTATTGACATGTGTGACCCACCCCTATTAGCTACCCATACTTGTCACTCATTATTACTGATATTTAAATCTGCATGTCCCTTCTTTTGCCCATCTTTTTTGTTATTTTCCTTCTTTGTTGTGATTTTCTCCCAAAAAAAATCTTGCATGAAAAATTACCTTAGATTCTAATGCCCAAAAAACTACTAACATTGCATATCTTACTTCATTGTTGTGATTTTCTACAAAAAAAAAAAATCATGCAAGAAAAATTACCTTGGCAAATTATGGCCAAACATAACCTCAATGGAAAACCTAACCCTTTTACGAGGGGTTAGGTTCTTAAGAGAAACGTAGTGAGAAAATATTACGATCCTCTCCACTTTATAGATTAATGGTTGAAAAACTACAACACAAGAGCAGTGGTTTGATGGACCAACTCAAGGAAAAGTGTAGAGGTAGGAGACATGGTGATGTACATCGTCAAGGACATCAAACGAAAACTTAAGTATAGAGGCCAAGGTCCCTATTGAGTGTAGAGATTGCTTCTCAAGGAGTAGCAAAGATAGAGACTTCCAATGGGATTGACATCAAAGGATACCTCAATGGTAGCAATCTAAAGAATCTCTCACCCAAGACATGCGCATCCCCAAATCCATAAGAAAAAAGAGGAGAAACGAGAGGTTGACAACGAGAAGCTAACAATTAAAAATAGAGGGCATGCCTCAAGGTAGATTCCGCCTAACAAAATAAGAGCCAAAGAGTCTATAGACCCCCAAGCGTATAGATCTTTGTACATATGCAACCAATATCCACGATGTGGACAAAATAGAAACACCCATGGAACCCACTTGCCTTAAGCTAGAGTTCTCCCAAGAAGACCATCTGTGGCGGTTGGGTGTGGCCAGCTTGGGCGGATATACATAGCCATAATGTTTTATCTTGGGAGATGTGGAACTCATTAGGCTAGCCACTCCTCACACCTTTCACATCAACCATTACCACATAAAACAATTCCCAATTCAATTGTTTTGAAGCGGAGATTCTTATTGGATCTAAACCAACCCTCATTGTCTAACCACACACCATCATTTCACATAACCTCTAGCCCACGACACTCCTCTCACCTTGTCACATTGCCACCCCCTCCAACCCTATGGGAGAGCCAAAACCTCATGGACAGAGACAAACATCGACTTTGAAAGACCCTAGGAAAGGTCACTAAGAAGAGGTACCCAAGAGTACCCTGGTTGGCTAAGGTAGATTTGATACCTAAGCAAAGACCTGGAAGAACCACCATTTGGCCCAAAGCCTACTAACCATGAGGAGCCCACCTACCACACAAAAAGGCCCCAATTTTTTATTTTTCTAAATAAATAAAGTAATCCTCTCTTCTTTTCATTTTTCTGATTAAAAAACTACTACTAATATTACTAATAGTTTTTACAAACATGGCCTTTTATTTATCTATGGCCCCACTAAGGCAACCCCCCACTACACCTCCCTTTTGTTTGCTTGTGGCCTCACAAGGGGAACTCCCAACATACCACCCCTTTGGCCTAAGGGAGGCAAGAGAGCTTGGGCTCTTGCAAGCACACACACACACACACACTCTCACAACAATGGAGATGGCACACATAGAGATAGAAGGCTGAAATCTTCTTCTACTTTTTTCTCTCAAAAGAGTTCTAAAAATGATAAGTGAAAACCAACATAAGTACTAGAGTATTATGTACAAGCGGTCCATAATGTGAACACACTAAGTAGATGAGCTAGCAAGATAAGTATGTCATAACTTGATTGGACTAGGTAGGTGTAGTCCAGCTTAGAATCACTCACAAGGATCCATGGTGTCAACTACCAACAAACACAATAGTGGTGTAAAGGTAGAGTGGTCACCCAGGCACATCATGGAGTGTCAGCTCATGTTGAGATTAACATCTCAACACTCCCCCTCAAGCTCAACTCCACCATCTCCAAGACTCCAAGCATAGTGCAAAATCTACGAAGCTTCTTTGCTTCCAAGGCCTTGGTGAAAATGTTAGCTACTTGCTTCTTTGTGCTGACGTATATGAGATCAATATCTCTTGCCAAGATCTTCTCTCTGATGAAGTGATAATGGACCTCTATGTGTTTGGTCCATGCATGAAACATTGGGGGTTCCTGGCTAATTATATGCTACTGTGGCTCTTACAAACTATGCGTTTGTACATAGTGGGGTCCTCCAAAAGCTCACCTCCTGTATCTACAAAAAGCTTTAAGTTCTGATCCAATCCAATGGCACTGAAGTGGGCTTACAACCTGTTATACCATACTTGGACCTATATAACAATAAAATGATATAAGATGATCAAACCACCTCTATGCCCAAGAAATATCGCAACTCATCCACATCCTTCATCTCAAACTTCTGCTTCAAAAAATCTTCTGATGTCATGTATGTTGGCATCACCATCATCAATAAATCAAGTCATCCACATAAATGACTAATAGCATGATCCCTCTTTGTTTTTTTCACATAAAGTAAAAAATCTGCATTGGATATCTAAAATCTAATAATAACAAGGTACTCACCGATCTTGTTTGGCCATGCCCTGGGTGCCTGCTTCAAGCCATATAAGGCTTTGCGTAACCTGCACATAAAAGCTAGCTATACATCACTCTCATAACCTGGTGACTGCATCATGTATACTTCTTCTTGTAAATCACCATGCAAGAAAGCATTCTTTACATCCATCTTATGTAAAGACTAACCCTTCATTGTCTATTGTTGGCAGCCATAGTAATGAGAGTTCTCACGGTTTCCATTCTTGCAAACCGGGCTGAATGTCTCCTCATAGTCAATACCATAGGTCTGCACGTAATCCTTGGCAACCAATCTTGCCTTATACCTGCTCATCACTGATACATCTATGTTATGCTTGACCTTATATACCCACTTACATCCAATTGCCTTCTTTTCTTTAGGCAAAGGTACTAACTCCCATGTTGCATTTGCATCTAGCATTTGCATCTAATGCTGCCATCTCCTCATTCATGGCATCTTTTCATTTTTTTATTTCTAAGTGCCTACTCAAAACCTCCAACTTCTCTATTGCTTTAACCATGTAAGCATAATGATGGGCTGTATTGCTTTAACCATGTAAGCATAATGATGGGCTGTATTGCTTTAACCATCTAAGCATAATGATGGGTTATATATCCATCATATCTCAACCTATCAACAGGGTATCTAACCCTCATAGACCTACATACACCTAGATCATTAGGAAGTGTCCTCAAAACAGCCCTGGTTCTCCTTACACCAAAAGTACCACTGATGAAATGCCCTGGTTCTCCTTACACCAAGAGTAACCAACCACCACTGACAAAATGCCAAGCTCCTTATCAATGCTATGCTCACAGCCACTAGAGTCACCATCCACATATGAGTGACTTGTTGAAATGTTAGGCATACCAAGAGAATCACCAACAGGACTGATTTTATGATGCAACATTCTACTCCATAGTCTATCAACAAACCCACTACTAGAGGAGACTCTCAGCCTACTCAATAATTGTGATAAAAAAGACATGATTAAAAAATTATCTATTTTGAGAGGAAGTCCTAATATAGTCAACGTCGTGACCATATTAGGATACGATTGTGATAAAAAAGACATGATTTTAAAAATGTCTATTTTGAGAGAAAGTCCAAGTATAGTCGTCGCGCGACCATACTTGGCATCTCACTAATATGATCGACATTGTCCACATAGGTGGCCCTATATTTCTTAATTATGTATATATCTAAAATATGAAATTTTATAAATATAAATTATATTTTAATTATGGATTTAAAAAATAAATAAATTATAAATTATAATTATATATATTAACTTCTTATCTTCTCTTTCTTTACTTTGAACAAGAGGAAGATTTTGAATCCAGGTATGTCCCTTCCTCTCCTCTATTTCTTCTCCTCCTCTCTCACCCCTAGGTCTTGTCCTCCTCTCTCTCCCCTTATCTTTATCTTCTCTGTCTCACCATCTCCCTCTTCTCCTTCTCTCGCATGCATAAACATGTGCTACCATCCTGTAACCCTGCGTACATGGTCAAAGCATACCCACACCTGCCTTAAATCTCCATTCCCATAGTGATGCATCCTACTCACAAGGTCAACACCTGATGATGGTCTAGAAGTTGACATCTTAGATACATAGCAACGCTCGTGGTCTTTTGTCCCTTGTCCTTGGAATCTACTCCCGTGGAATTCATATGCATATTGCTTTTTCAACTCCAGTATGCTTGACTCTACACCACTGGGCGACCACCATGTTTTTAAGCCTTAACCATTCTCTTGAAACTAAGTTGGAGGAAAGAACTTCTAACATTAGATAGCAAAAGTTTACTTTTTTTTTTGAAGTATATAGATTCTGGAAGCCTTTAGTTATGTGCTTGGATCAGAGGTTACATTTCTTCTAATAGACTTCTAAGCTCTACTGGTCCGATTTGATTTTCCATTGTACTAGGTGTTCTCACCACACTGCGCCCCTCCCCTATCCAAGTATGTGCAGGGATCAAGAGCAGGAGAAGAGGTGCATGTGTATCTGGCAGGACGAGAGAGGTGGAGGGGTCGAGGGTGGGAGAGGAGAGGTGCTCGAGAAGCGATTTGCGAGGTAGAGGTAGAAGGTACAGGGGTTGAGGATGGGAGGGGAGAGGTGCACGGGGGTTAGGGGTGGAAGTGGAGACGCAAGAGGCACAGGGGTCGGTGTGACGGTAGAGGAGAGGCAGAGATAGGAGGTGTAGGGGCATGTAATATGATCATTGTCGAGACCATATTCTCTCCCAAGGGGAGAGGTGCACGGGGGTTAGGGGTGGGAGTGGAGACGCAAGAGGCACAGGGGTCAGTGTGACGGTAGAGGAGAGGCAGAGATAGGAGGTGCAGGGGCAGGTAATATGATCATTGTCGAGACCATATTCTCTCCCAAGGTAGTGGAGACGCAAGAGGCAGAGATAGGAGGTGCAGGGGCATGTAATATGATCATTGTCGAGACCATATTCTCTCCCAAGGTAATATGATCAAGGTAGGATAGGCGGGAGGGGAGGGGAATATGGTTGTTGTCGACTATATTCCCCATCCACCCTCTAAATGTAATGTAATTTAAATAAATAAATGTATATCTATAACTATATATATGTATATACATACATACATACATACATACATACATATGTATATATATATATATATGTATATATATATGTATATATATATATATATGTATATATATATATATACATACATATGTATATATATATATATATGTATATATATATATATATATATATATATATATATATATATATATGTATGTATATATATATATATGTATATGTATATATATATGTATATGTGTATATATATATATATATATATATATATATATATGTATGTATATATATATATATGTATATGTATATATATATGTATATGTATATATATATATATACATACATGTATATATATATATATATATATATATATATATATATATATATATATATATATATATATATATACATGCATACATACATGTATATATATATATATATATATATATATATATATATATATATATATATATATATATATATATACATACACACACACACACATACATACATACATACACACACACACACACACACACAAATGTATATATAGTGTGTGAGTGTTTAGATTTGTACATAGAGCTCCTATATTTTAAAAAAAAGCATATTTTTCTCTCTTGCTTGTTTATGTAACAAAGTGAATGATCTCATATGAATAATGGGCCGAAGGCCAATGGACCATGCCCATGGACAATATGGAGTAATGCTTGGATGGAGGGCCAATCCTCGCACAACATGCTAGCCTCAATATGGGACCAAAATTTGTTTCACATTAATTAATTAGTTGGTAGAAGGGCTCCAAGGTTTGACATGAAAGTTGATTAATTTCTTTTGACAAGGGCTCCAAGGTTTGACATGAAAGTTGATTAATTTCTTTTGACAAGGGCTCCAACCTTTGGGGTGAAAGGTGGTGGAATTTTTTGGAGTTTTTGTGAAGATTATTTTTTCTACGCATGACATCGTGGATATCCTGGCTTTTTTTTTCATGCTCTGTCTCCCTCTCACGCGTTGTATCCCTGTGATAGCAGCGTCTCTCTGCCTCTCATCCACAGAGAGCATGCTTTGTCTCTCTCGATGGCGCTCTCTCTCTCTCTCTCTCTCTCTCTCTCTCTCTCTCTCTCTCTCTCTCTCTCTCTCTCTCTCTCTCTCTCTAGCGCCCGAGCGATGGCTCTCTCTCTCTCTCTCTCTCTCTCTCTCTCTCTCTCTCTCTCTCTCTCTCTCTCTCTCTCTCTCTCTCTCTCTAGAGAGCTCGCTGAGAGGCCTTCCGTTCGACTGTCTCTCGACTCTCTCTCTCTCTCTCTCTCTCTCTCTCTCTCTCTCTCTCTCTCTCTCTCTCTCTCTCTCTCTCTCTCTAGCGCCCGAGCGATGGCTCTCTCTCTCTCTCTCTCTCTCTCTCTCTCTCTCTCTCTCTCTCTCTCTCTCTCTCTCTCTCTAGAGAGCTCGCTGAGAGGCCTTCCGTTCGACTGTCTCTCGACTCTCTCTCCATTGTCTCTTTTGTCTCATCTCGGTCATCTCGTCTCTACCCGCCGACTCCATCGTCTCCCTCGTCTCGCGCCCAACAAAGGTTGGTGGGTAGACGTATAAGGTTCAAACCTTAGTTTGAACCTTAATGCATTAATTAAGGTACTTGCACTCCACTCCATTGTCATACTATTTGTCGGGTATGGAGTAATGTTTGGATGGAGGGCCAATCGCCACACAACATGCTGGCCTCACATACTCTCGCAATAGAGAAGAGAGATAAAGAAGCACCTACCGCATGTAATCATGTGAGAAATACCTCTCACGTGCACATAAGCACATTAGCACACACAAGATATTCACAACACTTTGTATAATGAGATTGTGTCTTTCTTATTAGTAAAAATAATCTTTTATACATGATCATGTATAAATAATCTTTTATACATGATCATGTACAATTTACATACCCAAGTCTGTGCCTAGGGTGCCCGTCATCCAAAACTACTTTATTCGGGATCTTCATTGTCTCTTAGTCATAGAATTATAGAAATGATATTATTGTGCTATTGCACTTATAAAAGTATGGCCTTATGCCAAAGAGTTGGTAATGTTAAAACCATGATGGTTTGACATCAATCCACCTCACCATCTTCCCTCTTTTCATTTTTCTCACCTATGTTTTTTTGGTTGGTCTCTTACTTGTGGGTTTGTTTGTGGAGGCCATTCAACAACACCTACCTATGCCCCCTACCCAGCCCATTAGCCTAGCTCCGTGTCTTCCCCACTCATTTTTTTGCCTATGCATCTTGTAGGACCGCTACTCTCTATAGGGGCTTGGGCATACATGGCTCCCTTGCCAACTTGCTCAATCCACCTACCTCAACTTCCCTTTCATTTATCCCTTTCATATTTTTGGTCAAACCCTTGCCAATGAGGCCACCACCCACCCTATACATGCCATTGTGTTTTGAAAAAAAACAAGGTTTAGTGTAATTTACAATATCCACCACTTTTTCACTTAAAGGTTTTCCAAGGAGAGGTTGTAGTTATTAAAACCTTTAAAGTTTAGGAATTCTTTAGAACTACCTTCACTTTAGTGGCATGATGGAAAAAAAAACTATTTCACAAATTGATGTCACATGCACTCCCATGTAATCTGTATCTCCCCACCAACCAACCCCCTTTCCTTGCTTTCAATCCCTCTCTCATCCCCCTTCCTCACCCTTATTCCTGTCTCACTTAATGCTTCAGACATTCTTGCTGAAACTTCCCCTTATTCCGGCCTCCCCTTCCCCAAACTAGCCCCCCTTTTGTCTTCTCCACCACACCAACATCCTCCTAACCCCACCAACCAAAAACCCCCTTCCTTTTATTCATCTCCTTAGAATTATATTTATGCCTCTCCTTGATTTTCCCTCTGCATACAAAATCCCACCATTGAAATTTTGTCTTCACTCATGGAGATGGGGAATGGAGTAGTGGTGGTTTATTTATACATAGGTAGACAAGACCTCTCATCTACCAACTCATCCATCTATATACTCACCCTATTACTGAGTCACTCATCCCTCGAGTCACTCATCTATTGAGCCACTCATATGTCAACTCATCCATCCATTGACTTTCCCGTGGCTACCTTATCTATTTTCCAAATCACATCTAAAAACTTACCCACGCCATTAATGCACCCACATAATCACTCACTTGTCCACCAACTGACTTGTCTCTACAAATGCACCCAACTGACTCACTTGTTCATCATTGGCCACCATCATATCAGGGTCACCCTTGTTAAAAGATTCAAGATTCACACCATTCTAAGGTTTCCTAAGCCTTATAGATGACCCACACCAAGCACCCACACACATAATTTGTTGCTTATAGATGTTTTTTTGATAACACTATTGCTACCACCATTTTGCTACGGATGCAATTGAGAGTCATCAAGGTGTCCCTTACATTGTTAAGCTCTCCTTTTTGAAGTGCAGAGTGCAAATTTGAATGTTATACCAATGAGTATAGCAGAACAACCTTCACACTTCGCGAGGGACAATAAGTTAATTAAGGTAACATTACACGATTTAAACTATCCACACTAGTACACATGTGTACCAAACTTAAACTCAACCCACAAAATACATGAGGAGTATCCACACCACCCCACTTGTTTTGCTGATAAAGTGTATAAACTCACATTATGATGTACTCCTCCACATGATTGGACAAGTACAATCAACACCATTCCACATGTGGAAAAAGTGCCCCAACACAAATATAATGTACTTTCTAGTACACATTAGTAGATTCACACTATTCACATTGCTTCTAATGGAGACAAAGTACCATACTCAATAGCTCAAAAAATAGCGAATAAAAACATAAAATAGAATTTTTAATAACTTGATTATTGCATTCCATAACAAAACTTATATATAGCCTAAAACATAACATAAGACGCATTAATGAATATCACAACAAAAGATTTAGCTTATGTAGATCAAACTTAACTATAAAGTTATGCGAGTCGTCTTTTCCACATTCTAATGGACATTAAGTGGACCTTTTCACCTAGATAAAGTTTCTAGCCATTTGTATTTTTTTCTTATCTTAATTTATTATTTCCTCTTATTGCTTACTATTATGAAGTTTTATATGTGTAAAAAGTCTTCATGCCCACTTTAAAACACATATTTTTTATTTGATTTTCTTTGAGGTACTTTGTTTTTTTAAATTATAAATGTTCAAATGTAAGACATGTTAGCTTAAAAACCTGACCTATATGTTGTAAAACTTATATTGAGAAATAAGTTGCAAAGGTCAATCAATGGGCTAATTGCAATATTATGGCTCAATTAAAATGAGTACAAAAGAAGAAGGGAGATGAATCAGTAGACTCAAGAGTGTGGAACCAAGCAAAATATTGAGGTTCACATCTTAAAGTATTCTTGGGTTTCAATTTTCATGTTACCACAGTTATGGCATGAGAAAAGGTAGGCAATGATATATATATATTTTTAAACTTTACATCAACCATATTGTTATAAGGTAAGAACATTGGTGGGAGGACCCATTAGATTATTATAGATTTGTATTAGTAGGTAGGTATTATCTTCCATAAATTAACACACATAGTGAGGTAAGAACATTGGTTTCATACAAGCGAGTTTTCATTCATAGGACAAGTCATTCTTATCCTTAATACATCTAGTAGGACAAGAATGACTTGAACATTGACAGCTCACTTTACATCTAGTGATCGTATAAGTTAAATATGATGGCTTCATGTAAGCAAGTCCTCCTAGAATGAATCGAGTAGAGGGGCCAATTATATGATAAGAACATTGGTTTCATACAAGCGACTTGTCATTCATAGTACAAGTCATCTTATCCTCAATACATCTAGTAGGACAAGAATGACTTCAACATTGGCAACTCACCTTACGTCTAGTGATCATGTAAGTTAAATTTAATGGCTTCATGTAAGCAAGCCCTCCTAGAATGAATTGGGTAGAGGGGCCAATTATATGATGCCCACCAAAACCATGGCCTTCATACCTCCATTTTTAATGCTAGAGCATATATACAATTTTGAAGTTTATTCTCAACAATATGGAAGTTTGACATTTAGTCTTAACAACATGGGATTTTTTTTTAAATGTTGATTGATTAATCAAAATTAAAAGTGTACTTGCGATAGTCCTCACCTACAACATAGATGAGCCACTGATGTCCCTATCATGTTTTTAGCCTTCATTTTTTTAAATGTTGATTGATTAATCAAAATTAAAAGTGTACTTGCGATAGTCCTCACCTACAACATAGATGAGCCATTGATGTCCCTATCATGTTTTTAGCCTTCATTTTTATGTGATTTTTAAAAGTCTTCTCGCATTTCTTAATTTGAGTGTGAGATGAAATTAAAAAAGTTATCGCTTTCCTTGGTTGCCAAAGGCCAAAATTGTAGAAGTTAATGCCCTTTTACCGTAAGCTTCTTACATTCTAGGAGGATTAACATAACATGTGTTATCAGACTTGACTTGAGTAATATAATTACACGATTCTAGGAGGACTAACATGACATGTGTTATCAGACTTGACTTTAGTCACAAATATAATCGCCCAAACTACACGATTTAGTTGCTATAAAGGGTGACCATGATCTAAAGGCATGGGTCTCGAGTGTCAAACCCCTTCAAGTCATGATCGTGGAGTATAAAGGGTGACCATGATCTAAAGGCATGGGTCTCGAGTTTCAAACCCCTTCAAGTCATGATCTAAAGGCATGGGTCTCGAGTTTCAAACCCCTTCAAGTCATGATCTAAAGGCATGGGTCTCGAGTTTCAAACCCCTTCAAGTCATGATCGCGGAGTATTGCATACATTGAAAAAACTACCAGTTCATCCAACTAATGTGTAAGATCACAACTCACTCCTAAAAAAGAATTGTCATCTCCTTAGACTTTGCTTTTTGAAGGCACTTATCTTACAATTTCAAAATGCGGTCTCAAATTTTTGAATGGTCACATGCAAGGGTTTGAATGGAGTGCCCATGACGATTTAGAATTGATTAAAAATATGTGGGCTTGATCCAAAGTGCATTATAGAAGTTTAGTTCAAGCAATTTCGAAGGTAAAGAAAGGTTGGACTTAAACTTTTGCAAGAGTGAACCCCATCTCTTGAGCATTTCAAAATTTTGAATTGTATACGTGTATTAAGAAAGTAAAGGTGAATTCTAGATTTTGATTGCATTGAACTTTAGACAAGTTCTAAGAGCATTTGGATAAGCTTGCCCTTGTTTGCCATGGGAGGTCATGATCTACTAGATTTTTGAGCCAAATACAAAACAAGAGTGGCCATCTTAGGCATTAGACATAATCTAGAGGGTGAACATAAGGTGTGATAAACACACAACATAACCACTACATACATTACAATCTAAAAAGAATTCTATGCCACATCCATTCTTTATTGATCAAAAAATGTAAAGCAAAAAGTTCAGACATGGCTATGAATAAATATGTTGAGTACACAACACAATACCATGGGTAAAAAGTTTTAAAACTCATTTGAAAGCATACCCAACTCTATATTCACAAATCTTTACTAAGGAAGCATGGGCAGGGTGGTCAATGTGACTATGTGGGCATCGCCAACATGGAGAGGGCCCAATCCTCTCTCTAATGAGGCTCTTTATAGATATGCTATTTATCAAGTGAGGACATTGAACTATAGACGAGAAGGCATGGATAGCTTCTTATACAACATTCTGGTGCAAAAAACTTGGCAATGGGAAGTAAGCTCCTGCAATTGTGGGTTGAGGATAGGCATGCTTCTGAGCCCCACCCCATGGGTTTGGGGGAGGAGGAATGGGTAGGCATCTGGGAGGAAGAAAGGCACTCCCTAGTGATGTGTTGCTTGGGCCCCCATAATAGAAGCTTGCAAGTACAAAAAGAAAGGCAAATACTCCTAAGGTGTAACAAAATAGTTGGCTAATTTATGCACTAATCCATCATATGCTTTCTAATTATTGAGTATTAGGATTTTCCACTTTCCAAATTACCAATGGGTCTAAGCTATGCCATGATGTGCCATGCCACCTCACATGCATATGAGATGATGTTGGCAAGGTAAGGTGCATCCCCTCTGGTTAAGGGTATGGAAGACAAAAATATTTTTAGACCTAAGCTAGGCCCACAAATAAAAAATTGAAGTTTTAGGACCTTTATCTACCTAACCTAGGCCTTATCTATAGTTGCTTCACATTGGGAGTTCCTAATCTTCTACAAGGTTTAATGGCCACTTAAATCATCAGCGTACTGAACATTGTGCAATTTTTACTGTCTAATCTGTGTATTGGCTATTGGGAAGTTTGATCATCAGCGTACTGATTATTGTGCAATTTTTACTGTAATCTGTGTGTTAACCCATGATGTACTGTTCTAACCCATCATCAGCGTACTGATTATTGTACAATTTTTACTGTCTAATCTGTGTGTTAACCGATCATCAGTGTATGATCATTGTGCAGTTTGATTGAACGCACGAGAATGGCAACAATCAGCCCATCATGCTGCCATGAGGGTGGAGGAGGGCCTGGTTATGGAACGCCGCTTGATGCCATGGATGGCCCTCGCGAGGAGATTTTGTATGTCACTGCTGTCTACACCGGTATGAGCTATTTGTTATGTCATTGTAATAAACCCTTAATCAATTGATCTCTGCGAATTTACCGTAGTCTTAGTTGCTCAGTGTAAGCTATTGCTTGTTAATTTAGTCTTAATTTGTCTTAATTGTCGGCATAAGTTGCCTGTTTTCCTTAATTTTATATATGGTACGTTATTTAGCAAAAAAGGTTTAACCGTTCTATGATGAGACTAATCTTCTTTAGTTTACCATTAGGCTAACCTAATGTTTCTTAGTTTGATAATAAGTTAATCAGTATTTCTTGGTTCAGAATAAGGTACAGAAGAGACATGCAGTGGCAATTTCTATAGTATGTAAGCAACTAATAAGCTACCCAATTGTTAATAAAAAAAGTTCTCTCCATAAGGGGCTTGGTTATGTGTGTGTGTGTGTGAGAGAGAGAGAGAGAGAGAGAGAGAGAGAGAGAGGGAGAATTTTCTCTTTTTCTGTACATATAATTACATCTTATTATAATAATAGAGTATCTTATTATAATAATAAACATAAAATTCACACAATACATACATGCATATGTATGCAATTTGGCATAGTCATGTTGAAGCAGTTCTTATGTGAAGGTACTAGGAAAGGGAAGCCTGATTACTTGGCAACTGTGGATGTGGACTCCAAGTCATCGACTTACTCTAAGGTTGTGCACAGATTGCCTGTAAAGTATCTGGGTGATGAATTGCACCATACAGGTTGGAATGCATGCAGCTCCTGCCATGGGGACGTGTCTGCTGAGCGACGATTCCTCATCCTCCCTTCGCTGGTGTAAGCATTCATGGCATTTACACAACCAGCTACCCTTGTGTGTGTGCCGCATCTGTCCTTGCACGTGCATATGTGCTGCAAGTTTTTTTTAAGTTGGATCTTTTTTAAACTATTGTTGTGTGGAATTGTGCAGGTCAAGCAGAGTTTATGTGGTTGATACTGCTAAAAATCCGAGAAAGCCGGTCTTACATAAAGTGGTAGAACCTGAGGAAATAGCAGCAAAAACTGGCATGGCATTTCCTCATACATCTCATTGCTTAGATAATGGGACAATTATGATATCCTGCCTTGGTGATAAGGATGGCAATGCTGAAGGTGCTGGATTTCTCCTCCTCGATTCAAACTTTCAAGTACTAGGAAGGTTAGTAAACTTCACACACACACACACACACACACACACACACACAAAGAGAGAGAGAGAGAGAGAGAGAGAGAGAGAGAGAGAGAGAGAGAGAGAGAGCTCTATTAACGTCTTCAAAACACCAAAGGGCCTATGAGACCAAAAGTGTTACAATGTGTACACGAAGTGGCAAAATCATGGAAAAAAAGACATGATTTAAAAAAATTGAGCTAGAGCTAAAAGAAGAAACAACAGCCCTGTAAGTGCCACGAGTACACTGCTACAATGTGAGAGGATCCAAGTGGGTCCTTGACATCCATGATTGTATAGAGGCTCTCCACATCGGCTGCCTGTGGAGGGGCACTCTTTTATCTCTAGGATTTCTCAGATCTGAAGCTGTAGGGTGGAGAATCTCTCGGATGCCGGGGGGTTGGGCGAGAGAGAGAGAGAGATTGCTATCGTCTTTTGATGCCGAATATATTTATGAGATGTACATGCCCATACAGAAACAATAAGAATGCCAGAAAATATAGTGCTATTCCTGGTGATGTAGCACCTTCACAATAGAGGTCATCATAGAAATAGACTTTGCGTTCTGTGAATGAAAAGTTTGAGTGTTGCCACACCCCTTCAGGATGTGGTGTACTACTACTGGGCATTCCAAGAGTGTTTACTGCTCAATCTCTCACAGTTCGATGGATAATACCCTCAGGCATAGTCATAGGAAATGGCCGTTTCAGACCCTACAAACGCGTTTCTCCGTTTCAAGACCCCATCCGTTTCCATGGCCGTTTCTTGTTTCCCAAGTGATATTGTCACAGGAAACAGCCGTTTCCACCCCTAGAAACTCGTTTCCCCATTTCCATTCCTCGAATGTTTCCGTTCCTGTTTCTTGTTTTTGGTGACTATGCAGGCCTCAGGTCATGACTTGAAACCACCGTGCCATTGTCCTGTCACGCAACACAAATGATGAGAACCTAGTTAAATGGCAGCAACTGTGTGATTTTGTTTTTTGTCTGAAAAGGATGGCTCAAGACTCCACATTAACAAACTTCTTCAAAAGACGGGGAGCGCTGGAGAGTAGTTGTGCCCAAGTGCACAGTTCACTGTCTGATCAATCATCCTCACGGTTTTCATGTATTAAGATGTGCCCAGATATAAGTGATTATATTGTCTCCCTAATCGCCATTATCCACTAACACAGTTAGCCGGTGGCAGGTTTGAATTGTGCCACATAGATTAGGGAAAAACCCACTGTAAACTTGGCCAATTTGGAGCTAGGCATGGAAACTCACAAAGATGAATATAACTGAAGGAACTGAGCTCCCCGTACTGTTGACTGCTGCACACCTGTGCACCGGCACATTCTGCCTGCCATCCACTTTGCCCTTTTCTTCTCTGCGCACCCCTGCTTCTGCCCGCCATTCACCTCGCCCCCCTCATCTGCACACATCTCCTCCTTTCCTGCCATTCACTTCGCCCTCCTCCCCTGCTGCGCACATTCTGGCCACCATTCACTTCACCCTCCTCTCTGTGCACCCCTCCTCCTGCCTGCCATTCCTCTCCTCTCTGAGCACTTCCCTCCTGCCAGCCATTCACTCTGCCCTGCTCCTCTTTGTTTGCCCGCCCCCTTCTCTACCTTTCACCCATTTCTCTCCTCTCTCCTCTGCATAGATAAGCCTTTCCTCCTGCCTCTCCTGCTTCTTTGCCTGCATCAGCATATGGAAAATGCTCACTCTGTTCAAGTCGGCTGCCCATCTCTTGATTGGCATTATGGCTTCTACCCAAGCCAATCCTTCTCTGCTCCCACAGGCCAGAGAACTATCAATTTTTCACAAGACCAGCTCCTCATCCTCCTAAGTGACATTGATAATTCTCGTTGGGAGAATCGATTGCTCTTACCTCACCCGTTCACAAGTTAGACATTGGCTTTTGGCAGCCCTCTTGTTGGAATTGGTTGTGCACTTCTTGATGCACGTTTACTTGGACAAGGGTTCTTCCAAGTTGACAACTCTGCGGAAGCCATGTCTCAGGCACTTGCTGGCAGCCCAACCCCTTGGCCTATGGAAGTTATTCTTCTTCGAGTATCGGTTGGACTTGGATCCAAGGCAGAGAATCAGCACCCTTTTTTTTTCCCGACTGGCCTTAGGCCCAAGATCCTCCCATAGTTACCGTTTTTTCACCGCCCGTAGGCACTAGATAATGCCACCGAGGGAGCACCTAGTGGGGGTTTGAAACCCATGACCTCCCAGTCCCAAGACAAAACACTTCACCACTTGAGCTACCACCTCACTAGCAGAGAATCAGCGCCTTACTCTGATTTCTCTCAGATTTCCCACTCTTCATGGGTTTTTGGGAAGCTATTGGCTTCCATAGGAGCTGCATTTGGTTAGGCATTGGAAGTACTTGTCCTTCCAGGATTACCTTTGTCTGTTTTTGTAGCGGTTACTGCCGCTTATGTTGGAGTACCCCAATTTTTTGCTCTTGTTCATGACCCATACATCACTGTTGGTTACATCTTGTTACAGAGATTGGATGGTTCACATTTTTGACAGAGGATCAGTGCCGTATTTGCCACCAGCAGGGTCATCTTGCTAGAGATCGTCCTAGGTCTAGAGGTCACACTAGGAGGCGGCATGGACGTGCTCATCATATTTCTCCCTCTGCAGCCGCTATTGCACCTCAATATACTACACAGTGATGGGTGATGGACAGGGATGGCAGGCGTCCCCGGACCCCCATCCCTCACTTATGCGAGACATGTTCCCGTCTTGAAGGGGGTTCCTTCTACATCACCATGAGATCTGGTCGTGCTTTTCAATCCTTGTCTTCATGAGGATTGTCTCATGGAACATATAGGGACTTGATGGTGTTTTTCCGTGTCGTCGGAAACAACTTATTTCACTCTGCAAAACGGAAGGTCCCATGGACATTTTACTCTTGCGGGAGCATAAACTCGATGCAAACCAATGTGGTAGATGTGGCAAATTATTATCTAGCCACACCTTTTGGTCCGGAGCTGCAGGGACCAAAGGTGGTATATGTATTTCAGTGTCAACCTCTATCTCGCCTTGCATAATTGTCCTTGGTGTCATTTTGCTTGCTAGAGCGCAGTGGATCATCATTATTCAGGATGGGAGACACATTGTTATTCTGAACATGTGTGCACCTAATCATAGAGGGGAGAGAGAGGATTTCCTTTTGGAAGGTCCTCATGCTGATCATTGGATCATTGGGGGTGACTTTAATATGGTTGAGCAACCAAGATATAAAAGAGGAGCACAAGCAATAGTCGTAGCAACTTTGCTTTCTTCCCATGAGACACTTTTACCTTCTTCTAACAAATTGGACAATGTTGCACGTACTTGAACATGTGCCGCCTCTACTTGGGCATTATAACTAACTTCTCCAACATGGAGTTCATGCTTCTATGACATCCACTGATGGCAGTCATGGGCATCATGGAGTAGAGATCTCTGAAACTTCTTCAAGAGACAGAGCTGACTTTTGTAGAAAAGTCAACCATCATGTATGAAGAAGTGGCACGGTTCTGTGGCGTCCAATGCTTGTTCACACTCTCTACGAATTCCTTGGAATCCATGTACTAGTGCTTCATCTCGTCTAGTTTTATACCAACAAGTTCCATGTGTGAGTTGGATTTGAAAAACGGTTCCTTTTCTGTTACTTGCACCGGCCATTGGATTGGCCTTGCTTGGGAGACACTCAATCATGCATACTATTGGTTGGAAGATCAGCAGTGTTGGTGGGCACTCCACTGCGCACTTAGCACAAAGCAAGACGGTCAGTGCAAACCTCAAATTCTCACCCATTAAAAAAATGTTTCCAGCATTGGTTGCCACCCTTAGGCACTTGCCTTTGCCCACCATTATGTCATTTTAGTGTTTCTGCATAGATTCAAATATTAGGGTTTCAATACGGCTTCTACAGTACCCATACAAGATCATATTAGGGTTTCCACCTCTGTCCGTACAGCCTGTGGCATCCATACAGGTATTGTGCCTACATGCACTGTTGTGTGTACACTTGCTGCACCTATACTTGTTGCACTCGTCTATACCCAATCGTACTTGTAGTCATACCTTCACCTGGCTATACTTGCACATACATGTGTTTACCCACATGTACTTGTAGTACTTGCTTGTAAGCTTTTCTTTTTTGTAGCACACAGATTAGGGTTTCGACACAGATCGGGGTTTTTCATAAAATTGGAGAGAATCTGCAAAATTGAAGCTTCTGTACACTTGGAAAATTAAGGATTTTGCATAAATCAGCCTTATACATCAAAATTGGGCCTTTTGCATCTTAAAAAAGTTGGGGTTTTTCTTCTGCAAACATCCATACAAGAAATTCAAGGTAAAATTCAATATTTTGCCTAGCTTTTCAATCAATTTCTTGCAAGTATTCAATCTCGAGTGCATATTCAGCTCCTGTAGAGAGCTTGGGCATCATTACTTACGAAGGACTTTAGCAGAGCAGTGTGCATTTTGTGTATGTGATATTTGGCATAAGCAATCGCTCAAACAAGGACAAGATGTATTGGCACAAGGACGCTCGCAGAGAAGAGAACCCTTGAAAGAGCTTGGACTGAAAATCTGTCCCAAAACAGATATTTCAGCCTTCAACTGGCTTCCAAACGCTGCCATCATCGCATACATGTGCCTAGGCAACTTTGTAGTAACCTTAGAAAAATTCTCTTGTTCACATCCTTTGTAAAATAAGTCCGGGCTCACCGAACACTCTCCAAATCATAAGGGTGAACCAAATGGTGCCAGAGCACCTCTACCACCACACAGGCCCACATGCTTGAATACATGCCTTTGACTACCAAGAGATTTTTGATCATGAAGCTCCACAGGGCGTAAATCCTCATGTAACTATCTTGCGTCAGGAAGAGCATGGAAGTGTTGCAAGGTCCTTTATGGATGGATTTGGCTACCTTCATGGAGGCCTATGTGGGCTAAAAGTTACTCTTGTGGAAAACAATGTTTGAACACTTGTACCTGTCTGAGTAAAGCTCGAAAATCCCGGTGCTTTTACACCCGCATCCTTTGTTGTACAAATTCTCCCATGGAATAAAGAATTCTTGAGAGGGGGGGGGGTGGTCAGCCATTCCGGTCCTAGTGTGGTGTCCTTTGCATATGATTTTATTTTTCAGTATGTGTGATTATGTTTAATGGTTGTGGCCAATGTCTAAACGTTTAAGTTCAGATTGATGGTCATTCAAAAGTGTGTGGTCCTCCAGGCTTGGCCCGGTTTAGTTACAGTGGTATTAGAGCATAAGAGACAGAGTCATTACTATTTTGCAAAGGCATGTTATGGATGGAGTCTCTCTCTGGTGATGACCATCAATTGCTCTTAAGCCCAGCCAGCCATCTTTAAAGTTTATGCTATAAGAGACAGAGTCATTACTATTTTGCAAAGGCATGTTATGGATGGAGTCTCTCTCTGGTGATGACATGCATATCGATGAATATTGGATTTTTTTGAACTTTGTCTTTTTTGATATCTATCTTGATGAATATTGATGACTTAGATTGAACCCTGCGTGGTGCATAGGCGAAATTGAAACATGAAGCATGGTTGGTAGCGTGGAAAACACAGAGGGTGGTCCCTCGAGCGTGTGTGCATGGGATTGAGTGCTCATGAAGCCTTAGATAGACCGGGCGATGCCTGGTGCCTACAGAAGCTCTTGCTAGGAGTATTCTTTGACTTGAAGAGCAGTGCTCTCATGGGTGTGGCGGGATGCTATAGATAGGAGTGGTACTCTCGATTGGACGAGCGAGGCTCGTATGACTGGTACCTGTCTAGCTCTTGTACAGGGTGTATGAACATGCGAAGAGATTTATGATAGTCTGCAAATGTATATGGATCATATGGGTGGTGCCCATATGGAGTCCAAGGACATAGTTGAATGGTATGTCCGTGCGTATGGATCATATGGGCGGTGCTCATATTTAGTTTAATGGCATGGCAAAAGAGTTGAAAGACTCATGAACAAGGTGGTACCTTGATGAACAACAATTGGAATGCCTGGTGGTCATCACATTTAATGGATTTATGGATATGCTTGTGCTTGACAAGAATTTCGATTTGGATGGATCTGACATCATGAGATATGCTACTCAAAACTAACAGTGTTTGCCATTGCTAGAGTTGGTCTAGTGGTAGAGTTCATCGATGATTAGGGCACAGTGCATGATTGTTGTGATGGTGATATCATTGTGGCTTCGTCTTTTTTTTTTTTCTGGGAATTAATTAAAGAAAAATAGCCACAAAGGGCTAAGTACAACCATGACGGGCTAAATACAGCCTCACCTCATATAAGGGCGGGAGACAAATGATCAAAGGGGAAGAGATGCTTCTCCTCCGGCTGGCCACTCTATGAGGATAACGCTATCTCATACAGGGGGAGGGGGGGGGGGGAACAACCATATAGGTGGTCTGTAATACCAAATGGGGTCACCGCCTCTATCTGTGAGGAAAGGGCCAGGCCTCCAAAGTCTCAAGAAGGCTCCCCGCCACTTTCGCATGTGGTTAGAACCTCCTTGCAACTTCCCCCACTGACTGCGGAGGGTGTGAATGATATCGAGCCATATGCTCCTAATGGTCTTTGCCGGTGGATTATGGGTACCCTCGATGGCCTCGCTACATCTAGCACGCCAAATGTGCCAGGCTTGCTACTACAAATCTCCCATCACTGGCATGAGCCTGGTCGCCAAAAAATAGAAGAAAAATATATAAAATACCCAAAAATAGGTACAACCCCAAAACACGGAGATGCATAAATTCTAACACAGAGGGGAAGGCGCAATCCTTGAAGTCCGGTCTCCTGGGCAGAAAGAAAACTAATAGAAAGAGGTACGGTGCGAAAGGACAGCCCTGTCGAACCGAGTGGGAAAGGGGTAATCTGTCGCCTCGAGCTCCCTGAATGAGAACCTGGCTGTGAGATGCCGAATAAAGTCTTGAGACTCCACGAATCCACTCCATGGGGAATCCCATCTGGCTCATAGTGCCCTCCAGAAAGCTCCAATCCGCCCTATCATAAGCTTTCTCAAAGTCTAGGAGTAGCACAATGAGGTCCTGCTGCCGCATCCTGGCTGAAACTGTCGCCTCCCAAAAGGTAAAGATGTTGTCCAAAATGCTCCAATCCTGAACAAAACCAGTCTGAGTGTCATGGATCAAGTCTGGGAGAGAAGGCTGAAGTTGCCTGCTGATGGCCTTGGCCAAAATCTTATAGGCCGTCCCTAGAAGGGTGATGGGTCTCCACTGCCGGGTCTCCAATCTATCACCACCCTCCTTGGGAGTCAAATGTATCAAGCCCTTTGTGAGCCTCTCTGGCATGGCACCTGTGAGCATAATCTCATTGAAGGCAGCGCGAAGGCCACCTTCCATGAGGTCCCAATGGCAAAGAAAGAAAGAAATAGGAAGCCCATCCGTGCCCAGGCATTTGCCCCTGGGTAATGCCTTCACCGCCTCCGCTAGCTCCTCTGAAGTGAAAGGGGTCAATAAGAAAGACCGAAGGGAGGGGGGAACCACCTCTATCGTGTGCCTCCAGACTCTCGCGTGCATCCATCATCTAGGGGGATAATGGCGCACCAGTGAGAAGAGATTGGAAGAAATCCGTGGCCA
Organism: Cibotium barometz; assembly: GCF_041138505.1. Lineage (NCBI taxonomy): Eukaryota > Viridiplantae > Streptophyta > Polypodiopsida > Cyatheales > Cibotiaceae > Cibotium > Cibotium barometz. The sequence goes on from NC_141052.1 coordinate 16,706,181, forward strand.
TGGCTCTCACATGCGAGGGATCAAAAACAATAGCTCCATCCTGGCCACGCAGCATGCCAATACAATCTCTCCTCCTGTGTGGGCCAGCTATCTCAAAGAAGTCTCCAGTAACTCTGTCACCGGCTTGAGTCCAGAATGAAGCCTTGGCATGGTATCTATACTCCACCCTCCTCTCCTCAATGGACCAAATCTCTCGTGGGCGGAGCGATCTGAATCTCAATCCACGGGATGTCTGGGGAACTCTCCTAAAGACGTTGTAAAGAGGCTAGGCCCCTCCTCAGACTCCTCTCCTGCTCCTGAAATCCCTCCAATCTACTATGGGCTGCCTCCTCTAAGAAAATACTGATCTCCCCAAGGCCATCATCCGAATTGCACGCTGTAGAGCTTGAGGAAAAGTCCAGTACCGCCCATATTTGCTCGATCTTGCTGCAGATCTCGGGGTCCTGAATGAGGCTGTTTGGAATCTTGGAGCTGGCATGCTTGTCATGCCTCCATGGGTCCTCTAGGGACAGAATAACTGGGGCATGATCTGAAAATGTAGTGCCTTCCAGAAAACCAACCATGCCTCCACGGCTGCAAGCCCACTCGTCGACATAAAACCTGTCTAGCCGAGAGAGGTTTTGGGGCCAGTGCTCTACCTATCCGATCGAGAGAAGCTAAGACTCCCAGGGCTACGCCGAAACTCTGGAAGATGCCAACGGTCCTGTCCCCTAAGAATCAGTATCATATCCTCCCATGCAGAGAACTCCGCTCCTGATACTGGCCGTGCCACCTCCAAGTTTGTCCTCTACTGCCTCTATCATGTTGAGGTCATCGCCCATGCACCAAAAATCAGCTTGGGGTAGGGCATGTCGGACAGTGCTCCAAAAGATGGCTCTACCTGCAGCAGGATTCAGGGCATAAATGTTGAGGAAGCCAATGCTGTCCTCCCCAATCAGAATGGTAACCCATTGAGCACGTCCTGGAACTAGGACTCCCGATCCTGTCATAGACGGCAGAAGCTGCTCATTGACAGAGAGACGCACTCCTCCCTGCATCCCTGAAGGGCCGAAGGATGGAGACCAAAAAGTATGACTCCTGCTTGGTAGAATCTTCCCGGAGCGGTGGGTATGCCCCTCAGTAAGGTGGTGCTCCTGGAGGAAAAGAATGTCAATAGGTCCCCCACCATAGCTTGCTGCAACTCTCCTCTAAGGGCGCCTCGTCCTTGAAAGCACTGAGGCCCCCCCTAATCCCTGAATGTTCCATGAAACAATCCTCATATCAATCTCTGTGTGAGGCGGAACTATTGGAACTGCCCTCCACTCCAAGAGTCTTGGGCGCGGGCTTAGATGGGGAATAGTCACAATCTGTCCTGGTGCGAAGTCGTGCCAAGTGGGCGTGGATCCTGCCCTCTATGTACTGCCACTCTGCCCGATTACGAGAGTATGCATACTCCATGCTCCATCGATCACAATGGAGATATCTGTAAGGAGGAGGAAGAGGTACTGCGTTAGAGGTATGCATGAACACAAAAAGCAGCACCTCTAGGCTGGAGGTCACCATCTCCCCTCCTTGGTCTCTGTGGGCTGATCCACCAAGCTCCATCTTGGCCAGAGGCCATGGATGAGTAAGAACGTTGGTGATGCGGAGATCCTGTAGATGATGCGATAGCTCAACTACCCGATCCTGAATGGTAGCAGCCACCGACTCTGGATCCCACTTTGTCCCGGGGGCTGCACTCAAGGGGAAAGAGAAGATCATCGCGCCATTCTCTTGCGTTGAGGGTCTGGAGTGGTGGAAGACCACACATACCCAAATAGGGGCTACAGTCTCCTCAAACTTGTTTGCCCCTTCCGTCAAAAGACACTGGAAGAAACTATAATCCACAGGCTGCCTCAAGATCTTGGGAGGCCCGCCTGGAGACTCAGGTGGGAGAGCCCTCACTGGTGAGGCTGCAATGGTCATCTCCACCGGCTCTGAGAAACGATGAAGGAGGCGACGAATGGAACTCGCCGACTGTCTCCTCTCCGGATTAGGAGTTGCAGGGGGCTGATGAGAATGCTTTGGAGAAGCGCGGGATTGGGGGGGGGGGGGGGGGGGGGGGGCACGGAGGAAGAGGAAGGGGCAAATGGAGCGACTACGGGTAGAGTCAGAGGCGAGGGTGGGGGAGGGGGGGGAGGAGGCGAGGGGGAGTGGGAAGGCGGAGAGGCTGGAGAGGGACGCTGCTGAGAGGTATCCATTGGAGAGGAAGTGAAACCGATCTCGTCAAGTGGGAAGACTCTGTTGGACACCCACACGCGTAATAGCACAACTTTAAAACCACAATTTGAAATGGACAACTTAATTCAACTTGAAATTGAATGAAATGAAATGGAAAGATGGACACCAGCACTGGGGCCGGAACGGGCCGACCCCCCCCTCAATATATGATATATTTATTGGGAGTATTTAACAAATACAATGCTCCATGGGTTCCAAGAACCAGATGATGTCCATGTACATATGAATACAGTACCAAACAAATAGGCTCGAAGTCGAAATTCGATGTAGATGCTCGAAGCAGAACGACCACTAGCGTGGTCCAGTCTCTACGGTCTTGTGCTTTCACTGGACTCCGCGGAGAGCGCCTCACTGGTGTTCCGAGACCACGCACAAAGAGGCGCTCTCGTACTAACGCCTCCCGATCTTAGCACCTTTGGACCGAGGTTCTCCAATAGAGCTTGGACTACCCAGCACCGAACGGGTGTTGCCGTGGAGAGAGTCCCTTATCAGATTTAACACATAGTACTTTATTCAAATCTGAAAATTCACTTACTAGTGGTTGGCAGATAGAGGACCAATACCCGTGGTATTTGTGTAGAAGGTGTAGCCACCCAGGAGATGTGAAGTCCTCTTGTAGCCGCCAGTGGAGAAGACGTGCAACCTCTTTCAAAGAAGGAAATAGAGAGGCAGCCTTAGGAGAGGTAACACCTTGCTGAAGAAGCAGCCACCTTGTTGAGATGGCACAGTCGCCTCGTAGAGAACTTAGTGCAGCCACCAAGATAAGTACAACCGCAAAGACCACAGCCACCTGCTGTGAAAGGAGGAGCACCCACTTGCAAGGGAGGAGTTGCCTGGCTGCAGCGTGGAGGAACCGGCCGATTTGAATGGGCAGCCGCCTGTAGATGGTGGGCAGCCCTGCTGAAGAACAGGCGCAGCCTGTGAAGTATGCAACCGCCTATAGATGGTGGGCAGCCGCCTGTAGATGGGGGGCAGCCCTGCTGTAAAACAGGCGCAGCCTGTGAACTGTAGAAGGTGGGCAGCCGCCTGTGAACTGTAGAAGGTGGGCAGCCGCCTGTAGATGGTGGGCAGCCTGCAGGTAAAACAGGCGCAGCCACCAGTATGAGAGGCAGTCGCCTATTGGAGAAGGGAGCGCAGCCTGTCAGCAGCCGGGTACAGCAGTACAGAAGGAGCCGTTTGCTCGTGCACATGCGCAGCCTGAAGGAGCGAAGAGATGAACGCTCGATTCTCCACGAAGGGTGAAAAACGATTGTTGCTGATGGTCCACAATGGAGGTGGTTGCTTTAATTTGTAAGGTTGAAGTGGAGTAATATCAGAGTGATTTGGCTGGCCCCCCCACGATTGCATGTGGGTGGCTAGTTCTATGGGGTGTGGGTAGGTGACCATGCACCCACCCCCACACACACACTTAAGTGGGGCTCCCCACCTTGTCCCCTAAGTGGGTGCCCACTTTTAAGTGAGTGTGAACCAATGACCTTATAAAACAAAGGTTAAAAATATGAAATATTAAAATAACATGTGCAATATACTTACCACCTGTTCACATGCACCAAAACTCATCAGAAGACAGAGCAGACTTCACGACTCACTGGCAGGCGTCCCCGCTCAGTAAGTAACACGTCAAGCAGGCAAACACAAAAATACAAGTCATGCGAAAACAGTTTCAAACATGCAAAACATGAGTGCATGTGCAAATAGTATCATGGACATATCTCCCGTTCATGGAACAAGTACAAAATATCTGTCAGCACAAAAATGGCACGACGTAAAACATAAGAACCTGGTCTTCCTATGGAGTGACAGTCCCATAGGTAAGACACAGTTCCAGGCACGAATACAAATGTATTGAGGGGGGGGGGGGGGGGGGGGGGGGCCTTTCCGGCCCCAGTGTTGGTGTCAAGTGTTATTGGTTAATTTCCGTTTTAACGTTGCTAATAATGTTCATTGTTGATAATAGTTAAGTGATCTAAAAATGTGTATTTTGTCTTCCGATGTATAGGCCTCCTATAGGGAGCGGTTACATTGGTATCAGAGCCTAGTTGTCTCTCTTTCTCAAGAGGAGACACGGTGTTTTGAGATTGGAAGCATACACAGACACTTGACTCAATGGACAGCCAAGGCAATTCTTTGGAGGTGCCAGATTCTAGGGTCAATCAAGTGCTTCACGTGATTCTAATGCATTGCTTGGAAGGCACAAACCTTTTGAGAGAGGTTATGACAGTGTATTCATGGGACAGCCATCCCGTGGAAAAGAGCCTATGCATGAGGATGAGCCCAATGCCTTGAGGGCTGAATTGGAGCACATCAAGAAGCTTTTGCAAGCAAAGGAGCAAGAGCTGAAATTTCTGCATGAAGATCCCCATGTACAAACTGTCACACTGAAGCAGGGAAAGCTGATGCTATGGTGGATATGACCTTTCCTATCTCATCCGCAAGGGTGATCTCAAGGAAGGAGAGGATGGAGAGCTAGTATTCAAGAATCCACCTCGTTAGAAGCAGGGAGACTCAGCATCTCAATGGTTGAGGTCTTTTATACACAAGGAAGAGGTACCAGTCACTTCTCGCCATGCATCTACTCCTCATGGGATCGGAGGCAACAAGTATGTGCATGTTGGAGCTAGTGGACGACATGATGGCCTTGTGGATTCAAAGAAGGTATATCATGGAGAGAGTGGTCGGCATGCAAGCCGAAAGACTTTCCCCATTGAGTTGTCTCGTGGCATCATTTGGGGAGGTCACATGCATCGGGGCCACAGATTCATAATGCACATGTCACCGTGCCTCTTGAAACATCTTTGATTGCCCATGAAGCCCGTGCAGAGAGGGCTGCCCCGATGGATAAGGGAAAGAGAAAAAGAGAAGAACATGTACCACATCCCAAGAAGCTCAAGGAGTTGAAGGCAGGGGACAAGTCCGTGAAATTTGATGCCTTTCATGGAGAGTATGATGCCTCTAAGGTGCTAGCTTTTGTGGCACAGTTTGACATTGCTATAAGTAATGAGGACTTCACTGAGAAGTCCAAAATTCGTCATGCAAGCATGTTCTTAAAGGGGACAGCTGCCCATTGGTGGATCATTGAAAAGACCACCAAAGATCCCATTTGCACTTGGAAAGAGTTCAAGGACAGATTTTATGCCCAATTTTTATCTCCTAATGCGGAGCAAACTCTCACCCAAAAGTGGGATAGACTTGAGTAAAAAGACAATGAAAGTGTGCAGCAGTATGCCAACAAGTTTTGGAAAGTGTTGCTTGAGGTGCTTAAAATTAAGCAAGATCAGGGAGGTTCCAAGGACAAAGAGAGGGCTGTCCCAAACCTGCAAAAAGGTGGACAGCCACCTAAAAAGAGCTTTCAGGAAGCCCTAAAGGGAGGTAAAGTTGAAAGAACCCCATCCAAAGACATTGCACCAAAGAAGAATAAGTTTGGCTTGACCCCCGAGCAAAGAGAGTAATATGCCAAAGAGGGAAAATGCTTTTCTTGTGGTAGTAAAGAGCACATGTTTAAGCAATGTCCTACCCCCAAGCAAAAGCATGAATACAAGCCACCAAAGGCAAATGTGCATGCCATATCCGATGTGTAGGGTACCACCGAGCATGATGGCAGAGAGAGTGGTATGCAAAAGAGAGAGTGGTATGCAAAGCTTGGGGACAAATCAAGGATCAGTCCGCTCTATTCATGTTTGATGATTGTGCAACAGATAATTTCATCTCTACACAGATGGCAGTCACCTTGGGCATAGAGATTGGGGACATGGGGCCCCAAATTGAAGCAGAGGCAGGTTTTGTTGGCAAAGAGGTGCAAGTCACACCTCTTATTGGAAAGTTGCGCATTCATATACAGGGTTATTTGGATCATGAGCATTTCTTGATTGCCCCACTCAATGGATGTGATGTATTACTTGGCAAGCCTTGGCATCATCGGCTTGAGCCTCATAAAGAATATAAAAGCAACAGGATCACATTTATGCATAGAGGCCGCATGCATGTTATTGATGCGGGCAAGGAAGGGGATTCCATCCCTGTTGTATCTCACATCCAAATTAATAAGGCAATGAAAAAGAGTCTTTCTGCGTACTTGGTTTTTGTTCGTGACAAAATTGAACAAAGTAATGTGAGTGGATGTATTGACTCAAGATAGACTGAATTTTCTTAATGCATATAAGGATTGTTTTGCCGATGCATTGCTAGGAGAACTACCACCTGAGAGGCCTGAGGATCATTGCATAGATCTTGTGCTAGGTGGTTCCCCACCTAACAAACCCGCATATCGTGTGAGTGCTGCACAACAAGAGGAGATTATGAAGCAGGTTAATGAGCTCTTAGAAAAGGGTTTGGTTCAGCCAAGCTCCTCACCCTTTTGTTCTCCCGTACTTCTTGTGCAAAAGAAGGATGGATCTTTCCACATGTGCGTGGATTATCGAGCTCTAAACAAGCTCACCATCAAGAACAGGTTCCCAATACCATGCATATTTGACATCTTGGATAAGCTTGATGGTTCGGCTTGTTTGCCGTATAGATTTGAAGAGTGGTTACCACCAGATTCGTGTGGTACCCCAGGATGTCCATAAGACTGCATTCAGGACAGCTTTTGGATTGTATGAATTCTTGGTAATGCCTTTTGGCCTTACCAATGTCCCGGCAACATTTAACCATATGATGGACAGGATATTTCGACCCCATCGTAAGTTCACAGGTGTATTCTTTGATGATATCTTGGTTTTCTCCAAGAATGAGGAGGAGCATAAGACTCATTTGGCTACAATGTTTAAAGAGTTGTGAAAATATTAACTCTTCATAAATGCTAAGAAAAGTGAGTTCTTCCTCTCAAAGATACACTATTTGGGCCACATCGTATCCAAAGAGGGTGTAAGAATGGATCTTGCTAAAATTGAAACCATTCGAAATTGGCCAGAGTTGCAAAATGTACATCAAGTGCGTAGCTTTCTTGGGTTATGTTCATACGATAGGCGATTCATCAGGCATTTTGCCAAGATTGCCTCGCCATTGCATGATCTTACAAAGAAGAAAGCCACCTTCAAATGGACTTCGAATGAGCAAGATGCCTTCTTGCAACTCAAAAATACTATCATTTGTCGGTCCGTGTTGATTGTTCCCGACTTGCAAAAGCCATTCACGGTGGAATGTGATGCATGTGGGAATTGTATAGGGACTGTCCTAAATCAAGAGGGTCATGCAGTTGCTTATGAAAGCCGTCAATTGCATGATGCCGAGATCCATATGGACATTTATGAAAAAGAGCTCTTGGTTGTAATTCATGCCTTGAAAATATGGAAGCATTATCTTCTTGGGGCTGAATTTGTAGTCAAGACAAATCATCAAAGCTTGAGGTACTTTTTATCTCAAACTAAGCTCTCGGAGAAGCAAATGAGTGAATGGGAGAATTAGGGTTTCATGTGAGAGACACACATAGAAGAAGGGAGAGAGAGAGAGAGACATATGTGGGGATAAGTCAACTCATGGAATGAGAGTGTGTGACTCCCCTAGCACACATGTATATTTGCACTAGTACACATAGTGCACTTAGTACATTAAAAGTACTAAGTGTACTATGTACTATAACTTATGGGCTTGTACACACTATAAGGGTAGGCATAATGCCTTTACCCCAACAACCTTTCACTTAAAGGCAAAGTGCCCTTAAATGAAGGAAAAGAAAAAATCAGCATGTACATGATAATATACAAGGCCATATTAGGCTGAAACTAGCCTCATCCAATGCCCATCAAGTGTCTGCAATGAGCAAATCGCTCTGGAGGCAAACTCTTTGTCAACAAATCAGCCGGGTTGTCATCCGTATGAATCTTAACAAGCTGAATTTGCTTGTTCTCTATCACCTCTCTGATGAAGTGATACTTCACATCCACATGCTTCGTCTTTGCATGAAAGACAGGGTTCTTTGCCAACTGGATGGCACTCTGACTGTCACAATGCAACAATGGAATATCCCCTGTATAACCCAAAGCAACCACTAACCGAGATAGCTATAATGCCTCCTTGCAAGCCTCTGTGGCTGCAATATACTCGGCCTCTGTAAGTAGATAAGGCAGTGCACTTCTACATCCTGGATATCCATGACACAGCACCTCCTGTGAATGTAAACACATAACCGGTAGTAGACTTCCGGTTATCTGGATGACCGGCATAATCCGAATCCGTGTAACCATGCACTAATGCATCCTGTTTGCCAAAGCATATGCACATATCCTGTGTGCCCTTCAGGTATCTCATGATACCTTTCACTGCTTCCCAATGCTTCTTGCCAGGTTTGGCCATGTATCTAGAAACCACTCCCACTGCAAATGCAATGTCCGGCCTAGTAGCAACCATGGCATACATGAGACTGCCACAAGCTGAAGCATACGGAATCTTGGCCATATCAGCCCTGTCACTATCCGACTGTGGGCTGTCCATAGCACGGAGTTTCACATATGGAGGCAAAGGAGTACTAGTCTTCTTCCCCCCATCCATATTGAACCTCTGCAAAACTTTGCCAATGTATTCCTTCTGAGACAAATACAACACATACTGATTGCTGTCCCGAAGTATCCGCATACCCAAAATGTGATTTGCATCACCCAAATCCTTCATATCAAAGGTTTGATGCAGCCTCTTCTTCAAGGCATCCATCTCTTTACGAGATTTCCCGGCAATCAACATATCATCAACATACAAGATGAGGATCAATAGACTGCTATCCAAAGCTTTCTTGGTGTATAAGCAGTGATCTATGTCACTCCTCCTGAAATCCTCGGATTTCATGAAGGTATCAAATTTATGATACCATTCCCTTGGTGCCTGTTTGAGCCCATAGAGACTCTTTTTCAGCTTGCATACAAGCTTCTCCTTTCCATTCATTGCATAACCCTCGGGCTGTTGCATATATATCTCCTCATGGAGATCACCGTGAAGAAAAGCAGTCTTCACATCCATCTGAATCAAGTCCAGATCATCATGAGCAACCAAAGCTAATACAGCTCTAAGTGTGGTCATTTTGACCACTGGAGAGAAGATCTCATCAAAGTCCACACCATATTCCTGCTTGAAGCCCTTAGCCACTAACTTGGCTTTGTATCTTGGCTTGGCATCAGGTGCAACTTTGAGCCTGTAAACCCACTTGCATGGCAAAACCTTCTTGCCTGTAGGCAAATGCACCAACTTCCATGTTCCATTTTTGTGCAGAGAATCCATCTCTGACTACATGGCACGCTCCCAAAGAGCCTTGTCTGCCCTCTGTAAAGCCTCCTTATAACATGAGGGCTCCCCGCAATCAGTGAGCATCAAGTAGTCAACCCCTAGAACAAACCTGTCAGGGGCTCTGGAGGGTCTTGTGGACCTCCGTACCCAATGACCATCATTTGCAGGTTGCTGTCCAGCCTGCATATCACCTATTGGTGGCTCCTGTTCCATGCCATAAGGTTGAAAAATCATGCCCGGTATCTCCTCTAACTGTGGGATATCCATAGGGATATCTTCTGCCATCTCTGGCTGTCCATTTGGACCATTTTCAGCACCATTTAAGGGCTGGTTTTGATGCTGTAATGGCTGATTTACAGCCCTTGGTTGTTGTCCATGATGTCCATCATCATCAAAGATGACTCTGCCAGGCTCCTGTTGCCTTGCAGGCTCCTTATACATGCATGTTTCATCAAAAATGACATCATTGCTGCGTATAATCTTTCTATTCAGTGGATCCCAAAGTCTATACCCCATTTCACCTCTGTTACCATATCCTAGGAATATGCATTTGTGAGACTTAGGATCAAGTTTGGTGCGCATTTCCCTGCGTATGTGCACGTACGCAACGCAACCAAACACTCTCAAGTGCTTGTATGACGGAGGCTTCCCTGTCCATACTTCTTCTGGCACTTTCCCACCAAGCCTCGTGTTAGGTGACCTGTTTATAAGATGAACGGCTGTCATAACAGCTTCAGCCCAAAAACCATGAGGTAATGCAGCATGTGACAACATAGAACGGACCTTCTCCTGAATGGTCCTGTTCATCCTCTCTGCTGTCCCGTTTTGTGGAGGATCATAAGGAGTAGAGAGCTCCCTCTTGATGCCTTTAGCATCACAAAAGTCCTGAAACTGTTTGGACATATACTCTCCACCATTGTCGGAACGCAAAGCCTTCAGTGTTTTGCCAGTTTGATTCTCAACAAGAGCAACAAACTTCTCAAACACTGAGAATGTATCACTCTTCAAACGAAGAGGATAAACCCACACCTTGCGTGTGGCATCATCAATAAAAGACACAAAATATTTTGCCCCTCCCAAAGAAAGCTGAGGCATCTCACATACATCTGTATGCACAAGCTCTAACTGAGCATCTTTCTGTCCAAGAGCTTTCTTGTGGGGGCACTGGAGTTGCCTGCCATATATACAATGCTCACAAAACTGAAAACTTGAAAACTTTAGAGAAGGCAAGTAACCAAAACGAGACAATTGCTCCATTCCTTTGACACTCATGTGTCCCAACCGGCTATGCCACATAGAGATTTCCGGCAGCTCGGTTGCATTTACATTAGCATGGTGACAAACACCAGCATACATGAAGTAAAGAGTGTCCACCTTAGAGCCTCTGGCAACAACCAGTGAGCCCTTACTAATCTTCCACTTTCCATGACCAAATGTGATAACATAATCAGCATCATCAAGCTGTCCAGTAGAAAGCAGGTTCTTCTTGATCTCAGGCACATGCCTGACATCATGGAGCATAAGCTGTGAGCCATCTGAAAACACAAGCCTCACATCACCTCTGCCAAGAATCTTGCATGCATGGTTGTCACCCAAATAAACTACTCCTTCATTGCCACCAGCAGTATACCTGACAAACAAGTCTCTGCAACCTGTGACATGAAAGGAGGCACCTGAATCAATGATCCATGAGTGCATACCATGACCATCTCCTGTAAGAAGTGAATGGGCATCAAGTGAAGACGTGAATAGGACTTCATCCTCACTGTCACCTGCATGTGACACATTGACTTCTTCAATTTTGACTCCACTTTTGCCCTTTGGCTTTGCATCTTTGGCTTCATCTTTGTCTTTGTCTTTTCCTTTGCCCTTTTCCTTTTGATCATTCTTCCATTTGTAGCATTGCTTTTTGAAGTGTCCCTTCTTGCCACAATAATAGCATTCCAAGTCCTTTTTGGAGCGGGACTTGCTCCTTCCCCGTTCTTGGCTTTTTCCCCTTTGCTGGGATCTCCCACGTGCATTCATTGCATTGGACTTTCCAACGGAATTGTTCTTCCTGTTCATCTCTTCTTGAAGAAGAGCACCCTCAACATCTGCATATGACAGCATAGCATTCGAATTGCTAGTGGCTGTCCTGAATGTGTCCCAACTCTCTGGCAAAGTGCATAAGAGAAAGGTGGCTTTGAACTCATCGTCCATTGCCAACTTTTGATTGATTACCTTGCTGACAACACCATTAAACTCATTTAGATGGGCTGTCATAAACGCCCCTTCCTTCATTTGAAGACCTACGAGTTTCTTCAACCAATACACTTTGCTTGAGGCACTTTGCTGGACATACAAGTCCTGCAATCTTTGCCACATTTCCAAAGCCGTCTTCTCTTCACGAATGCTGAAAAGTAAAGAGTCTGACACAGACAACATGATAGTAGATCTTGCCAGCTCATCCATATCTTCCCATTCTTCAGCAGTAAGAGAAGCGGGCATTACACCCCTTTCTTTGATGGGTTTGTGCTGCTTCTTCTGGAGCAACACATTATAGCACTGGGTTTGCCAAATGTCATAATTATGCGAGCCTTCAAGCTTCTTGATGTGAAGCAATGAAGAGCTCTCACCTGTGGTTGCCATAGCAATATGCAACCTGTCACACAGTCAATGCCTGACTCCCTGCAAGATGTGCAAACACTGCACCAAAGCACACAAAGTGCTCACAGTTGTTCTCCCAAAGTTTATCTCCCACTGCGGAAGCACGAATGCAACTCTACTCCCACTGTATGTGATGAAATCACCAAAATCTGGTTGCTGCAGATTTAGGACAGCACCTTAAATGTGCTCTGTTCCCCTTCCAAAGTACTGTACAACAGTACCAAGTGCTCACCAATGATGTACCAAAACTGTACCGGCAAGTACAGCAGCTGAAAATGAGCCTTTTCCTCACTCAAATCAATGTACAGCCATGCCAAAACTTGTACAAAGTTGTACTAAATCTGTACCAGCAAGTACAACAGCAATAAATGCTCTCCTGGCTGTCAAATGAGTGAAAATCAGACTTTTACAGTCCCCACCATTGCATACAACAGTCCCGAACAGAAATTGGGCAAAAGCCCCTTGACTGCTAGTGGATTTATGAGGATTCAAGGCATAAAAGTCTTGCCTGCTGCTTTGCCAAGCTCAACAAGCATAAAATCTTGAAAAACCCCTTGATTCAAGATCAATTTATGATCATACATGGTACATTAACGCACATGAAGGCATCGAGAGTCTTCACAATGCTTCCCCCTGGCCACATATACATCCAATACATAAAAGCCCCTTGATTTACAGGCACATTGAGTGCTTGACAGGCATCAACACATTGCCCAAAGCATCAAATGCCAGTGCCTGCATGCAAATCAACCCAATCGGCACAAAAGCCCTTTGATTTGCACTCCAATTTCCTGCAATTTTGGCCCGAATGTGAGATTGCTCACATCATACAGCATGTATGAATATCCAATGGCACAATTACATCAAAAGCCCCAAATTTTGACATCCAATTTCCTGCAAATTGATCCGGAATGTGACCAATGTCACCCAATTTTGCCAATTTTGCTCAAAATTTGAGCAATTTGGCACCTGTACCTGCTCAATTGATAATTGTACCTGTTCAATTGCAAACCCCAAAAAAAAATTGAAGCAAATATCTTAGGCAATTTCTGATTGCAGGAAAGGGGGGGGGGGGTCGTGCTGATGCTGCTGCAGAATTTCTGTGCAGATATTGAAAGGGCAGCTGTATTAGTGTAGGCGGCAGTTCCTCAGGCGGGAGCTCCTCAGCGTGCTGTACTGCCCAGCGATGACACACATGCGCACCTGTACTGCTCGGCGATGACACACATGCGGTCCTGTATTGCCCAGCGATGCTATTGTGCTACTAATGGCTTCCCTTGTTGTCGACCCTACTCACGCTTCCAGGCCTGTATTCTGCACACAGGCGACCAGTTCTGAAGCAGCACGCAGGTCCGTACAGCACACGCAGGCTCGTCTTCATGCGCGTGGTGATTTCTGACTTGCGCGCTCTGTTATAGGTGCGACGTTTCTCTGCCTAGCGGGCTGTCTTGGCAGCGGAGGTGATTCATGAGCGAGTGGGCTAATGGCAAAGCTCCACGACGAAGCCAGACGCAAGGTCCGGGACTGCTGTTGAAAGCAGCGATGGGGGAGAGGAGGCCTCTCCGCTGGGACGCCCACGGGTGGATGCAGCCCCACCTTCTCCTTCGTTTGGTGTCGAAATGGTGAGAAAACCAAGGGATAAACGCAGGACTACAAGTAGCAGCAGAAGTCGTAGCAGTGGACGAAGTGGGCTCTGATACCAGTTGAATGGGAGAATTAGGGTTTCATGTGAGAGACAAACACACAGAAGAAGGGAGAGAGAGAGAGAGACATATGTGGGGATAAGTCAACTCATGGAATGAGAGTGTGTGACTCCCCTATCACACATGTATATTTGCACTAGTACACATAGTGCACTTAGTACATTAAAAGTACTAAGTGTACTATGTACTATAACTTATGGGCTTGTACACACTATAAGGGTGGGCATAATGCCTTTACCCCAACAATGAGGATGGCAAACTTTCTTTCCATGTTTCATTTTCAGATTGTACATACTCCAGGAAAGAAGAATGTAGTGGCAAATGCATTGTCCAAGAGGCCTTATGTGACTGCAGTTTCAGTGGCCTCCCATGGGGGCTTATTTGCCATGTGTGATCTTTATCATTTGGATGTTGATTTTTCCCATATATGGACTGATTTGATGGATGGTCACTTGCATGCCTCTTATGTGATCAAAGAGGGTTATCTTATGAAGGATAAATGCTTATGTGTGGTGAAGCATATGCGTCCAAAGGTTATGGAGGAATGTCACGCTCCACCTTATGCTGGTCATAGAGGTATTTTACCTATGACACGCATGATCGAAAGATATTTCTTTTGGCCAAGCATGCGTAAAGACATTGAGGCATATGTACGTGCATGTATTACTTGCCAAAAGGTGAAATTTGATAGGCAAAAGCCTCCAAGTTTGCTTCAGCCATTACCTATTCCCTCGCAGCCATGGGAGAGCATTACTATGGACTTCATTATGGACTTACCTAGAACCCTGCATGGAAATGATGCTATTTGGACCATTGTGGACAGGTTTAACAAGCAAGCTCACTTCTTGCCCGTCAAGAAAACCATTAAAGTTGATCATATGGCGAAGCTTTTTCTTGTTCACATATTCAGACATCATGGTATGCCTAAGTCCATTGTTGGGGATAGAGATCCCAGGACTACGAGCCTCTTTTGGAGGGCTTTATTTGATAACATGGACACTAAGCTTGCGTTCTCATCTGCTTATCACCCCCAAACAGATGGTCAGGCTGCAAATTCTGCTGTGTTGGATTTGTTGAAGTGTTATGTGGGAGATCAAAAGAGTACCTGGGAGAAGTATTGTAATATGCGGAAGCTTCGGAGAAGGATCGGTACTTCAAAACTCAGAAATCAGCACTCTTTTCGCGACGGAATTAACGCACAAACTGAAAGACGATGTGCAGAAAATAGAGAGAGAAAGGGGAGATGGAGAGGACACAGTGTTGGGTCCCAATTACCCTCTGTAGGGCCCCCACCACCACGGATGGTGTATTTGCTTTATTAGAATGATGTAAATCTGAAAACAAATACAAAGTACTTGACCTTTTCTTGGCTGGAAAACCTGCCCTTGACCTTCAGTCCTTCACCCCTTTGCTTTAGCAAACTCTTGGCTGTCCTGGCCCTTGAATGCTTGATGCACTTGGTGAATTATGAGATGATCACAATGAATTCTTGGCTGGGCTTTTATACTTCTCATATCATCCAGTCGGCTGGCTTCAGGGAGCTCCACGACTGAGTTTTATCAAATAAGTGTTTTCACACTATAAATACCTTCTGTCCAGCCTGCGCATGTGTTCACACTGCTGTCCAGCCTGCGCAGCCTTCTAGGGCAGCATCCTGGCTGCTGGGCACCATGCACATGAACCAAGAAGAGTCCCCTGACTGCTGGACAGCCCTGCGCAAGGGTACTGTACTGCTGGGCAGTCTGTGTGGGCTGTCCCACACTTGGCTGACAGCCATTCTAGACCTTGTTGCCCAGCCGGCTGGCTGTCCCAAGGCCCTAAGGCTGGCCGACAGCCCTTCCAGCCCAAGCCATGGCTGGTGGGCACAATGTGGGCCCTCCTGGCCCCTTGGGGGTGGTTCTACACCTCCCCCATGCCCACACTACAAGTGCAAGTGCAAGATCTTCTAACTTGGGGTAGCCCTATGGGCTGGCCCCATCTCTACATGCAAACCTACATGCCTACAGAGGCCTGGCATCCAGTTGCAAACCAGAAACACAGAACATCTGACATCATTCCAGAGGGAGACTCACAGCGCGGACTGGCACTGCTTCATGTGCAGGACAGTGCACACCTGACCTTGGACGACTGAGATGGATCCCTGGCTGACTCGTCCCGGACTGGGCTCACATGGGACCAGTTCACCATCCCAGGTCCTGCACCTTCTGTACAGAAATGTCTACGTGGCATCCAAGTGCGGGATGCACGTGACATCCCCTTCTGCTTAACTTGACGGAAGCTGCATAGCCTCCAAATAATCCGTTAATAATGCCGGATAGTCTTCGAAAAATTCTTTGTCGAGCCATACCGCTTCATGAGTTCCTCGGTCCTGAAACTTCGTGAGGAACTGTCGTAGTCTTCGGCCTGAGCCATGCTTGAAACGGTGCAGAAGGATCTGTTCTGGAACCATTACTTCTGCTTCATCAATGATGTCTGGTTCCGCTTCGTCTTTGACCTCTGAAGGGGGTGGACCTGCATATGGCTTCAACCAACTGACATGAAATACATCGTGCATAGTCCAACTTGGAGGTAGCTTTAACTGCATAGACACCTCATTAGTCTTTTTCCGGATGGGAAATGGTCCAAAGCTCCTGAAAGACAACTTTGGGCATCGCTTGCCCACCTGCTTCAATCTTTGCTGCATAATCCGAAGATACACCCAATCCCCTTCCGAAAACTTCATGTCCCTTCGGTCTTTATTGGCCTGTCGAGTGTAGGCCTCTTGCGCTTTAGCCAATCTGTCTTTAACGGACTCTAGGATCTCCTGGTAAGACTCCGTCACTCTGTTCGCCTCAGGTACTGAAGACGAAGTCCTGGTTAACAACGACTGGAAAGGCCTTCCAAACGCTGCCTCATATGGAGTCCTGCCAATAGCTGAAGAAAAAGAGTCATTCAAAACAGCTTGAACTAAAGGCAAAAACGATTCCCACTTACCTTGCTGATCGTGGACATAACACTTCAGCACATCAAAGGCCAACTGGTTGTATATCTCTGTCTGGCCATCTGTCTGTGGGTGGAATGCACTGGAAAAATTCAACTTAGTACCAAAATTATCAAACAATGCCCTCCAAAAATGACTGGTAAACTTGGCATCTCGGTCTGACACTATGGTCCTAGGAATCCCACCAATCGGGTACCAATGCCAAATGAATAGCTGGGCAACATCCTCGGCGGTCACATTGACCCTGCAAGGAATAAGCATCACAAATTTGCTGAACCTGTCAACAATAGTCAAACACTGTGTATTACGCTTACTCGGACTGGGAGGCAGATTTGTGACAAAGTCCATTGAAATGTCTTGGAAAGGACCCTCCGGAATTGGCAAAGGCTGTAACAACCCTATCTTCTTTCCACGAGGAGCTTTCACCTTTTGACAAATGTCACAGCGTTGTACATATGTAAACACATCACGCCTCATCTTTGGCCAATAGTATTGCCGTTCTAATTTCTCCAGAGTCGAATTCATGCCCCTATGACCACCTGTAATGGCGTCATGGGCATCATGGAGAAGAGCTGCCCGGAATGATTTCATGACACACAGTCGGCCTTTGTAGAAAAGCCAACCATCGCGTATCAGAAAATGGCATGGTCCTGTGGCATCCAATGCCTGTTCCCACTGAGTACCGAATTCCTCGGAATCCGCGTACGTGTGCTTCATGTCTTCTAGTCCTGTACCAACAAGGTCCAGTCTAGTGGTCTGAATCGCAGATACTTGTCCCTTCCTGCTCAAAGCATCGGCCACTGGATTGGCCTTTCCTGGAAGGTACTCAATCATACCACCGAACTGTTGGAATATCTGACTCCAGCGGTGTTGTCGATCACTCCACTGTGCACTTGGCATCGTCTGAATCCAGCGCAATGCCTGATGGTCAGTGCGAACCTCGAAGTCACGGCCATACAGGAAATGTTTCCAATGTTTCAAGGCCTGTATAACTGCTAGGAGTTTTTTTTTTTTTTCGAGAAAAGATCCTTTCATTAGTTATGTAAAAACGCCTGTAGGGCTACAAAAGATCTCTCCTGCTCCTAAGAGAGAGAAGAGCAGTGAATACATCATGGCAGCCCGGGAGACTCTCCCTAGGTGCTGCAAAATACAAGCATCAGTATAAAGAACTGAGCGGCTAAATCATACAATAGGGGGGGGGGGAGAGCCAAACAGGTGGCCTGTAGTGCCAACGGGGGGATCCCGTGTGTAGGGTGTAGAACGGGCCGCAGCGCCAAGTGGTGTGAAAGGCCTGGCGCCGTAAGATCACCTCATCCGAGTCTCCCCGGCGGATGCGGTTGTACTGTCCTCGCAGGGTGTGGATCAACTCCTGCCAAATCCCCCGAACAGTCTCTGCTGGTGGCTCTAATCTCCCCTCAAAGGCCGTAAAGCACCGGGCCCTTTAGGTGAACCAGATGGTGAGGCTGCTGAGGAGCTCCCATCGTAAATCCCTCTCCTGTGTCCAGCTGGCGGACGAGAAATCCGGTGCCGGAACCAGGCGAGGCTGGCCCCTAATAAATCTGATGGCCTGACTGCCCTCTCCATCTCATAGCCCATAGCAGGCCCTGACGAAGTCGACCAAGCAGCGGCACCCCACGTAAACATACCCTCTGGAGAGAGGGGGGCCAGAATACGCAGCATCCGCAGCCAAATCTGCCGTGCCTGAGGGCAGTCCCAAAGGCAATGTCTCTGTGTCTCCATAGGGTGGCCGCATCGGACGCAGGCCGCCGGAAGACCGCGGTAAACAAGCCAAGTGCCAACTGCTGAGCCCCTGTGGGCGACCAGCCACTGAAAAGCCGAGATCCTGCGGGCCTGATGACTAGCCCAGAGCCGAGCCCAGAGCCGAGCCCAGAAATCCTCCAGGAACTCCTGTGAAAGTCCCTGCAATCGCCAATGCCCCGCTGCCGCTGGAGAAACCGTCCTCCTTGCCGTCAAAATATGCCGTCCCAGCCGAACAGTATACTGGAAAAAAGTGATCTCTGTGGCCTCAAGGGATGCATAAGGATCATGCCACTCGTACTCCCCGGGGTCCCACTGTAGCCGGGCCAAGGAGCGCGCTGCATATGCCCATATGCGCCAATCCGGGAGCACATCAGCAGGGTCGGGGTCAATATGCCACTTCTGAGAAGCGGCAGCCACTACCCGAATCCTCTGAAAGGTGCACTCTGCAACCAAAGGCGACTCCACCTCCACTCTCTGGAGTCTGCCCTCATCCTGGATCTCATAATAGAGGCATCTGCCATCCTCAGTGCTGGCTCTGACAGCAATCAGGATCTCCAACTGTGTAAAGGCTCCCATCCACCGTGGGGCCACTGGCTCGAGGGGTGTGAACCACTCCTCTGTAAGTGCCTCCTGAATATCATCCCTCATAATCAACCCCCCTCTGAAGTGACGCAGCCTCTCCACCTGGGTCTCCTCTGGTAGACTGCAGAAAGCCTGCCAGTCTCCAAAACTACGAGCTGGGCCTGCCGCTAAAGGTCCCCAGGCTAGACGAGGCCGAGAACCCAGCATATGACCCTGCTCCGTACGAACCGCTGGGCTCCAGATGAACGGCTACCTGGCCCGCTCCTCAACACAAGAAGGAGGCCGCTGAGAGAGCCCCGGTCTCAGCAGCTCCCAAGCTCTCAGGATACTCAAAGCAAATCTGTCCTCCCATCCTCTACTGAGGCCTGTCCTCCTCATCTCTATGAAGATCCAGCGAATCTCTGGTGCCCAAGAACCCCCTGCAGGGGGCGCCCGAGCCTGCAGTCGCTGCAAGAGGAGCTCTTTCCAAGGCTCAGCGCCTGGAAGCGACCCCCGAACAATAAGCTTCCCCAATAAGGCTCTACTCTGATCGACTGGATCTATAATGCCCAAACCGCCCTGAGCCAGCGGCAGTGTAATAACTGCCCATGCAACCTTTGCCCGAGCTGGCTGACCGTCCCGCCCAGACCACAGAAAGTTCCTGATCAGCCTCTGTACCTGGCTGATGCAAGAACTCGAGAAAATCCAGCAAGACG
This sequence comes from Cibotium barometz, assembly GCF_041138505.1. Lineage (NCBI taxonomy): Eukaryota > Viridiplantae > Streptophyta > Polypodiopsida > Cyatheales > Cibotiaceae > Cibotium > Cibotium barometz. The sequence goes on from NC_141052.1 coordinate 16,726,019, forward strand.
TAATGTACCACATGGTCGCTAACAGCACCTGATTTGCCACCACCACCCTCCCAGCCAAGGATAGTCGAGCTGTACTCCAATACAGTAGCTTCTTCCGAATGCTCAGAAGAAGCGGGGCAATCTGCTGCTCAGGTGACAAATCGAGGCCAATCTGGCATCCCAAATACCGCACTGCTGTGCCTGGAGGAATCCATCTAAAACCGGGGTCCGGGCTCCATGCCGGAGTGGGAGCACTACTGATCCAAAAGGCCACTGTCTTGCGCCAATTGATCAATGCTCCCGAAGCTGCACTAAAAACCTGGAGCGACTGCTCTGCCCGAATGAGATTGGCCTCTTGGCCATGCAAAAATAAGCCCGTGTCGTCTGCAAACTCAGCATCAAGCAAATCCTCCCCCCGGACTGGGAGCTGAAGTCCTCTCAAACCAACCTCCTCTGCCGTCAAATACATACTCATAGCCTCCGCAAAGAAGAGAAAAAGGAAAGGGGCGAGAGGACACCCCTGACGTACTGATCTGGTCAGCTCAAAACTCGGCCCCCGACCTCCTGCAATCAGCACCTGGCTGCGAGCTGTGGAATACAGAGCTGACACCCCTCTGATCCATCCTGGCTCAAAGCCCAGGCGAAGCATAGTGCCCTCTAAGAATCCCCAATCAACTCTATCGTATGCCTTCTCAAAATCGAGAAGCATCACGACCAAGTCCTCGCCAAGAAACCTAGCTCGGGCCGTCGCCTCCCAGAAAGTAAAGATGTTGTCAAGGATACTGCGCTCCTTGACAAATCCTGTCTGAGTAGCATGAATCAACTCCCCCAGGAAGGGCTGGATCCTCAAACTCAAGGCCTTTGCTAAGACCTTGTAGACAGTATTGAGGATCGTAATAGGCCTCCAATGCCGAATGTCATCTGATACTCCCTCCCCCTTGGGGATAAGATAGATCAAGCCCTCTGAAAAGCTCTGCGGCATCACCCCAGTGTCCAAAACATGCTGAAAGCCTCTGCGGAGGCCTGGCCCCAAAAGGTCCCAATAGCGCATAAAAAAGGCCGGCGTCAGTCCGTCCTCCCCTGGGCAACTATGTCGCGGCAGGACCCTCAAGGCCTCGGCAAGCTCAATCCCTGACAGAGGCGCACCTAGAACTGTACGCATATGGTCTGTGACCCTCCTCTGCACATGGGCCCACACAGTCTGTCTGCAAACATCTCGATCCTCAGTGGCTGGCTCCGCTGAAAGCAGGTCACTATAAAAAGCAGTGGCAATGGCTCTGATCTCCCCGAGCTCAGTAGCTATCGATCCATCCGGTCTACCAAGCTGGCGGACTCCTGCTCGCGCATGACGGGGTCCAGTGATCTCAAAAAACTCCCCAGTCACTCTATCACCAAGCTGCGTCCACTGAGAGGCCTGATGACGATAATAAAACTCATGTCTGGCTCAGCTGGGACGCCACCCACTCACATGCAGGCTGCTGCTCCTGAAGGCGCTGTAGCGAAGCAAGGCTGCGTCTCAGCCGTTGCTCCCGCTCGCGAATCTCTCCCAGTCGTGTCAAAGCTGCAGCGTGTAGAAAAGAGCTAAGATCAATGAGTCCCTGGGCACACTGGCCCGCTGCATCTTGGTCAGAGCACTGACTATCCTGCCAGATCCTCTCAATGTCCTCAGCGAGACTGGGATCTGCAAGTACCCTCTCTGGGATCCTCAACTGCAAGCTGGGCTCCCGTGTCCCCTCCTCCAATGTCAATATAACTGGCGCATGATCTGAAAATGAGGTGCCAGCGAGAATGCCGACGGAGCCCCCTCGCTCCCCTAACCAATCGCCCGCATAAAAGCGATCAATCCGTGATAGATTAGTCCCTCCCTGCCGGCGATCCGACCGCCGAGAGAAACTAAGACTGTCCTGAGACCGGGAGAAAGCCCCATGCTGCCATGCATCAGTGATCCTCAGTGACATGCAAAACTGGTCCCAAGCTGCAAGCTCCGTGCCGTGCACTGTAACATGACTGTCTCCCACCCTATCTGCCGGGTCCTCAAGCATGTTGAAGTCTCCCCCAACACACCAATGTGCGGCCTCTGGCAATGCATCTGTAACCTGAGTCCAGAACTCTGCTCTGGCACTAGCATGATTGGGCGCATAGATGTTGAGCACACCCAATAGCTCATCATGCATCCTCAGAATGACATACTGTGCTCTACCAGGCACAATGATCCCTCGATCCACAATGGCCTGCCGCCATACATCTGCAATAACCATGCATACTCCTCCCTGTCCACCCAAAGGACCAAACCCTGCAGACCAAAAAGTGTCCCATCTACCAGGCATCACCGAACCATATCTCCGGATCCTGCTCTCACCCAAGTGGTGCTCCTGCATCATCAAAATGTCAATGCTGCCACCAACCAGGCATCTCTGAAGCTCCTGCCTCAAGCAACCTCGATAGCGTATAAAGTGTGCTCCGCCAAGGCCCTGTACATTCCATGAGATGATCCTCATGGATGCCCTGCTGAGGTGGATGCTGTCTCAGCCGTACGGCGGGCCTTCGCAAGCGGCTTGGATGGAGAGTAGTCCCCATCCGAACGGCTGCGAATCTGCCCACCTGGTGTACTGCAAGAATCCCGGATCAGGCGCCAGTGGTGGTGGCTGTGGCCCATGGCGACTGCCTCCTGCTCTGACAGAGAAACCTCGTGTATACTCACATATCCAGGGTCGCGTGCCAAGTCTGCCACTATGCGCACGACCAAATGCCGAATCCTTGAGGTATCCACACTCCCGGCATCCAAGAAAAAATGAGCCAACTCCCAAAGTCGGCCTATCACATCAGTCACCTCTAGATCGCTCATGTGGTGAGAAAACTCAACTGCTTGAGTCTTCAAAGTGCTGAGAGCGAGCTCTAGAGTCCACTCCCGATCACAAGGTCCACATAGAGGGAACGAGAAGGCCACCGCTGAGTCTAGTGCCTCCTCCCCGCGGGCCGGAGGTATCACTACATGAACTCGAATGGGTGCTGGCTCATGGGGGCCCTCTGCTCCAAATAGCCGTGTAAAGGTATAATCAAAGGCCTCCGAGCGCTGTCTAATGCCAAGGCGACTCAGCCGACTGCGGATAGATGAAATCCGTGAGGCCCTAATCGGCATAGGTCTCCTCTGTGATGCTCGAGCGAGGTCAGTGCTCAGCGCTCTCCGGACTGCAGGTGAGCGCCAGGGAACTGCCAGGGTTTCCCGGGAAGGTGAGGCGGGCGGAGGGGGAGGAGGGGGAGGCGAGGGAGGTGGAGAGGGAGCCGCTGCCGAAACCGGAGCGGGGGTGGGAGGAGGCGAAGGTGGAAGCGAGGCGGTGGGAGGGGACGGGGGTGGGGGGGGTGAAGAAGGGGGAGCTGGCATCTCCTGGTCCTCGGTCGCTGCAGGGGTCTCCTCCTGAAGGGGAGCAAAGCTGTTCCTCACGGGAACCCAGTGAGGCTGAGACTGTGGCTGCTGCTGCAGCGGTCTCTGTGCGTGCTGCTGTGGCTGTCTCCCTCGGCGGCGCCCCTGTCCAGGCTGCCACTCCGAGGTCTCTGTGGCCTGAGCAGGTGTCCCTGAGGCAGCCTGCCGAGCCGAATCTATGGGCGGGCCATCAGTAGCCTGCTGCTGTGGTGAGGGTCGAGGTCTCCTGCGAGGGCAGGCCTTGGCCAGCAGATGACCGACCTGCCTGCAAATGAAGCACTGGTTCGGGAGCCCCGAGAACTCCACTCTCTGATCTATCCACCCCCCCCCCTATCCTAGGTAGCTGAATGACCTTAGGAAGGGAGGAGATGTCAGACACCAACACTCTGACCGAAGGTAGCCGAGCTGCTCTGGCCACCACTGAAGCTGCTGAGGGGCCCGTCTCTAGTACCGAGCCCACCAATGCTCCGAGCCTGGAGAGGAGCGGAAGATACTCCCGGCGGAGACCAGGGAAACAAACTGTAATATGGAAGAGGCGCTCTCCCTGCTCCGCCGCTGCTGGGTCAAATCCATGCTGCCAAGGTCTGAAGAAAGCCCGAGCACCCCTGATGTCCAGAGGACTCATGGCAAGGACCTTGGCAGCGCTCTGGGCGGCCTCGAACTCGATTGCTGTACATCTAGGATCTTGCCCACATCTGCAAGAAGGCGAGCCTGAAGAAGATCCCTGATCTCCCCTCTGCTGGGGCGAGTGCCGACTATACGGCAGATGGTGGAATGAGCCTGGAGGCGTTCCACCTCTGCAGTGAGGCTCGCTTCCTCTTCCGGCGAAAGAGAGAGCCTGATGGGGATGTCCTCGGGGACGGGCGAGGGGGCTGCGGGTGAGTCCCTCTGAGGCGAGGCGGGAGGAGTCTCCATCAGAGTCTGAAGCTCAGGCGAAGGCGAGGCGAATGCGGAAAACCTGCAAGAAGCGGGCGGAAGACCGGATGAAAATGAAGAAAAACAAAACCCCCTGGGGGTGAACAACAGCACGAAAGAGGAGGGAGAGGGGGAAAACGAAGGAGAAGCCCTGGGGGGGGCGGCAACAAAGCGAAAGGGAGGGGAGGCGGGGCGCTGGCGCGAACAGGCGGAAAGGTGGGGGGCGAACAGGCGACAAAGGGGAGGGGTGGGCGAACAGGCGAAGAGGGGGTTGGGGGCGAAAATACAAAGAGGCGGCTAGGCGGGGGGGGGGGGCGAAATGGCGAGGAGGGGGGAGGCGCAGCAGCGAGGCAGGAGGGGGCGCAACAGTGAGAAGAGGGGAGCGAAGGCAGGCGGGGGGTGAAGAGGCGAAACAGCGGAGAGGAGGGGGGCGAACAGGCGACAGAGAAAGGGGGGGCGTACAGGCGCGCAATGCAGGGTGGAGGCGGGAGCTTCAGCGAGCTACGGGCGATTTCTTTCTATATCATCTCTGTACTTGTGTTTCTTGCTGCTGCCTTCTTACTCCTGAGAGCAAAGTGCGTAGACAGATGCGACTGCTAGGAGTTCACGATCATAGACTGAGTAGTTCTTTTCGGCGGGCAGTAACTTATGAGACATGTAAGCTACTGGATGACCATTCTGTTGCAATACACCTCCAATTGCGATGTTACTCGCATCGGTGATCACCTGAAATGGTTCGTCCCACGAGGCAAGGGCTAAACAAGGCGCTTCTGACAAAGCCACCTTGAGGTTCTGGAATGCCTCCAACGCTCGTGGAGTCATTCGAATCTTTTGCCTCCTTGTTTTCACTCCCTTAAGCAGATCGGTGAGGTCTGCCGAGAGATCAGAAAACTTGTCAATGTGGGTGGAATATGCCTGGCATATACCCACAAATGATCTAATGTCATAAGCAGTCTGAGGTACTTCCCAGTTAACAATCTCAGCCACTTTATCCGGATCAAGTCGAATGCCTTTAGCACTAATTATATATCCCAAGTAATGTACCTGGAACAGATAAAATTCTGACTTCTTTTCATTGACATAGAGCTCGTTGCTTTCCAGCAACTTAAGGACTTTCTCCACATCAATGTCATGTTGCTCAACTGTAGCTGAAAATATGAGTATGTCGTCCAGAAATATGAACACACACACTCCAATCAACTCCCGGAAAATACGCATCATCATGCGGTTAAATGTAGCTGGGGCGTTCGTCAAACCAAATGGCATGACCACAAATTCATAGTGGGCCCGTTCTGTACGGAAGGCTGTCTTGGGGATGTCCCCCTCTACAATCCGTACCTGGTGGTACCCACTCTTTAAATCCAATTTAGAGAACACCTTAGCTCCATTCAGCCTCTCGAGAATATAGTCAATTCGAGGCATCGGGAATCTGCTCTTGATAGTCAGCTTGTTGAGTGCACGATAATCGACACACAACCGAGAAGACCCATCTTTCTTCTTGACAAACAGGATCGGTGCTGCAAATGGCGACACGCTGGGGCGGATGAAGCTAGCTTGCAACAATTCTTGGAGTTGGCGGTCCAACTCCGATTCCATTGCCTTAGAAAGGCGATACGGAAACTTGCTCGGGGGTTCCGAGCCTGGGAGGAGGTCAATCTTGTGATCCTCCGGTCTGAACGGGGGAAGCTGGGGAGGGAGACTGTCCCGAAGAAAAATCTTCTGGAACTTTTCATGGAGAACCGAGTACTTCTCGGAAGCACTGGCCACCGTCTGGGCTGTCCGGATGTAAATCATCGCACACTGTGCGCCTTTCCTGACTGCTCGCTTAGCCTGCAAGTGGCTTATGAGCGGAAAGTTTGGAATACCTGGCTCACACTTAATGGTCATAGGGGTGTTTGACACATTCCGATCGATCTGGAACGTGTGCTTGTCCCACTTGACATCAGGAAGGAACTTGTGAAACCACTGGATACCCAAAATTATGTCTGCTCCTACAAGAGGGGCAACCATAAAGTCACGCACAAACTCTATGCCCTGAATCACTAACTTAGCACCTAGAGCTTCATACTTGACGCTCGTTGTCATACCTGTGCTAAAACCCTCAACTTGTTTGTCCACCGGAGTCAGCTCGAAACGGGCACGCCTAGCGGCCTCTTCCGTGATCACATCCTCCGTGCTGCCATTGTCAAACAAGACAACGACTCTCTGGCCACCTATGTAGCCAAAGGACTTGAGCAATTCGTTGCGCTCATACTCATGGTCATGGGCGCCCTTCTGCTTATCTTCGAGCTCGCGGCTAATAATTGCTCCAACTGAAGCACCGGGGGTTGAAGAACTAGGGGTAGCCACTGGGGTCTGTGTGGGAGCTGTGCTCACCACGGAAGCTGTGGAGGCGGCGGCGGCCTTTGGAGGCTTCTTCGGGCAATCCCGAGAAGTATGTCCTTTTGTGTGACAAAAGTAACATCTACCCTCCTTCCTGTACTGAGCAAGCTCCTCGGCACTCAACTTGCCACTTGTCTTGCCTGCCTCCGCTTTCTGGTCTGGAGTAAGCTTAGACGCATTGTTGGAGTTCTTGGAGCCAGAGGCTCCCGGGCTCTGTCCTGGGGAAGACCCCGTCTGGTTCTGGCTTTTGCCCCCCGAGGCGTTAGCCTTGGGAGAAGCCGGCTGGGAAGTCTTGGGCTTGCCACCATTGTGTTTCATTTCTGCACTCTGCGCAAGCGAGAGTGCGTCCTCAAAGGTGGCTGGCCTGAACATACGCACCTCCCATTGGATTTTCGTGTCCAGGCCATACAAAAACTGCCCTTTCTTGTCCGTATGAGATAAGCCTAATTGCAGACACAAGGTCGAAATTCTATTGGCAAACTGAAGGACTGGTTGCGCGTTCTGACGCGCTCCCCTGAACTCGTCTTCGAGTCGCTCAAGGTAGTGGGGCGGTAGAAACCGCTGCTTAAGGTCACGGACGAACTCGTCCCACACATAAGCTGCCATACCTGATCTGGTGTGGGCATGAGCCCACTGAGTCCACCAAGGAATGGCCTCACCTTCCAAGTACCAACTAGCTAAGATCACTTTGTCAGTATCTGTCTTCCTAACTGCGGCAAAGTAAGCTTCAAATTGATGTAACCATGAATAAAGAGTAGTGGGATCGAGTTTACCGTTATACTTACTGAAATTCATTTTCTCGGGAAAATGATTCGAGGGCGCCGCCGGTGTCAATCTGGCGTCCAAAGCTCTGAGGTAACGCTCGTGTTCCACTCGTCGCATGGCGTCGTCTTCGCGTTGTCGAATCTCCAATGCACGCATCTACATCTCAAGCAAGGAGCTTTGGCTGCGGCTGTGACCCCTCGAGAGGGTCCCTGTGACGAGGATCTGGTATCTGGGGTACGGAAGGAGAGGGAGGAGGAGATGGAAAACGCGACGCTGGAGAGCGAGAACGCTCCTCCAGAGCCAAAATCCGCGCCTTCTGCTCATCCAACTTGGTTGTCTGGTCTGCGATTGATCGCATCATCTGCTGGAACATGTCTTGTACACTCAAGCTGGGTGCCCTTGCTGGGCTGCCTGGTGCACTCTGGTCCCATGGTTCTGGTTCTCTCTCGTCGCCAAAGCTCGCCATAGCGGGAAAATGCAATTCCTTTCCGGAGCGCAATCTGACCATCCACTATCTGTGTGGGAGACTTCCGGAGGCTTCCGGAGGCTAAAAACCAACCGTCCTTCGAGGGACAGGAGTCACTCCGAAAGGGGTAGTCCACCGGTGTCTAAAAACCAACCACACGAGCGAAAAAATTTTCTGGTTTTCTTTGTTGAATCTTCGTCCTTGAAGTAGGCTCTGATACCACTGTAATATGCGGAAGCTTCGGAGAAGGATCGGTACTTCAAAACTCAGAAATCAGCACTCTTTTCGCGACGGAATTAACGCACAAACTGAAAGACGATGTGCAGAAAATAGAGAGAGAAAGGGGAGATGGAGAGGACACAGTGTTGGGTCCCAATTACCCTCTGTAGGGCCCCCACCACGGATGGTGTATTTGCTTTATTAGAATGATGTAAATCTGAAAACAAATACAAAGTACTTGACCTTTTCTTGGCTGGAAAACCTGCCCTTGACCTTCAGTCCTTCACCCCTTTGCTTTAGCAAACTCTTGGCTGTCCTGGCCCTTGAATGCTTGATGCACTTGGTGAATTATGAGATGATCACAATGAATTCTTGGCTGGGCTTTTATACTTCTCATATCATCCAGTCGGCTGGCTTCAGGGAGCTCCACGACTGAGTTTTATCAAATAAGTGTTTTCACACTATAAATACCTTCTGTCCAGCCTGCGCATGTGTTCACACTGCTGTCCAGCCTGCGCAGCCTTCTGGGGCAGCATCCTGGCTGCTGGGCACCATGCACATGAACCAAGAAGAGTCCCCTGACTGCTGGACAGCCCTGCGCAAGGGTACTGTACTGCTGGGCAGTCTGTGTGGGCTGTCCCACACTTGGCTGACAGCCATTCTAGACCTTGTTGCCCAGCCGGCTGGCTGTCCCAAGGCCCTAAGGCTGGCCGACAGCCCTTCCAGCCCAAGCCATGGCTGGTGGGCACAATGTGGGCCCTCCTGGCCCCTTGGGGGTGGTTCTACACCTCCCCCATGCCCACACTACAAGTGCAAGTGCAAGATCTTCTAACTTGGGGTAGCCCTATGGGCTGGCCCCATCTCTACATGCAAACCTACATGCCTACAGAGGCCTGGCATCCAGTTGCAAACCAGATACACAGAACATCTGACATCATTCCAGAGGGAGACTCACAGCGCGGACTGGCACTGCTTCATGTGCAGGACAGTGCACACCTGACCTTGGACGACTGAGATGGATCCTTGGCTGACTCGTCCCGGACTGGGCTCACATGGGACCAGTTCACCATCCCAGGTCCTGCACCTTCTGTACAGAAATGTCTACGTGGCATCCAAGTGCGGGATGCACGTGACAAGTATCTTCCACTTGTAGAGTTTGCCTACAATAACACAGTACATGCTCCACAGGAAAGGCCTCGTTTGAGATTATTTATGGCAGAGTGGTCTTGCCACCCATCCTTCGTACAAAGGATGAGATTTTTGCAGCCAATGGTATGTGCGTGACTTGGATGTAGCCTTTGGTCAGGTGCGGACAGCCATTGCAAGGTCACAAGACAAACATAAGAGGGCTGCTGACAAGCATAGAAGGGACATGCAAGTCAAGGAAGGTGATTGGGTATTGCTGAAATTGAAGAAAGCTAGGCTTCGGAAGAGGCCAAGATGAGAGGGATCAGTTCCAAAGCTTTCTACTCGATATTATGGACCCTTCAAAGTGGTTGACAAGATCAATGAAGTGTCCTACAGGCTTGCTTTACCCAGCCATTGGAAGATTCACAATGCTTTTCATGTGAGTCTTTTGAGGAAGTATGTGGGGCTAGATCCAGAGGAGCCTATCACAGAAGATCCACCAGAAGTTGATGAGCTTGAGGCCAGATCCAGAGGAGCCTATCACAGAAGATCCACCAAAAGTTGATGAGCTAGAGGAAATCCTCCAGCCAGAGCAAATTGTATTTCACAAGGAGAGAAAGTTACCACATGGGAAGCTTTCTAGGAGATACCTTGTGAAATTTAAAAATTATTTGCCAATTGATACAAAGTGGGTAGACGAGGATTATTTTGTTGACTACCCTCAGCTTTTGCAGGCATATCTTGAGGCTTTTTAGTTGAGGACAACTGTTTAGAAGCCTGGGGGGATGTCACCATTTGGTCCATCTCCATGTTTGGAGCCAGTCTTCTGGGATTGTTACTCCATAGAGCGGCCGGATTTGTGCCATGTTCACATGGGGCCAAGCCGGTGTCCCATGTGAAAGGGCCAGTCTTTTGGTGTCACATGGATGGGAGCCAGATTCGTGCCACCTGTGTGTGACCAGTACTGCGTCACATGGACGAGAACCAATTTTGTGCCACCCGTGTGTGACCTGCTTCGTGTTGTATGGACGAGAGCCTGTTGGTGCCACCCGTGTATGGCCAGGATGGCGTCTTACCTATAGGAAGACCAAGACATACATTCATATTTTTGTCGCGCCAATTTTGTGCCCGATAGGAACTTTTTGTACAAGTTTCATGAAAGGGGGATTTCGTCCATTACATGTGCACATGCATTTATGACTGCATGCATAAGCTTGTTTTCGCATGATTTGTTTGCGTGTGTTTGCCTGTTTTTCCGTGCCAGTACACTGGACGGGGACGCCCCCAGTGTACCGTGGGAGTGCTGTCAGAATACGCAACGGAGATGATGACCAAATCTGGGAACACGAGCAAACACAGTGCAAAAAAACAGCACAAGAGAAGGAGAGAGATAGAGGCATGTAACTCTGCCCTATATACACAAGAAGATCCGCAAATACAAGATACTACAAGACACTAAGTGGCAAGGGCTGTGGGGCCAGCACAGAACTGAAGTCGGGTACTTGCAGGTACAGTCGGCCAGAAGATAGATCTTCCTGCCAGCTCAGGATTACCACCCAAGCCACAAAAAAATGGAAAAAAATACGGAGAGTGAGGAAAAATGAGAAAACACCTACAAAGGATGGGCACACCCACAACAGAGGCCCTGGTGTATCAGTAAAGACAGGAGATGACTTCTCACACCCCCTCTCAGCTCTTGGCTGTGAAACCAACCACAGGGAGCTGGAGTGCCGCCTAAGCAAAGCCTGCGATAGCGACTTTGTGAAGAGGTCCACCTTACTGTCCTCTGTCGAACAGAACTCTAGCAAGATGTCATCATCAATGATCTTTTCACGAACAAAGTGCCTTTTGATGAACGTGGGTTCCTCAGTGGAAGCCCAATCCTGCCATGCAACCTTTGCAACCTCACCATCTCACAAGCAGCCCGGTACTCTGCCTCTATCGACGACAAGGCAAAAGATGATTGCCTCTTACTGCCCATAAAACTACTCCTGAGCTTGAAGTAGATCTCCTCGTGTCTGAATCTCCTTCCCAATCTGAGTCACTCCAACCGTGGAGTCGGACTCCATCCATCAATCCCCCTCGTGTGTAAAAGAGACCAAGATCCTTCGCATGCTGCAAGAACCACAAGATACACAATCCTGCCTCCCAAAGAGTCATCTACAACCATGAGCACAACAGCCTCATCAGGAAGCTCCCATCCAATTTGGTGTCCAACCAAATCAATGAACCATTCTGCTTCCGAGTCAAAGAGGCATCATACTACTCACAAGGATCAACACCTGTTACGGTGGGATGCCAAGTCCTGGAAACTTGCTGAAGACCACTCAAGGCCTTCTGAAACCTATTGACCACCTCCTTTGAATCCGGAACCACAAAGCCTGGAGAACGTGCAACAACCACCTCCTTCTGCAAGTAATCAACTGCCGCCTGCCTGGCTTTCCAATAGGTCCCCGTGGAAAGAATTTCCTCATCTACAGGAGTTTCTTTGTCCTGAATGCTACGAGACATCAGAGCATAGGTTACCTGTAAAGTTTCCTTTGACTAACGAACACAAGAACTACCAACATCTGTGCTGCTGCTTTGTGGAAAATCCGTTGTTGTATGCACCCACACCTTGGTACCTTGTAAAAGATTCTGTGTGAATAAAGAAGTTCCTATGGGAGGCCAGCCGTTCTGGCTCAATGCGGTCTTATTGTATTCTTTATGGTTCTTCCGCTGTGTTATCATGCTCTGTCTCTAGTATTTGAAGTGTTGGTCTAGTCTATTATTGTCGTTCTGGGAGTCCCGTCCTACTTGTAACAGCTCTGGGAGGAGTTGACCAGATCTATAGAAGGTAAGGAGGAGCAAGTCGGCCAGCAGAGGAGAGAGAGAGAAGGCTCTAGAGTGATGCGCATCATCCAAAAACAGCCCCAATCGCTTCTTAAATAGAGTCGACTAGCTATATTTGCAGCACTTTTCCCTTTTTGCCGAAAATAGTTGAGCTTGTCCAAAAATAAGCTTTTCTTGGCTTGTACTCCAAGTTTTAGCCCTAAAATATCAACTTTATGCTTTCCTTGGCTTGTACTCCAAGTTTTAGCCCAGAAATATGAACTTTATGCTTTCCTTGGCTTGTACTCCAAGTTTTAGCCCTTTATGCTTTCCTTGGCTTGTACTCCCAAGTTTTAGCCCTTTATGCTTTTCTTGGCTTGATGCCCAAGTTTCATCTAGGCGCCTCCTTTTGTCTACCTTTCCATGCCCAAAATAATGATATGTCTAGCCCGTTTTTAATGATATGTGAACACACCGACTTATAAGTATTATAAGTCACTTTGATTAATAAAATCCCATGCTGTTTTTGGTGTATTGCCATCTTTCAGGCCAGACCATGCCAGTAAAATGCTCTAGCTTTCTTCTGTGGAAAATCCCCATTCACATCTTGGTTCCGCTCAGTGTGTGAAACACTGGTGAAGGGACCAAATGGTGACAGATGTTGTCTCAAAACCGGCCAGCTTGCAACAACAATTTTAAAAATAAATAAATAAAATTCCACCTCCCTTCCTCTGCAGCACACTCGCCGGGCATGGCAACAGTGATTTTTCTCATTCTGCAAAAACAAAAAAAAAAACCATACATCAAGTGTGCTCCTTCCAGTTTCTCATTTTGTGCATGTACAAATACACACTAAAAAAAATTTGTGGTATTTCTTTGCTCAAGAAACCCGGCGTTTCATTCTTCTATGGGCACAACACTCTTTGGGAGCCAACATTACCTTCTACGGGCTGAAGACACCTACTCACATTTACTAGACACACCTTACCATTTTCCAGTGAATCTCCTTTTACTATAGTAGCTTATGGACAAAGGGAGTTATGATAGCTTATAGACGAAGGGAGTTACGAGTTTAGTTACATTCAGGACTCTCCTCCTTGGGCAGCTTCTCCGGTGACACCTCCAGTGCCTTCTCCTGTACCTAACCCTCCCCTCGCATCTGTCGAGTACAGGTACACCTACCTCATAGTCTCACCAGTACGACGTGTGGATCTTTGCAGTTACAACTACCGAGGAATACCTGCACCATTATACCTTTCTTTTGCAGCAGTACCCATACGTGGGCCTCTCCGTTCCGGTGTGCCAAATCCTCAGCCACACGAGCTTGGTCTCTATCTAGAGAGATCACCTTCCTTGTTTACTATACGTGCCGCCTCACCAAATTATTCTCCTCGGACACCTACACCAGTACCCAACAGTCCTAGCCCGACCACAGTATGTGCTGACCCCCCCCCCCCCTTCCCATCGAGTGGTCTATTCCTGCTCTCCCCTTAACAATCTCGCTCCGACCTTCCTTTATGGCATCAACTCGCCCTCCAGGCGATGGTTCTCACTAGGGCACAACAGCACCAACATGAGCTGCAGCAGCGCAATCCAGTTGCATCTCCTACCATGGCGGATGAACCAATCATTGAGGACGAACCCATTCTCACCCGATGGCAGTAGGAGATACAGACCCACATGGCATCTATGCAAAGTCAATTCCAAAAGACTTTGAAGACTCGCACATCGAAGATGCAGTAAATGCAGTCGTGATATATTCTCAACCTACAAGTTCGACGGCTTCAACCGTAATGTGGAATCTTCAACTTTAGAAGAGTGCTCCGATAAAAGAAAACATGCAGTAGCTCATGCACTTCATGTTAATCTTAACCTCGACACATTCGTGGCAAACTTTATTGAGTCAATTGATGACAACATCAAGGATTCTTCTAGCATAACTTCAAAAGAACAACAAGATGATATTGAAAAGTCCTTGGATTCTTTATCTCAACATGATGAGTCACCGACGATGGACTTCTTTGAAGACACAGAGGTTACAAAAGCGGATATAACACTTGTTTCAACATTACCCACATCGGATGACAATCAATATCAAGCAAGAGGATAATGTTAGAGAATTTCACACATCTAACAAATTGGATGAGTACTTCACTATGTTCAAGATGGACACTTCTTCAGCAGATACTATTCAGGTATCATCGAGAAAATTTATGGGTGAACCTGGGTGAACCTTCAGATTCTTCGCAACATAGCCAAGTCTGCTTTAAGCCCAACATTTGGAAGAAGACATTAAAGAATGATGCTACAACTTAGGATTTAGCATTTAAAGCACGACAGCAAGACAATAGAGGAAACTTGTTCAATATTTCTCAGTGTAAGCTTCACTACAAGCATAAATGGCCTAATGACAAAGATCTTCAACAACATCAAAAGTCACTTATATAACCTTGGATCTTATTTTAAGTGGGAGGGAATGTCACGATTGTGACTTAATCTCTCTTAATTACCCTTAATTACTCTTAATCATTGAAAGGACACCAGTGAAGGGTCACACCCTACCACACGGTCGTCACCAAAGGACACGCTTCTTCAAAGGGCATATCTATTGATTAAAGGACACATCTCTACGTCCAAAGGACATAACTATTCATTCAAGAGTCACACCCTTTCATCAAGGATGTGCCTCTTCATTTGTACCTCTTCAGACCCTATTTAACAAGGCCTTGTGTCTCAATGTAACAACACAGCTTTCCGGTGTAAGCATCTTACTTTTTAGTGTTAAGTCTTTCAATCATGTCTTAAATCACCAATAGACTAAGAAGTCCTCACATGAAAGAAGACTACCCAAAGCTTCCACATGTTACAATTGTTGTTCACTGCGGAGCAGCTCGTCACTCTGCACAGCCCTTGTGCGCTCCTTTGCAACAGCTGTCGGCATATGCCCTCGCCCTATGGTGCATGTGCCTCCTCACCGTCGCTGCGCATAGCACTGCAGCCGCCGACTCACCCACTTGCGCCAGCGCCTGCCTACCGTGTGTGCTGCCGTCGCCTTCAACTGTTGCGAGCTGCTGAGGTCGGCGCCCCTCCTGCCTCTACAATGCCATCCCCTCTAATGCTGGCTGCGCCACCAGCTGCCCTGCCTTGAGCTGCACCAGCACCTTGCCGCTGTCCAGCACCATTGCCACCGCTGCCAATGCAGGTAGTCATCAGCGATTCAGTGTACCCCTCTTACATCAATTCAGATTTGGGTATTTTCACAATGAGGTGATATTCATCTAGTTTAACATTCCAACATTAGTATAAATTGGGGCTTTTTCAATATAAAGCATGATAGAGTCAAATAGAGGTAACTTAGCCCTAGAAAGATTCAACCGGAACAACTTCCTCACATGGCAAATCAAGATCAAGTTATTGCTGATGCGGGATGGGCTTTGGAATGTTGTCAAGGGAGCGGAGGAGAAACCCAAAGGTGCCGCTACATCGCCAACAACTGTGCAAGCCTGGAATGACAAGAGTGACCGAGCTTTGGCACATATAGGTCTTGGATTGGCGGACAATCTTATGCATCACCTTGACGTCGACAAAACTTCAAAGGGGGTATGGGATATGTTTGAGAATCTGTTTGGGAATAAAATTAACAATTCTAAAGTCTTTCTCAAGCAAAAATACTACAATGTTAAAATGAAAGAGCACCATTCTCTTCAAGAGCACCTCAGCACCATAGGCTCTCTCTTGCAACAATTGGGTGCCTAAAAGGCCAACATTGATGAAGATGACAAAAAGGTGGTATTCTTCTTCAACCAGAAGAGATTGAGAGGTTCAAAGAAGTGATATTTACACTTCAGGTATCTTGGGAGATGCTGTATGAAAACATGGTGGCTATCCTCATTGAACATCAGCAGTATACAAAAGGAAGAGGTCGACTGTTGGTCTACTGCATTGCCATCGCCTTGCATAGGACAAAGCTTTGAGAGTAGGGAAGAGAGGCCATCCTCGTTTCATCCTCATGTTACTACTGTGCGTCTTTGGGATTCCATCTCCCATATGCCTCTTGAAAACCTACGTGCCCTAAAGTTCACTTTTGTTTGTTATGCGCTGAGTATGCATCTCTTGCAAGAATGTCAGATGCTCTCAGTGAGAATAATTATGCTACCTTGCCATCCTTGAACTTCTTCCTTACTTCGTGCAGTTTGTTCAATCAGCTTATGCATCGATGTCCTTTGTAAAAAGAAGGGGAAAGAGGGGCGCGGGGGGGGGGGGGGGGGGGTGTTGATTCTTGCTTTTTTGGTTTCATTTTGCTGTTCTTACAGGCATGATTACAATTGGGAAGGCCATGAGAGAGAGAGAGAGAGAGAGAGAGAGAACCCTCCGAAAATCATAGAAATGATCAAAGGTGATGTAGTTGAGGTAGCAAATGATAAGATGAATGGCTTAGATCCAATGACGAGGCCTGTTGCTCAATACCCACCACAAATCTGTAGGTTTATTATATACATATTTCTGAGCTCCTGCATTGAAGGAATTATGTTCATAACAAAGCTTGTTGCCCATACCACCCTTTTAGTGCAGTTTCAGCTGTGTTTTGACTGCAGGTGGGAGAAACCAGGACATAGTCCTCATTTCGGGTATGATTTCTGGTATCAACCTCGTCACAAAACTATGATCAGCTCTTCATGGGGGGCTCCTTCTGCCTTCACCAAGGGGTTCAACCCTCAACATGTTTCCGATGGCCTATATGGACGCCATCTATTCGTCTATGACTGGCCAGATGGCACTTTGAAGCAAACTTTGGATCTTGGCAACACGGGCTTAATACCATTAGAGGTAACTCTCATTCCAAAGAAGTTGCATGTATTGTATTATCTATGTGAATGATCATGGATAAGTAAAGGGACCTGAGCGATCATGCTTTTGGGCAGGTGAGATTTTTACACAATCCTGATAAGGCGGTTGGATATGTGGCGTGTGCCTTGAGTAGCACAGTGGTTCGCTTTTTTAAGACTACTGATGGAACTTGGGATCACCAGGTACATGATTATTTCTTGTTGGTAGTGGTATGCCTGAATACACAACGTTCCAGCCCATGTGATGGAGGTAGGCGGGGAGCTGGATTAGCAAGATTGCCTGTCCATCCCAGACAAGTGGCTTGGATGGGCCCATGTTGACAGACAGTGATTGATTGTGTATCCAGCCTGATCATGTTGCTAATGTTGAAATCTGGTATGTGCAGGTTGCCATAACAGTCCCACCTTTGAAAGTCAAGAACTGGGTCTTGCCAGAAATGCCAGGACTCATCACCGACTTTGTCATCTCCTTAGATGATCGTTTTCTATACTTTGTGAATTGGCTTCACGGAGATATACGCCAGTATAATATAGAGGACACTGAAAATCCTGTCTTAACGGGTCAATTGTGGGTGGGTGGCGTTTTCTTCAAGGGCAGCAACGTGTTCAAAGTGCAGGAAGATGGGGACCTGTCTCAGACTAGTCTTCCCAAAGTGAAGGTAGAATCCTTCTCCATTTGCTCTTGAATTTATGTATTGTTGATGAGGGTTTTTCAAGGGAGCTGTTCCAGTGGTGGGGGGAAGATGCTCGCTTTTCCCGTGTGAACAGCCCACAGTACATCTACTTAGTATTACTCCAAAACCCTAAATGTTTATGAAATTTCAGGGCAAATCACTACGAGGTGGCCCCCAGATGATACAGCTAAGCCTTGATGGAAAACGCATTTATGTGACCAACTCACTGTTTAGTGCTTGGGATAAGCAATTCTATCCTGAATTAGTTGAACAAGGATCCCATCTGCTGCAGATTGATTGTGACACGGAGAAGGGAGGTTTGTCTATCAATGAGGACTTTTTTGTTGACTTTGGAAAAGAGCCAGATGGGCCAGCTCTTGCACATGAGGTTCGATATCCGGGTGGCGACTGCACGTCAGACATTTGGGTATAAAGTTGTAAGCTGTCTATCCAGGAAACATCTGCACATCATCAGACATTTGGGTTTATAATTGTGACTGCTTTATCCTCCTCTAGCTACTCTCTCCATGCATATGCATGCAAGCCCACCTTCTTTAAGCAATGCTCACCTCACTCTTAAGTAGGTTTTTAATAAAAAAAATTCCGAGTAAGCCTTGTGACTCACACCCCTGTTGGGTATTCGGAGTCTCTGTGTGTGTATATCCGTCATATACGTGTACCCCTGTTTGTGTACCTGCTTTGTATGTGTGTATGAACACTCACTTATGTGAGTTAGTGAGTGAGAGTGTGTGAACCACCTCTTATAGCCATTTATGTGTGTGAGATAATAAGCAATGACATAGGCACTTGCCATGTGTCATTGCCTCAATGTGTTGTGTGTCAAAAGATAAGGTTCTAAAGCCTATAAAAGCATTGTACTCTTTGAAACTTTTAACACATCAATCAAAGTATCTTTGAGTCATGCAATCAATATCCCTCTCTCTTTGAGTGTGTTATGTCTCTCACTTTACCACTATGGATATCTTTGAGCCTCCATAGCTGTTGTGATCTGTTAACCCTAACTTACCCACAACCCCTTTATGGACTGAGGTGAGGGTTATTAATTTTTTCCCCCGAGTAAGTTGTTAGTGACTCACCCCCCTCTTTTCCCACCCCTTCTATTTCTTTAAAATTACTAAGAGGTATCAAACTCCATTTGAAAAGCAAACAAATGTTTTTCATGTGTGTGTTATAATAGAATTGCGGTTTAGATGTTATAAATAATTGCCAAATTAACAATTAGTTAGATCCATGTGACACAAATCCTTGCAGAGCATGCATTTGTGCATATTTTTAAAAAGAAATGTTGCTATTTGTAAAGGAAAAATTCTCTCATTAATTATAAATGAGCAAGTGTGTTTGTTGTTTTTCTATATTAGAGACACATAAGAGCTTATGAAAGTAGCACATTTTCTCTCAAATGATTCTAAAATTTGGGAACGATCCCTACCATTTCATTTACGTGTCTCAATTATTTATTTGATTGTGTATATGCTAGTTAAAAAAACACTAGTGGGCAACTTGTGCTTCGCACGTCTTTTTGAGATTCCAAATTCAAATTCTACCGAAACCTCCTCTTCCCTTTCTCGAACCTCCAAATTCTTGCCACGTGGCAGCTTTGATTAAGATAATATAGAGAAGAGAAAAGAAAAGAAATAAGGAGAGAATTGTGAGAGAACCATTTCTTAAAAAATTGTCATTGTTATTGTTGGCTAAAATTCATGTATGTCACTTGAACCTACCTTTGGAGATAACATGTCAAAAAGTCTTTATTTGATTTGTTCTAAGCTACTTTTAAAATATCATTTGCCTTCACCTCTCCCATCTCTCTTTTCCCTCCTTTCCTTCCCTTTTCTTTGTCTTTAACATAAGTTGAAACCATGTTCATGTTGTCCGAAGTGTAGGTTTTTTTTATAAGTTCCACATTGATTGGTCGAATGTGCTAGAAAGAAATGCTCCACCCTCATCATGATTGACTCTGTAAAGGCTAGCTCTACATTGCAAGGTGTCCTTTATGCGAACAAGTCATCATGTCGTAGACTAGTATAGATGTTCGAGCACAGTTCATGGTTGGATGTTTAAGAGACAGCTTAGATAGGCTTCGCATCATGCCAAGTAGGCAACATGTAAGTGCGGGGAGATATACTCATATCGCACCGCGGAAGGATAGAGGAAGGTTTTTTTGGGATGCAGGTTTCAAAACCCAAACAAGCACCTAAATGATCTTAGACTAGGGCTTATTATTACCGTAATTAGGTGATGTGATCGGTTGGGTCCAATCAGACTACTTAGGATGGTGGAATATAGGAAGACATAGACGAGTTCAATAGCTTCCATTATATTTAAAATATCAGTTTTGAGATCTATTTTCATTGCTTTGTGTGTTCTTCCTTCATAGTGCCTATCTTAGTGTCTTTCTAGATCATCATCTAAGCTCTCTCATAGGAGAGCAGGGGTGGAAGTCAAATGCCATCACTTGTAACATCAATGTGCATCAATAATTTACGTTTATTTTCCATCTATATCTTGTTGAGTTCTTATTTTGTGATGGTTGTGATATTTGTGTTAATGCACAAGTTGTCTTTTCTTATATGATATCAAATCTTGGGCTCAAAACAAGGCTTTGTAGCAAGTTAATGTGGAGTAGATTTGGAAAAAAAAATAACTTGTAGGAAACAACCCTTGGATGTGGTCGCTATTGTTTAGCAACAAAGAAAATTTGGGTGGTACCTTTACACTTTTTGGAAGTTCAAGGTGAAGCCAAATCTATCTTTATATGAGTTGTGGAAGATAGTTAGTAGGGTGGATAAGATTGCTATATTGGATCCAACTCAATCCTACTCTTATTTTGGGGTGGAAGAGAATGGTATAATAAGCTTCAATGTTTCTATTCTGACTTTGATTGAGTATGTCTATTACAGATGGAAAAGCCTAGTTGGTTCTAAGAAATCAAAATGAGGCTACTAATCAAATAAGAGTGTTAATATGCTTACTTGGAAACCCGATACAATAATTGGTACCTTGCTTTAAGGACTTTGCATAGGTGTTAATATGCTTGAAAAGATATCCTCATGGTTGCAAAAAGCTAAAGGTAATAAAACATCTCTAAAGTAACAGATAACATGTTTTCAAAGAAACACCCCCCCTCCCTTTCCTTTTTCTTTACACATTTTTCCACAAACTAAAATTGAAGACTCAAACTGGGAAGGTGTTAAAATCCTAAATATCTCTCTAGTTATTCATTATACATAAACATACATAAACCAGGCATATACTCATCCACCCGACCACACCCCCGAGCCCAAGGGTGCACACATAAATACAATGAAGTACCACATACCTTACCTTGGTGTCCCATACCACCAAGAGATATGACTTCATTCCAACAACACATAGCTCTAATGTGAAATGGCAAGAGAGTGGATACTATGCTCTACACAAGAGGACCCCCCTTGAGAGTGCCCCATGCTCCTATTTATAGGAGAGCTCTCAAGTGACTCTTGACCTTCCATTTTCAGAGTGATTCTTGACCTTCCATTTCCATGTGTAACTCTTGGCCTTCCATTTCCATATGTGACCCTTGGTTGCCTAACCCTAACCTCAACCCAAGGTTAGACCTAACCCTTACTCCACTAGAACATGTTCCCATGCTCCCATGTTCACATGCCTAGGATGGGTTAGCCTCCTAGTATATGCACATAGCATACTTCCCCTCTCTCAAAACATTGCACTTTTGCAATGAAAAGAAGAAAAATCGCGTTGAATATTCTCCAACTGACTCCCAAGTCAAATCCTCAATTTTCTTGCCTTTCCACTTAATTTTAACCTCAGGGATTAGGAGACTATGAAGTTTTCTTTCCGTGAATGCAAGTATGTGGAACATAAGATAAATCTTCGACTTCAACGAGTTCTTGAGGTGTAACTGTATTATCCTCACCTCCCAGCTTCTCTTTCAATCTACAGACATGAAAGACTGGATGAACTCTGACGCAACCATGCCAATCTGACGTATAACTTGGAATGGATGCCAAAATAAAATTTGTGTACAAAGACACACATGTGGTACAAAAAGTCTTAATCTTTCCAGATTCTACTCTTTACGCCTACCACGTTTTTTTGCCCTCATCCTGGCCGCCAAGTTTTCTTAGAGAGGAGGGGGGGGAAGCATAAGCTCCACATGGCATACAAGCATGATGCAAGTCAACACGCATATCTAGGCTTTTCGCAAAAGCTTAATTTACCATTTCTATGGTTTAAAAAATGTCTTAAAATTTAAGGAAAAAACTCATAAAATTTCATGAAATGTAAGGGAAACCTTACTACCGAAATTATACGCAATATCATGTGCGGAACTCCGATAACAAATCCGCAAAATGCTTATTTTACCCATGAAAAAGAGAGAAAAATAGCATTTACACTCATGATATTTTCCCACATCGTCGATACTTCCATCCAAGTTGAGAAGCACATTCCCAACGCGTCAGACACCAAAATAAACCAAAAAATAACATTTTTTTACTTATTAAATGTTAAAATTTACTTTAAAAATGCTAAAATTTTGGTATAATGAGAAAATTAAGAGGAGAAAAAAACATAAAAAAATTAACTAGAAATCGCTCTGATACCACTATTAAAACCCCAAAGATCTCTCTAGTTAATCACTATACATAAACATGCATAAACAAGGCATATACTCATCCACCCGATCCTAGAGTGCACACATAAATACAATGAAGTACCACATACCTTACCTTGGTGTCCCATACCACCAAGAGAGATGACTTCATTCCAGCAGCACATAGCTCTAGTGTGAAATGGCAAGAGAGTGGATACCATGCTCTACACAAGAGGACCCCCCTTGAGAGTGCCCCATGTTCCTATTTATAGGAGAGCTCTCAAGTGACTCTTGACCTTCCATTTCCAGAGTGACTCTTGACCTTCCATTTCCATGTGTGACTCTTGGCCTTCCATTTCCATATGTGATCCTTGGTTGTTTGACCCTAACCTCAACCCAAGGTTAGACCTAACCCTTACCCCACTAGAGCATGTTCCCATGCACCCATGTTCACATGCCTAGGGTGGGCTAGTATATGCACATATAATGTGCACATGACAGAAGGGTTCATTGATGGTGTTTGGCTCCATTACAATTAGTTACCTCTTCTTATTGTGTCAAAATTCCACAAGGAGTATTAGGCAAGCCACCTTGACCTCTGTATTACATTTAAAGTATCTAGGGAATCATTTAAGAAGTCCTCCTTTATTCTTATTCTTTTACATTATCCTAACCAACTAACCTATAATAAACGTGGATAGTGGAAACCTCATCCAATAGGTGGATATGAGTTAAAGGACTTGCAAGCCATTGGGTCAACATTTATGTATAGTAAGAATTAAGATATAAGATAGGTGAGATTGTAAATTGAATCACAACCATAGGTCTTTGAGTGCTTCTAGAAGATGAATTGTGACCCATTAATGTGTAAATTTTACATTCTTTTGTGGATAGCTTCCATAATATTGAAAGGATTTCACACATGGTGGTAATTGGGTTGAAGTTTGATGCAAGAGACAATGCCCACCCATGCTAACCATGGTTCACATTAATTCTCCCAAACACACTCTAATACCTATGGTTGTGTGATTGAATTAGTGATCTCACCTAACCATGGTTCACATTAATCCTCCCAAACATATCTATGGTTGTGAGATGATTGAATCTATCATCTCACCTACCTTGCTTTTGCTACACATATATGTAGACCCAATGGCGTATGGGTCCCTAGTACTCAAGAATGAGGGGTGTAAAGAGAATTATTGTAAGATGAAAACACAATTAAACTCATACAGATAAATAAACACTCAATTAATTCAATTTTAAAAACTAATGTAGAATATAACACAAGGCTGAGCACCAATGATAATTGTAGAGAAAGTCATTTATGGTATTGAATAAGATAGACACAACTATGCAACAAATTAGATGCTGAATCACATAAAGAAAGGAGATCCCAAAGGTGGAGACTTTCTAAACACACTACTCAATAAGATAATTGAACTTTGTGGATTGGAAAACATGCCTCATGGATAAAATTCACATGCTCTACACAGTGAATGACTGCTCATTTTATTGCAATGGATGGCCCAAAGGCCCAATTTTGAGGGGGCTCTCTAAGGCCATGACACATTGAAAAACCAGGCGCCTGGCACATATATTGCACCTAAATGTGCTCTAATGGGGACCAAACTTTGCAAGTGTCTATACATGGACCCCGTCCCTCACTCTTGCTAGTTTTTCTCACCATCAGAACACATTTGGTTGCAATGTGCGGACCAAATGCCCAATTTCGCAAGGCCTCTCTAAGAAAGCAAGCAAAATGCGAGCAAAAGGATGAGGACTAGCTAGTGTTGAGGCTATCTACTACGTAGTGTCCATAGACACTGGCTTATTATAATCTGAAGTGTTGTGTAGTGTACATAGACATTGGCTTATGATGATCTAAAGTGGCTTATTGATGATTACAAATGTAGCTCAACTATTGATGTGAGATAATCTCGATACCTGATGGGTGTGCTCATCAAAGCACATACTACCTTACTAAAGGGGACAAGATATGTGCTCATCAAAGCACATACTACCTTACTAAAGGGGACAAGATATGTGTCATGGTGTAACACCTCCATAAGCTTTGGATATAAAAATCTATGTGATCGTGGAGTAATAAGAGGCTATAGGGAAGGCCATGATAAGAGCCATGTGCAATAGCATGCCTCTATACGATGTGTGGACCATGTGTCTCGAAAGATTACACTAGCAAAATCCTCCCATGCTACCCTTAAGAATGGAACTAAATCCCAAATACACTCATAATACCAAAAGATTTGCATTAAATTTGTGATGCAAGTGTGATCATGGGGAATGAGTATCTAATGAAGTAGTGACATCAATGAATGCATGTTGGATCATGTATATGTGTGATCAGTGTCCATGTGTCAACTTTTCTGCCTGTGTTGTGCACACAAATGGAGGGGTACAATGATCCACTTATATCTCGTGGAGTGCAAGATACAAGGATGAGTGACCAATTCACTATGCCAAAAATTAGAGGCTATGTGCACACTATAGCCCTTTAATGAAAGAAATAGGACCCTCAATGATGTAATAAAAGCACAAAAAAATCAGAGTGTTTAATGATGATGCTCTTCATGCAAAATAACCTTTTATCCTTCTTGGCAAAAATAGTATAAGTGTAAATAACACTTTTGAAAAATGGCCATAACTTACTTGAAAAGGAATACATGATGGAAAAAATTAGAACCAAGTTTATATGCAATTTTTTTCTTTGCTCCAAATTTGCATGCAAAAAGGGGGGAGAGAGAGAGGATTGATTGCATGGCTTGTAGTTATATGAGGATAAGGCAAATATAGTAACAACGGTGGGTATGGTTACATCAACTGGTTGGGAAGGCAAGCTCAACAGAAAGTGGTTGGTGTTCATATTTATTTTCCTAAAATACACCAACTTTTGGTTCTTCAACCTCTCAGAGTATTGCTCTCTTTACAAGATCTATTTGGATCTTAAGCCTCTTAGAGGATTTCTCCCTCTATAAGATATATTAAGTGCCGCTTTGACACCAACGATTACATTTTCACTTATCCAACATGCATCCAAGGCACAAACTAATGCACATGCATGCATATAGACAAAACATGGAAAGTAGATAGCAACCCACCAAACCAAAGACATAGCCAACAACAAAAATCACACTCAAACATGGGAAAGTTGCATTGGATACATCACATGAGAATGATGCCTCTAGACACATGACCGCCTTGCTCATGATCAACCAATCATTGCATTCCATAACACATAAAGTAGTTTCCCTAGCGTAATCCATCGTGAGAGCTAGCATGTATCCAAACTTTGATGACTCGTCTCTATATTATGTGCACATCATTCACATATAGAGACCAAACAACCTACTAATAATGTGCTTGAATGTGATCATTACTTACACTCTAGCAGTGGATATCTATAATTTGTATCTCATGGCATAACTCATGAGATACTACCCATTCATCATAGGCATCTAGCAAACGATGACAAACTTAAAACATAATAAACAAGCTGTTCGAGAAAAGGGGTTTAAAATCTCTTAACAATATTTCTAAATTTAATAGTGGTTGTTGCAAAACTTCTCAAGACTTTTCAATATTGGTAAATTTAAAAATAAAACTTCTCAAGACTTATAGTATCTTTTGAAGCTTTTTCTTTTTTCTCCTCAACAATATCCCTAAATTTATTAGTGGTTGTAGCAAAACTCCTCAAGACTTTAGGTATCTTTTAAAGCTTTTTACTTTTTGTTTTTGGTATTTTTTGGTCGGTGGGGGGGGAGGGATGTGTGGTTACAAGTTGCCACATAAGAGTCGTAGGTCTCTTTGTAGTCCCTAGGCTTGTAAAATCTTGGAGTAATGTGACTACAAATGCTATACAAAACTTTAAGCCAACTTATCACACATTTATCTGACAACACCACATCATTAAGTCCTTAAAAATAAATAAGCAGAGAACTTAGAATCGTGCCACTCATGAGATAAAACATGGTGTTTTTATGTTTCAACATACTGTAAGCATCTTACAAAGGCCACTGGAAGGAGAAAGCAATGTACCTCATCTCAATGTAAGAAGGCTCATCAAATTTGGATCCATTTCATATGCAAGTTATTGCATCTACATTAATCCTAAGTATTCATGTCATCGTTACAATGCACCAATACAAACAACTCATAACACTAATACGCCATGTTAAGGTTACAATGCACAAGCACAAACAACTCAGCACGGGGCTAGAGTCAAGCATTAAACCCCCCACGTTCAAGTCTTGCCCCCCCAATCTTGACACCATTCATGTTACCATGTGTTCAGTAATGAATGGTCAAACAGCTCCCACCATGCCTTGCTGCTCCACATTGGTCCTAGCTACTCCTATTGTATCTAGGCTTCCCATCAGTCCCCTTTGGTCCTAACTCCAATGGCCATATATCTGAAGATTGAACAAGCGTTGAAGAGCTTAATGGCCACATATCTGAGCAGCAAATGAGCCCTGAAGAGGACAAGGGTCTTCGTTGGTCCTAGCTTACATGCTGTATTGGACAAAGTGTCGGAGAATGTAGGCCAAAGCTCTGCCCTGCCCTGCTATGCACGCTGGTCTTGGATCCCCATCACTGTTCAGATATATGGCCATTGGAGTTAGGACTAAAGGTGACTGACAGGAATTTGAGTACAGGAATGACTTGATAACAAAGAAATTTTGTGAGGCAACTAGCGTTGAAGAAAATAATGGCCACATATCTGAACAGCAAAAGAGCTCTTTAGTGTTTATAACAATCCTTCGAAAACAATCCTTGAAGATCATATCATACCAGACCTGCACGAAATGAGAAAAAACTCATCCAACAATTTCTGCTGCACATCCTCCCCTTCCGCATAGACACTGTTTTATCACCCAGAAGGTTGCAAGTGCCTTGCTGTAGTCTATCCTACTACACACCTCTGCTTAAAAAGTTAAACTCCTGCTGCTACTCTCAAAAAAAAGAAAGGACTACTGCTAAACCTCACATGAAGAAGAAACACATGCATGAACTGCAATGATGTGCTTCACGACACAATTCCCTGAAGAACAATAAATATGAATCAATCCCTACACACACCTCCCGCGTCTCTCTCTCTCTCTCTCTCTCTCAGATCTCTCCCCTCTTGGCATCGGAGATCTAGAGTTCATTAGTAGGCTGATTTCTTTTACTAGGTCACATATTAGTACATCCTACCACACACCTCTGCTTGAAAAGTCAAAAAACAGAAGCACTCCTGCTGCTACTCTCAAAAACAAGAAAGGACTACTGCTAGACCTCAAGTGAAGAGGAAACATGAATGAGCTGCAATGATGGTTCTTTTCGACACAACTCCCTGAAGGACAACCACCCCCCTCCCCCTGCACACTCTCACTCTCTCAAATCTCTCCCGTCTTCACATCAGAGATCTACTGGTTGATTAGTAGGATGTTTCTTTTTGCTAGGCCACATGTTAAGCTAAAGATCGGGATGTTCTTTATGTTATGTATTAGGTATCCTAGGTCATTTTGGCCTGCTATAGGTGTTGATATAATGTTCTTCTCTCTCTCTCTCTCTCTCTCTCTCTCTCTCTCTCTCTCTCTCTCTCGCGCGCGCGCACACACGGGTATGACAACAAACACTTGCAACCATGAGTTCTAGAGTTGAAATCCTGACACTTGCCAGAGTAGTTCGCGTGCAACAGCCATTTGGTATGACAACAAACACTTGCAACCATGAGTTCTAGAGTTGAAATCCTGACACTTGCCAGAGTAGTTCGCGTGCAACAGCCATTTAAATGACAACAAAACAGTCGAGTAGTTTCCACCTGATATCCAATACATGAACAAGCAAGCCTATTAAAAACCAGGCCATCACCCATGGCAAGGCCGGCGGCCTCATGTAAGCATGGCTATAGCAGAAAGATGAGAGATTACGTGTAACTTATTGGTTCCAAGATACAAAAACAAAGCATAAGGTAGCATTGTAGCCAGTACAGTAGCCTCAAGAATAAAAGTACATGTAGCGAACATGCTCAGGAAAAGCTCATGCTCCATGACTCACATAAAAATGCAATACTCAGAGATTGGGTGCTGGGCAGAAAAGTCTGACAAAGTATATTTGCAAGGGGATCCCTCTATGGAAGCCGGCTGTGCTTGAGGGTGTAAACATTGCACAACTCTATTCCCTTAAAGATCTCCTTCATTTTTCCAAAAGCACCACCAAATCAATAGATAATGAAAAATCTACTCACACTGATAATGTGATGTGTGAAGTGTGGAGATCTAAAGAGCTTGAGATGCCTTACAGGAGCCTGGTGCAGATCTGCAGCCACGCCGAGAGATGATTCTATCCAGATGGGCGAGTCGTGTCATCGATCCTCATGTTCTCCATGTCAGCTGGCAACGATGATATGGGAGGGGCTTCTTCTACTCCATGGTTGGTGCCAGGAGGAACAGGCTCTTTAAGGCTGGGATTAGGGTTAGGGTCTGGGTCTGGGTCTGGGTTTGGTTTTAACTTAGGGTTAGGGCTTTCCTTGCTGTCGCTTTCTGTTTCTGCCATCTCTGCTGAGACCGGATCTAGCCCAACGTCCGGCGTGGATTGTCCTGAGAAGGGCCCATCGGCTACCTGAGGAATCTCGTCTGGCTCCGTTTGGGCGTGCTCTAGAGCAGGCAAGTCATCGCCTTCGCCATCACTGCTCTCATTTGCTTTCTCGTCTTCCTCTTCTGTTTCTTCACCACCATCATCTTCTTCTTCTACTACTTCTTCCTCATCATCTTCATCGTCGTCGTCTTCATCTTCTTCGTCGTCTTCGTCTTCGTCTTCGTCTTCTTCGTCTCCTTCTTCCAGGCTGTATTCCGAATCAGAATCCCCCTCCTCTCCCTCGTCGTCCTCCTCATCGTCGGAATACTCCGAATCATCATCGTCCTCGTCCTCCTCCGTGTAATCATAGTCGCTGTCCGAGGAAGCCATCTATGCTGGGGGAAAGAAGACCGTGTTGCCCTAAAGATTTAAGATCTTGCATCACCTACAAAGGCCGTCTTCTCTCCTTTGTGTTTGCCTTGTCACCCTTTACACACCATTCAGGCACTTTTGGCTGTCCAACATTACCTTTCTGATGGACTCTAGGTGGCATGCTCTTCAACATAGGCTGGAAGAACACTTTTTTCTCTCTGTAATAAAGGGTGAGTGCTCAAGATAGGAATTCAAGTCTTTTGATTGGCTATTTAAACCCAAAAAGTTTGAGAGTCCTCTTTGTGTGTAAAACATCTTCAGGGTCTAGGGTCTAGACATGACAGAGGAAAGTTATATAAGGGTCAAGACATGACAGAGGAAAACTCATAATCAATCTTGCTACAAGTCGCTGGACCTACCATCTATGTTCACTCCAAGAAAGACTTTGCTTTTTAGTAGATGTCTCGAGATGTCGGGCCTCCCTTTTCCATGCTTGGACTTCCATGACGTGGCATTACATCCAATCAAGTTCTGCCACTTTTTTGCCACCCTCATCTGAACCCAACCACATAAATGCAAACATTATATATTCCAACCAATACATAATTTCAACAAATTAGCACTTTTTTTATGAGAGTATATGTGACATTGGTCGCTAAGGTTGCCTTTTGGATAGGCATCATGCCCGTTTTTGGGTATTTTGGTCGTTAAATACTTATTTTAAGTGGTCGTAAAAATATTTTAAAAACAGACATTGTTTCTTCTAAACTCATCATTTTAAAGTGTGAGTCTTTCAAATTCCTCCTCACCTGAGCCCCATGTTTGTTCAATTAGACTCTCCACCAGCACAAAGGGCTCTCAACTCATGTTGAGATTGTTTGGCCCTACATAATCTATTAGCATGCAACCCACTTTTTAGCCCTTGTTTGTGGGTTTTGTGAGAGTTTGAGTTCTATGGCTATGAAATACAAGCATTATGTATAGTTGAGAATGCTATCATGGATTTTCCTTGCTTAATAGAGCTTTCCCCTCTCGCTTGAAGCCTATTTCTTGAGTGGAATAGGAGCTTGTAATGGTAGAGGCTTGCATGGGCTGTGGGTTAAGAAACCAACAGAGGAAGTGTGAAGATTGATGGTGGGAGTGCGAGTCCCAAAAGGAGAGTAATGTTATGTGCACCATTAAGTAAAATGGAATGGGAATACAAAGTTCTCCGAATGGGGAGAAACCAGCTACTCATTGAGTTACCCATGAGTGAGACCACTAACTCACTTACAAAAAGTCACCCCCTAAAACTACCAACTCATTGGCAGGTTGCGTGAGTAGTTGACTTTGTCTCATGGGGTATCCACCCTAATCGGAGTTTCTTAATTGAAGAAGCTCCCTTGGAAAGGCACTCATTAGCAAATTCACATTTATCACCTAGAGGTTAGAAAGAATGTGAATTGGGGGTGTGAGAAAGTGGATTAGGTGTAGGATTGTGGTTGAGAAAGCAAGTGTGGCCCTATCTTGTGATTGTAATGTAGGAAATTATGTGTTTGGTTATACAACACATGCACATGTAGGATGAGGGCCTAAGCACATGATATGGGGCATAGTACTTGGGTTTATAGAGGCATCCCATGTGTGAAAGGTCCTAGGAGTAAGTGACTATATAAGTCACTTATGGGATAGTTTGTACAATCTTTGATATCTTTTGATACATAACCATATGGTTATCTCCTTGCTGCCTAGAGCAAGCTTCCATGGCCTTCTTAGCTATTGCCTTAGGATGGTGACCTACACCCATGCATACTCCATGCCTTGAGTATTGCCTTAGGATGGTGACCCACACCCATGTTGTCACTCCATGCCTTGAGTGGCCAACCTTCTTGCAATGGTAATGTAGGAAATTATGTGTTTGGTTATATTGCACATGCACATGTAGGATGAGGGCCTAAGCACATATATGGGCTATAGGACTTGGGTGTATGGGCATCCCATGTATGAAAGGTCCTAGGAGTAAGTGACTATATAGAGCAAGCTCCCATGGCCTACTTGGCTATTGCCTTAGGATGGTGACCTACACCCATGTTGTCACTCCATGCCTTAAGTGGCCAACCTTCTTGTAGTGGTATCAGAGCTCATGTCTTTGATCCATTTTCTTAAAATTTCAGCATTTTATTGATGTTCTTGATTTTCTTAATTAAGAAGATGGTTATGGTGACCTTGATTGGTGAAAGTTTCATTTCTTGGTCTAATTCCTAAAAAGCGTTTGGGGCCATGGGTTTACTGTGGACCTAATTTTGGGGAAATCGCACCAAAATTCAAATTACATGACCAAAATTGGGGGAAGATTTCACTAATCGAGATTAGTTGCTAATAAAAAATGTTTTCCCTTCCTTCTTCTTCTTTGCTTGATTTATGTGAGCCATGGTGAGCAAATTATGAGCTGGGAGCTTGCCAAAACTTGGGGGTTATTAAGAGGAGAACATTAGATCCAATTTAAGCTTGATTTGGATGGTGATTTCATGCATTTTCTCCACCCGCCAGGTTGCTGATTTCCATGCATTTTTCATGGCATTTGGAGCTTAATGTCTAAACTACAAGCTTATCAATGGCTTGTATGTTGTTTAGTATGATGTATGGGCTCAATAGTAAGCCTTTTAACACTCTATTTTTTACGATTTTCTGCTGTGAAGCCAACAAAGAGCTACACACATTTTTGGTCCATGTTTTCTCCAATTTTTGGAGCATTGGATTGACATTAAGCTTGGTTAAGTTTGAGCTTAATAAGCTTAGGTAAGCTTAACAAGCCAAGCAATGGCACTTCAAGCTGCATATAGTGCAAATTTCTGCACATTTTTTTTTCCTACCCGCCATGAGGCTGTTGCCATTTTGTTGATTCCCATGGAGTTTGGTGCTTGTAATTATCACATTTGCTACAAGTCCTTCAAGTTATTCACAAGGCTTAAGTAAGTGTTCTTGTTGCCAGTCCTTGGTGATTTTTGGGGGTTTTTTTATAACTCTTTTGAAGTGTACCAAACCAGAAAATAGACCTCACAAATTGGCACAAAGAGGAAACTATTTCTTCATTAACTCACAAATTTGATCCATGAGAATCATTGATTAATTGCTACACACTTCTTGTGAAATGGTTCAAGTTTGGAGGTCTTATAGGAGACCCTAGAGCAACAATGTGGGGTTCTTACTTCCTAATGTCATGTGGATGCAATATATGATATTCATGGCCATCTGGAGAGACGAAAAACTCTCTCACTTGTAGCAAGAGTAGTATGATCCAGGTGTAGCTCAATCCAATGAGATTTGCATCCCTTTCGGAGCTAGGGATTCAACCCGTACCGGTGCACAAAAGCTTATCCATTTGATGGAGAGAATGCTTATGGCTACCATCACATGACACTAGACTTAGCACACACACAAGCTCAACTCTTACACACCCATTCATTCACAAATACAAGCAAGAGGAACACATTCACTATGCACACAAGCAAAGAGAAAGACCTCGCTCCACTCCTATCTTCCTACAAGCATGCACACTCTCAAGCATCAAGCTTCCATGAAAGCTTCAAATCAATCCACATACTCAAAAATGAAATACTAAAAGCATGCATAAGAGTAAAAATGATTAGAGAAGAGGATGAGAAAAGACTCATGACATTGCTATTGATTCAATGAAGAGATTTATCTCATACAAAGTTGTAGATGGGGTGAGAGAAGAGTCTTCACCTCTATGGAGAAGAGGGAGAGTAGCTCTCTCAAAGGAGCTCTAGCATGACCTTAGCCCAAAGTGTACATAAGCTCTCAAATGAGCCACTTTTTATACAAAAACTCTAAAACTCCCAAAACTAACCTACTCCTAAATATGAGCAATGGTGATTGGACCTCTTCTTCTTTTCTCTTTTTTTTTTGGGTGTGTGTGTAAAAGATGATAAAGAGGAAGGTTCCATCCCAATGAGACCCAAGCAATGGCCAAGAGACCTCCGCCAAGAGAATCTAAAGGCCGCTAAGTATCTCAAGGGCGACAAACCCTTTTCTTTCTTTTTGTCATAAGGAGTACCCCATGAAGATGAGGGCATCGGTCTCGAGGGCCCATAATGTACCCTAGAGTCCTACCAGCATCTATCAAGGCGATAGAGTCCTTGAAGATTTTTCTTAATCTTTTAGACGTCAGTGTTCACCCCATGGAAACCAAGGCATCGGCCCTCAGGTGTGCGAGACAACCCAAGGTCCTACCAAGCATTCCACATGGTTGTAGACATGGCTGTAGACACGTCATGTCTTGATTCCCTTGTATATATTTTTAGGGCATGATTTTGTAAATTTTTTATTAATCCTAGCACCTAGCCCATACCTAAGGGGTAGCCACCACTAGGGATAACTAATATACTTCGAGAGCATAAGAACTTGGCATACTCTGTTGGTATATATCCTACACTGTCTTCAAATAGAAATATCTTCTACTAAGTCTTCTAAGAATCTAGAAATCACTCACCACATTTTAACAACTAATTTAAAACTTAAACCAGCCGACTGTGTGTGAACATGCAAACAATGTATCCAAAAGTTAAAAATACATAAAGAACAAAAGATTATGATTTGAATACACCTGTTGTAGTGCTCGTTGATGTTTTGTGTTTGCATTGATGCATTGCTGATGTTGTGCAGATTGTTAGAAAACATGGGAGCTCAAGGATGGATTGAGCACATGATTAGAGCAAGGATTAAGAACTAGGAATCAAGACTATGCTTAAACATGGCTAGATTAGCTAAAGACAAATAATATGAGCATAATGACAATGTGAATAAGGCAAAAGCTTGGTTATTTCTTCATTAGATGAGGAGCCTTTAAATAGGCTGAAGTACAAAAGGATTATGGAGGAGATTAGGATCTAATCCTAATCAAGATGCTTATCACTTGCCTAGAAGCGAGCACCCAAAGCCTAGAAGTGAGCACCCAAAGCCTAGAGTAGAGTGCAAGATGTAGAGATTCTCCACTAAGGCATATAAAAAGCTGAAAAATAGAACCATCCAAAAGGAGCTACTAACCCTTAGAGAAATAATCTACTAAGGTCCACTACTAAAGCCATGTAGAGGGGCCATAAATTCCAATACAGATTGCTTCTCTTTACTCTTTGTA
Organism: Cibotium barometz; assembly: GCF_041138505.1. Taxonomy (NCBI): domain Eukaryota; kingdom Viridiplantae; phylum Streptophyta; class Polypodiopsida; order Cyatheales; family Cibotiaceae; genus Cibotium; species Cibotium barometz. Next base: position 16,760,329 of record NC_141052.1, read on the forward strand.
GGCATTGCATGTCTCCCCCCTTCCTAATTTGTGTGCACGGTAGGTGGACTATTGGGGTGTGTTTGTATGCTCTTGTTTAGCTGAGATCTCTGCAAAATGTTTATTAACAAACAAGAAAAGAAAAGAAAGGAATAAAATTTGTTATTGGTGCCAATCACCGAATATAGCCGAGGGGAAAAACCCAGTGGGAGAAAAGTGCCCTGGCTTGTTGATCTTATTGTGGAGTTGATAAGCTTACCCTTGTACTGGTGGTGGATCCGTGCTCACTTCTCAAAAAGAACACAATCCTCTAAAGGCATTAGGAACCACATTAGTAAATGTGAGACTATTCAAACACTGATCTACCAAAGAGCTTCAATTGTAGTGTTAATGCCTTACCTTTGGTTTTGGGTATGTCCTTCTTAAGAGGTGGGATGGTTAGCAATTGTCGAGAAATTTGAGCAAGATAAGATGATTTAGGCATTGAAGTGCTAGAATCTATGCTCAAAGGAGACTCATGTAAAGTTGGTAGATACACAAGTTGATGGTGGAATTGTGTAACAAGGATAATTTGGGACAACTGGTGTTTCAATACATGTTTTGGGAAGGTCAACACAAGGAGAATTGTAGGTGCTATCACAACCACCTATCCTATCTTGAAGAGGTTGTGTTGATTTCTTTTGCACTGATATGGAAAACCAAGGGTGGCTTTTGGAATCTTATTGATACACTCTTTTACCTCTAGCAAACCATGGCATTTGGGAAGCCAAAGTGCTGTTGCACCCTCATAATAGCCTTGTGCTTTAAGAACATGCTTTGGGACCCAATGAGTAACAATCTGAGGTTTAGGCTTGGAAAAGATGTGCTTTTTAGGAGGCTTAGCAACTAGGCTAGATGGTACAAGTTTGTACGCATCTTTGGGTAGCCAAATTGATAATTCCTTCTTGCCTGGCCTTCTTTGAGCAGTGACTAGAGTAGTTGGAACATGCCAGCCATGGCCCTCACTTGAGGACTCATCGATTATCCACATCATTTGTGTTGGAGCTTCAAGAGAGCAGATGTTGAAAGTGGGTTGTGTAAGGTAGAAACACCACCCTTTTGATCAACATCATTAGCAGATTCGAGTGTTAAATCCTCCACTGAGACTTCCTCTACATGCAGTGCTGTTGTGGATGCATCCCCATAGTACAAAACATTTAGAAGGTCACGTGGTTGTACCATTCGTATAGGAATAATGTCATATCCATCTGAGTCACAAAATTGAATTGGCTTAGGTAAAGCACATGTTGATAATGTTGCAAGGACATGACTCCATTCTAGTGGATCAATTAAGTACTCAGGGAAGGGTTGTGGAATGTATGCCTCATCTGATACACTTCGATTACCCTTAAGTCTCTCAATGTTGAAATCCCTACATGAGGCTCCACACATCCACAGATCTTCTCGCCCATCTAACAATGTAACTCTTGAGCCCTCAGATGAAGCAAAATCAAACTCATCTATTGGAGACCTCGTTACATCACGATATGAGTGATTCTTTAGGTTGACCCTTGTGATGACAGAATCATGTCGGAGGTACAAATAATTGTATCCCCAATCTTGAATCATTTGAAATTGTCGCATGAATGGTCTACCCAATATCACTTCATAGTTTGGATGTTTTTCAAAATCCACTACTGCAAAGGTGTGCTCATATTCAATCCCACATGTGGTGACCAATATGTTCTCAAGCAACCCAAGGGGATGTTCTAAGCTTCCATCTGCTAGCTACAAGCGCATCCTGGTACTCCTAATAGCTGGTTTGCCCCACCTTTCCCAAATGGACCTTGTCACAATGCCCACTCCTGCACCACTATCAAGTATTGCAATTGAAGCTACTTTTCGCACTTCTAATGGGAGGGTAGCATTTCCCTGATCGTCCTCACAAAATTTTCCTACTTTGTTGATAGGAACTGGCATAACATGCTTTGTCTCAGGGTGTATAGTACAATGATGGTGACCCTTTTGTAGCAATACCTGCTCTGACAAACATGTGGCAATATCATTCCACAACTCAGGTCGAAGCTTTATCAAATCAAGCAAAGGTAAGGTACAAGCCACTGGTGCTGACAAAATAGCTTGCACGATACCCATATCCATCTCCTTTGTCAACCTTTTATGCATGGAGGGTATCCTCAAGGTTTGAGAACAGTTCTCATATTCTCCCAAATATGATGGTAAGGTTTTCATTGTATGCTTACTTCTAGGAGAAACAATTGTTTGAACTTCCTCCTGGATGTTTGGGCATCTAAAGTTGTTTTCTGTGCCCCTGGTAAAATCCACCTCAGAGAATGGAGGTGAAATAATGTTGGAATTAGGGTTGCAGGAATGCACACACAACTTCAAGAAGATGAGGAAGTTTGAGCACAACACAGTAGTGTATTATGAGTGCCAAAAATGAAAGATGACAAGCCCTAGAAGATAATGGACGTATATACAATGCACGGGGGAAAAAACCTCCTAGTGAGGGAAAAAGTGCCCCGGCGGTCCTAAGTGTGTTCACACACATCACTACTATAATATGGTAACAAATCCCCCCTGGAGTGATGCGGTGAACAAGAGCTAGCACTCATGTATAGGGAAGTGTCTAGCTATGTGGACGAATCCACAAAAGGGAGTAAGCCCAAAGCTTTGCGAAAAGCTTCGAACTTCTCACGAGGCAGAGCCTTTGTGAAAAGGTCTGCAAGGTTATCCTGTGTTGGCACATAAGCCAAACTGATCTCTCCTGCAGAGAGTCTCTCCCTGACATAATGGTAGTGCACCTCAATGTGCTTCGTACGAGCATGGAACACTGGGTTCCGCGCAACTGCCAATGCGCTCTGACTGTCAGTGAAGATGGTGGTGGCAGATGGCTGCCCAACACCCAAATCAGCCATAAGGCGTCTGAGCCACACACACTCAACCGTAGCTGTGAAAGCTGCCCTGTACTCAGCTTCACAACTAGAAGTGGCCACAGTAGGCTGCTTCTTGCTCAACCATGATATGCATGAGCTTCCAAGCATGAAGCAAAAACCACTCGTGGACACGCGTGTGTCATAACAACCAGCCCAGTCAGAATCTGAAAAAACATGTAAATCTGGCGGCAATGATCCCCCCTTGGGATAAAACAACCCAAGATGCCGAGTACCACTCAAATAGCGAAAGATACGCTTCACTGCCTGCCAATGCTTAATGCCTGGGCTATGCATAAATCTGCTCACTTGTGAGACTGCAAACTGAATGTCTGGCCTCGTAATGCATACATAAATGAGGCAACCAACAGCTGTCTGATAGAGTGTGACATCAAAGTGATCTCCAGCATCATGAAGACTCAACTTCAAACCTGTCTCCATTGGAGTAGCAATAGGCTTGCAGTCTTCAAGGCCAAATCTCCGCAACAATGTTTCAATATACTTTGTCTGACACAAAGCAATACCTCCATCACACTGCTTAAATTGTATCCCCAAATAATGATGCAAATGCCCCAAATCTGACATCTCAAAAGAGGCATTCAAATCAGCCTTAAAATCAGCAATATGACTCTCATTTGGTCCTGTGAGCAGCATGTCATCGACATAGAGAGCAATGATTAGATGTACACCATCCACACGTTTAACATACAAAGTGCTTTCTGTTGGACTATTCTGAAACCCATGTGCAGTCAAATATGCATGTATTTTTTCATACCAAGCTCGTGGAGCTTGCTTTAAACCATATAAAGCCTTTTTTAACCTGCACACTTTGTTTTCCTGCCCTCTTTGAACAAAACCACGAGGCTGCGATACATACACCTCCTCATGCAAATCTCCATTTAAGAACGCAGTCTTTATGTCCAGCTGATGTACATTCCAACCATTATGAGCTGCTAATGCACAGATGCTACGAACAGTGGTCATACGACATGTGGGAGCAAAAGTCTCATCAAAATCAATGCCCTTCTCTTGAGCGTAACCTTTTGCAACAAGCCTAGCCTTATGGCGATCCACTGTGCCATCAGGCTTACGCTTCAATTTGTATACCCACTTAGTGCCAATGGCCTTCTTGCCAGGGGCCAAGTCACATAAAGACCATGTACCATTCTTCATAATAGCATCGTATTCTGCTTGCATAGAAGCCATCCAATTTTCTGAACTTTGTGCCTCATCAAATGAAACAGGCTCACTTTCATCGCACATACTAGAAACAGCCAATGCATAACAATCTGACGCATAAGAGGCACCATGAGAGCCAGAACGAGTGCGACTAGACAAAGGGGCATCCAACTTGCTGTCACGCAAAGTCTGCACCAGCCATCTAGGCATGTTCCTAGAGCCCTCAATCTCTTGTCTCTCATCCTCAAGTGCATCATGCACATCTGCATCAGATATAGGCTGATCTGTGCCATCATTTAAAACCTGCATAGGCTGAAAAACTGTTTGAAGCACAAAAACACTTCGGACTTTGCCTTCAAAGGATATACCCATGCATGCCTGGTAAAATCATCAATGAAAGTCACGAAGTAAAGGTAGTTTCCAAATGATGGAGTTTGCATGGGACCACAAACATCACTGTGAACAAGCTGCAATCTGCGTTCAGCTCTCACTGATCCATCTTTGGGAAAGGAAGCACGCTGCATTTTACCCAATATGCAGCCCTCACAAACATGCTTGACAGGTGCCTCAAGCTTAGGCAAAGAAGACACCATTTCAGATTTCTGCAGGCGCAGCAAACTTGCAAAATTCAGATGACCAAAACGTGCATGCCACAGTTTTGCATCTGAAATAGCCTGCGTATCCATAATAGCACATGCTGAATCCTCTACACATTTACCATTCATATTGAGCTTATACAGCCCTCGACATAGTGAACCAGATGCTACAATGATGTCACCACAAGAGAGATCATGAACAGTACATCTGTCATCCACAAATTTTACAACCAAACCTGTTTTGGCAAATGCGGAGACTGACAGCAGATTCTTTTTGATCCCTGGCACATACAATGCATCAAAAAGTGTAAAGGTGTTGCAATTTGCAACATTCAGCACAATCTGTCCAACTCCTTTAACGGGATAAGAGGAGTTATTGGCACAAGTGACAGTATTCCCTGTGGGAGCAGACTCAAGGAAAGTGAATAAACTGCGCTGCGAGGTGATATGCTTAGTGGCACCACTGTCAAAGTACCATACATCTGAATCTACTGCAGACATACATGTGTCATGCAAAGATGGGTCATAACTGCACTGCGCATTGAATGCCCATTCTGTATCTAGCACAACATTAGCAGATTCATTGTTAGAAGGAGAGGCATCTGCAACAGCCATACCAGCCTCTTTCTTCTTAGCCTCTTTCGCAGCCAGCTTAGGACACGCTTTGATGACATGATCATTTCCCTTACAGTACTTGCAAAATGTCTTCTGTTTGTCACCCTTCTTCTCATCTTTGTCTTCCTTCTTTGGTTGCGCAGCATTTGCAGATTTCTGCTTACTAGAAGAAAAGCCAGCTTTACCTTTCCCGCTTCTCTGACTAGCAACAAAAGCTTGATCTGCGACACGCATAATATTCCTGTTTTGCCTTGACTGGTCTTCTTGCAGCAAAACAGAAACTAACTCCTCAAATGATAAGGCATTGGGATTGCCTTTCATCATCAAGCGAAGAGTGGAAGCAAAACCCTGATAAGAATCTGGTAGACCATTCAAAACAGTCTGCACAAGTGAACTGTCTGACAGGATTTCATCTGCAGAAATGAGCTGCTCTTTGAAATCCTTGATCTTTGTCAAAAAGCTATCCATAGAATCACCTTCGTTCATATGCTCACTCTCCAATTGTTTTCGGAGGTAAGCAACACGAGCCTCATTTCTTGCCTGATACAATGTGGCAAGTACATCCCAAGCATCCTTAGAAGTCCTCCAGGAGCGAATATGTGGGATAATGGTACGTTTGACAGACAGCGCAATCAAGGCATGAGCCTGCGCATCTCTACCATCCCAACGAATCTGCTCTGCTGAAAGTGGTGGTTCTCGAACAGCTGCTACAGCACTTGTGCCTGCACCATCATCAACAGTACCTGTTTCTGATGTGTTTGCAGCATTCCCAGCCACAATAGGACGTGCATCAATACCCTGCACAATGTTCCATAACCCCTTTGCTACTAATACATGTCGCATCATATATGCCCACAATGGATAGTTGGTGCCATCCAACTTATCCTCAGCAGCCAACATGCGGAATACATCATTGTTGTCAGCCATGGCCAATGACTGTACTACTAGATGTAAATGCTGTCTGTAAGAGGTAAACCTGTATAAAATCGACCTGTGCTATGCAGCACAGCCCAAAACAGACGAATGGGCACCTGTCCTGCAGATTTTAATCTTGACAGAAAATCTGCACAGTAGGACGATTTTGCCTGCGCAGTACTTGGAATGCAAAAACGGAGGGCGAAATGACTTCAGATCAAAATTCTGAAATGACCATGCCCTATGGGCTCTTCCACGGCATATACTAACCTGCAGACGCTCGTGAAACCTCGTCGCAATCGGAGGAGATGAAGCGGCAGGTGTGCCGGTGATGCTGCCCGGGAGGAGGAAACTGCTCTGATACCAATTGTTGGAATTAGGGTTGCAGGAATGCACACACAACTTCAAGAAGATGAGGAAGTTTGAGCACAACACAGTAGTGTATTATGAGTGCCAAAAATGAAAGATGACAAGCCCTAGAAGATAATGGGCGTATATACAATGCACGGGGGAAAAAACCTCCTAGTGAGGGAAAAAGTGCCCCGGCGGTCCTAAGTGTGTTCACACACATCACTACTATAATATGGTAACAAATAATAGAGGACATATTCTCATTAACTTTCTCATGAACTGCTGCCCACATCTCATTTGCCATGTCCTCGTTAGCATCAATAACTTCATCATTGCATGGGAAGGCAAGGCTAGGTGGTGGCAGAATACCTTCTTTCAATTGGGTGTCAATTGGTGTAGACTTCTCGCTCTATGAGATTGTGAGATGAGCTCACTTTTCATTTCCCGACTTGCAACACTTTTGGTATGGTTTCTAATGTTGGCTTAAGAGAGGTTGGGCCCCGAGGAATAGGTGGAGGTGGACCCTCAAGTATTGATTGAGCTTCCCTAATGAGTTGCTGATGTACAGCTAGATTGATCTTCTCCTCACGAGGGTTTGGGTATTCTTGAAGCTTCTTGGGTAGCTCAGATAAAGCTGCAATGCGACTTCTATGAGCATCAATGATGGCATCTAGAGTCTCATTCACCTTATCCACAAAAACAGAACCCCCAGAACTATCCTCGGTCGTACTAGCCTCATCTTGTTTAGCACTAGGCCCAGGTTGAGGTTGATGCTCCTCATGCACTTCTTGGGATGTAAAAGTGTGATCCCTCATGTTTTGTTTAGAGACTTCTTGAGAACTAGTGGATGCACTTTTAGTTCGCTTGTTGCGGTTCTTTTTCCTCCTAGTGATCCTTTTTCTATTGAAATGTAGGGTCTTGTCCACTAGATTTGCCTTTGTATCCCTAGTTCGAGGTGTCTCATCAGTCTGCATTTCAGCATTTCGTGTCTGTGATCTAGTCATGACTCTAAGTGGTACGACATCCTCATTCTCTGATGAAGGTGGCGATGGAACTGCCCCTACAAAGTTGAGTGAGACCTTAGGTAGAGAGGTGCCTTAGGTAGAGAGGTGCCTTCCTCATGTGGTTTCAGTAAACAATCCTTTGGGAAGTATTCTACACAACACCCTAGACAATATCTTTCAATTGGTGAAAACTGTGGTACTGTTGTATTGGAACGAGCTGCTTGCCTTGAGCGATGTGGACAATCACGAGCCCAATGGGGTTCTCCGCACTTATAACAGGGGCCCATCAGTTTGGCTTCTACTTTCCTTTGCTGCCATTGACCTGAGGGGCCTGGAGTCCTAGGTTGGTAGCCACCTAGCAACATCAAAGAATTTTGTTCCCCTGAGCCTCCAGTGCTTGGCTTGGATATGCGGGACTTTCAAAGAGATTTTCCTTGGATGAATATGATGCATATTCCTCCTCCACATAGCCTGGGTTTACCAAGTCTTTACACATATTTGAATTGTCGTAGTCAACAACCCTCACAGGAGCAGTCCCAGGAGCAGGAGGTTGAGCACCAAGAACAGGTCATGCTTGTTCTTGTGCCATCGGTGGCTTACGTTCAAAATTAGTATACTATTGATGCATTTGTGGAGTTACTCCACCCCTTTGCTGCTCACGCTCCTGTCTCATTCTTGCAATGCGAGTACATTCTTGTGTGGTGTGGGTAAAGTTCCAAGCACAGGCCTGTCTCACCATTTCTTTGTGGATTGGTTTGTGACTAGAGGAGAAAAGGTATTACATTCTTCGGTTTTATGGTTACCGCCACATGCTCCACAAAGATGAGGACCTGTAGGTAGTACACTCCTCATTCGTTGTTGCTGCTGTTGTTGTGGCTGCATGGGTGGGCGATAGGTTTGTCCCAATCTCCTTAGTACTAGGTTAGCTATCTGGTCTGGATTTACTAGCGCACTAGACCCTGAACTTTGGTCATCACCCCACTGATCTCTAGGTTTCACCTCAGGGCCAGTACCATCTTGGAATTTGAAGTTATCTGTGAAATCCATAGCATCATGGCAACATTCATTGAAATTTGTATACTTCTTTGCATAGAGATGTGTATGCAGTGTTGAATTTTTGAGTCCTTTTAAGAAGAGAGAAATTAATCGACTATGGGTGGGCTTCTCATCTTCTGTACAACGATTAATGTACTGCTTCATTCTATTTACACAGTCTCTAACACTCTCAGTCTCGCCTTTCTTGAAAGAGTAGATGTTTGCTACCGTGTCATGTTGAATCCCCATCAAGGAAAAAGCGGCAAATGAATCTCTCTTCCAAAACTCGTAAAGAAGATTTGTCTGAAGCCTCTAGTGCCTGAAACCAAGCAAGGGCCTTTCCCTCAAGAGTGAGCCCAAATCCTTCAATTTGAGTATGCTTGTCACTTGCTCAGCTCAAACTGCTTGCCTAAATGCTGCTACATGGTCATATGGATCTCCCGACCCTTCATACTTCTTTACCAGTTTCTGAAGAGTTGATGGCCTTACTTGTCTTGAATACTCGTCATAGGGCCTACGGCCTCTCACTCTCGTGGGAATTGTTCCTCTCTTTGGTAAGATGGTCCACATGCATCCCAAATTGGTGTGGGTCCCCTATTACCTGCCTCACCAACCCCCTCCAAAGATCTTGTTACCCGCATTTCAGGAGGTGCATTTATGGGAGGCCGAGTTGGCTCCCCTACCCTCCAATTGTCATAGTGAGAAAAACGTTGTTGTGGTGTGATCTGTGGTCGCACTTTTGGTGTAGGATAATATCTTGGTGCTAGAGTTGGGCTACTTGCAGTGGTCCACTTTGATGTTGAGGGTCCCTCTCTAATGAACTCTCGTAGGGGAGGAGCAATAGTTTCTCCATGAAAGGCTGTCTCTCCTGGTTTGGCTGTATTTGTTGAGAACACTTCCATGAATAATGGTTGTCCTTTCCACGTGAGCTCACGAATCTCCTTCCAATCTAAGGTTCGGTATTCATTGGCCCATTTATCAACGATTCGGTTCATGTGTCCTGCAAGCTTCTCGACTACCACCACAAGTGCTAGAGGAAGATCTAGCTCTGGCAATCTAGTTGTGGCATAATATCCTTCTAAAGAGTCCTTATAGACTTCTTGAAGTGGGTCATCCTGAAAGACCTTTGTCTCACTGGAATTTGTCGTACAAACTCCCATTGGTTCTCAGCCCCCTGATCCATTTTGCTCTTGCCTTTCCTATCCCTTTCCAAATTTAGATCTACAAGAAGTAAATCATCTATGGATGGCTTTGAGGACTGGGCATTGGATGGTCCAGGCATGTCCGGCTCAATGAGCCAATCATCTCTAGACTCTCTTGCTCTGGAAAGCTTTGATAAGTCTAAGAACTCGCTTTTAGAGAGCTCCCCTAATTTGTCTACATTCTCTGGATGATAGGTCACTTCGTAGCGAACACCATCTCCACCCATGTACATGTTACCCTGGTCATTGACTAGAGGTGCTCTATCAAGTTCTGAGAAAAAGTCTGCGATCATAACAAGATACCGTTGTTGTGGATCCCTAAAGATCTCAGCTCCTTGAGCATTCGTGTATACATATTGGAGTCTCACATTGAGTGTTAACCCCATGGTGTCGGCATCAAATGGATTAAAAGATCTTGTGGGTGTCCTATTTGGGGCTAAGGGATGACTATTTGACGGCCCTAGATTGTCCATGGACAATGAGCTAGTTGTTCTGGAAAGGGTATCAGATTGGGATTCGGAAAAGGTTTCAACAATATCTGCCAAATTTCCTATCAATTGGGTCCCACTTTCCTGCGTAGGTACTCTAGAAGGTGCCCTAGGCCCTATGGCAGTGTCTATGTGACATCCCGACCGCAAGTGCATAAGGTCAAAATTTTTTTATTTTTTTTGTTTTTGTTTTTTTAAACAAATATATATATATATATATATTTATTTATTTTTATTTTTTTATAAACACTACCTAACCGCTAAATGCAACTAATCTGAATATGTGTGTAAATATCTATTCTATTTTTTTATTTTTTATTTTTTATTTTTTTCTATTTTTTTACTAATTACACAAAAATACTAATTACGCTAAAAAAATACTAATTATGTACAAAATTACAATTTTTTTTAAAAAATGCAAGTTACTCTAATTATGTAAAAAATTACAGAAATTTTAAAATAAAAAATTACAGAATATGTAAAGAATATGGATTCCTTAAAAAAAACAAATAATTTACAAAAAATTTTATATTTTTTTCTTTTTCTTTCTTCTCTTCTTTTCTTCTTCTTTTAAAAAAAATTATTTTTATTGTTTTATTTTTATTATTTTTTATAAAAAATGTAATTAACAAGGAAATAAAAAAATAAAAAAAATAAAAAGATACTAACCTTATCTTTCTGCCGGTGCCGGATCGTGCGCCTTCTTTCTTGCCGCCTCACCACCAGCTGGCTCTTCTGCACGTTCCTCCACTCTGCTTGCCTTTAATGCTTCGCAGGCCTTCAAGTCCTTGCCGCCTTCGCAACCGCCGCTTAGCTGTGCTGCAGCCACTTCACCACCTTGCTGCCAGCGTTACTTCGCTGTCTTCTTCAGATGCAGCCATTGTGTGAGCCTCCTTGTGGCCACTCTACCACAGGTGACTTCCACGCCAGCCACTACCTCCGCACCGCCTCTCGCCTTCAACTGAGGCCCGGCCTTCGCGTGGCTCTACGCCTTCTTCTCCTTCTTGCGGCTCTGCTTCTCAGCTGTGCAGTCACCCATCCTCTTTCTTCTTCATCTGCTTGCGCTCCATGCTGACCTTCACCAGCTCCTTCACAGCCAGGCGGCCAGTTCACCTTGCTTACAGCAGTCAGCTAGCCGCCTTCCTTTCTTCACTCACTTTTGCTGCTGCGCCACCGCCTATACAGCCACGTCAGCTTCGCTATAGTCGTCTCTGCGCCGGCCAGTCGCCTCCACTGCTGTGCAGCCGGCCAGTCAACTTCACCTCTTTTGCTTTTGTGGCCTTCAACGCAGCCGCCTACTACCGGCCCTTAGCTGCAGCCAACCGACGCTTGCTTCGCCTTTTGTGCCAGCCTCTAGCCGCCTTCACAACCGTCGCCACAACCTCTCTTGCGGCCTACGTTGGCCACTGCAGCAACGCCCTCGCCACCGCAGCTTCCTCCTGGCCAGCAGCCCTCGCCTCCCCGCTCTACTTGCGGCCGCCTTCGTTCACCTCACCCGCCCCGCAGGTTGCCTGGGCCTCTTTTATTTGGGAAAGCCTTAGTTGGGGTCACTTCTCCTTTGAGAGTAAAAGGCATCAATAACAAGAATACCAAAGTGTTATCTATGCTGCAAACAGGCCCTGGGTGAGTAATTTTTTGGTCATGCCTACCGAGATAATGAAGACACAAGTAATCCTTGGCCGAGCATTATTTTTTACTAATTACATACATGTTAGCGAAAAGCATGAAAGCATGAAATGACAAAAAACAATGAAGGTAAGCATAATGAACGGTACTTGAAAAAGCATAAAAGCAATAAAACATAAAAAACAATGCGGGAGAAACCTCAACCGCTCAATGGGTTTTTCTTATCCACTCACACCGAGATCGCACACCCGAACTTAACCTAATCCCTCAATGGTTTTGCAACCAAAAGAGGAAATAGTGGTGGTTTCCACACACTCTCAACCGGATTTGAGTCTTCTCCCCGGCAGCAGCGGCGCCAATGGAGAGACGGAAAACTCTCTCACTTGTAGCAAGAGTAGTATGATCCACGTGTAGCTCAATCCAATGGGATTTGCATCCCTTTCGGAGCTAGGGATTCAACCCGTACTGGTGCACAAAAGCTTATCCATTTGATGGAGAGAATGCTTATGGCTACCATCACATGACACTAGACTTAGCACACACACAATCTCAACTCTTCACTATGCACACAAGCAAAGAGAAAGACCTCACTCCACTCCTATCTTCCTACAAGCATGCACACTCTCAAGCATCAAGCTTCCATGAAAGCTTCAAATCAATCCACATACTCAAAAATGAAATACTAAAAGCATGCATAAGAGTAAAATGATTAGAGAAGAGGATGAGAAAAGACTCATGACATTGCTATTGATTCAATGAAGAGATTTATCTCATACAAAGATGTAGATGGGGTGAGAGAAGAGTCTTCACCTCTATGGAGAAGAGGGAGAGTAGCTCTCTCAAAGGAGCTCTTGCATGAACTTAGCCCAAAGTGTACATAAGCTCTTGCATGAACTTAGCCCAAAGTGTACATAAGCTCTCAAATGAGCCACTTTTTATACAAAAACTCTAAAACTCCCAAAACTTCCCATGTGGGATTATTCTTAAGCCCACTCCCACACTCATCTACAACTTGGAACTCTTTACAAGAGCCCTAAATAAGAATGTCACTTGTTTTCCTGCTTGCATCTTTTTGTTGCATCCTTGCATTGATCTTCACTCGTCATGCAACACCATCTCTATGCCATTTGAATAGCATATGTAGGAATTACATGCTCCAGTCATACTCATGAATGCCATAATCACATGCTTTGATGTGCTTGTTTGATTGATGGGAGCTATTCTACATGATGGAAACATGAATTAATACTTTGGAATAGCATATGATATGCTTATGTGTGAATGCTCAATATGCATGTACATGGAGGTATCGAATTCCCATGCTTTTGACATGCCTATGTAAGAGGCATACTTGTGTTTGGATTGATGCCTTGGTGGTTATTTGGTGTTGTGAAAGAGCATAGACATTATGGGGATTGAGATCATAACATTGGCATGAATTCATGCTATTCTTGTAAGCAAACTCTCTCACATATTTGGTTTAGAAGATTTCATTACATTCAATTTCAAATTCAAAAAAATGCTTGTAGAATCTAGTATGGTGAGGGTACCTTTGGCACTAGGTGGAGTGGCCAAAGGGGAAAGCATCTTGAACTCACTGTGCCATGAGTGTCTTGGTAAAGTGGTACGGTGAGGGATTAGGCATTAGGACCTCAATGGAGTCTTCTTGGGCCCTTTTATTTGGCAGTTTAAGGGAGTCAAACCTTTTCTCTTAAGAAGAAACGTTTTCTAATTTGAAGCTTCAAAACGGCTACTTTATTCGAATTTGAATTTTGGGGGAAAAATGGAATTTAAAATCTAGCGGATAAAACCATATCATGTAACATATCTATGGAAAGCTCTTGATGCGTAGATCACGGATCTGTAATCTCCGCTCAAATCGGACCTTGTATGTAGAAGTTATGGAGGTCCGAAAATTGTAAAATTGCCCCTCTCCCTTTTTGGGGGGAAAAGTGCACCCTTTGACCACTCTTACACCTCTCTTAATCACCAATGGTTTTTGCTTACATGGCGGGCTCCTATTTGTCAAAAAGCTAAACGTTTCCATAACCTCATGGCAAATTAAAGGGCCCAAAAAGACTCCATTGAGTTCCTAATGTCTTGGTGGTGAAGACATGACCCAAACTTGTGCCCTTGGAATTGAAACTTGGGTACAAGGGTTGGAAGAGCTTGGCTAGGAGATTAGCAAGCTTCAATGCGCTTCTTCGACTTTGCTTCATCGAGTACCAATTGTGGCAAATGATGTATTCTCATTGGGCATAGTGTTGACACATTGGATAGTGGATGCATTGCAAAGGGAAAAGTGTTATGCATTGGTTACAATTGGGGACACTAATTGGATAATCTTGGATGCCTATTGATGCATTGTGAATTCCTTGTGATGGCAATTACAAGAGAAGTTGATGGGAATCAATAATTTTGTTTGCTTACATTGAGATTTGACTCTAAAAGCAAACAAAATGTTGTGGAGATTTATAAAATTCCTTGCATACATGCAACCTAAACCCTTAATTCAATCACATGGGTTTCTTAGGTCGTCTTGCCTAGGGCTTTATACTTTCTTGTAGTGCTCCATAAATACTTCACATCAAGCCTTAAAGATCTTGATTCTGAAATCATTTGGGGGGTGAAATTAGGGTTTACCAGAAATTACCAAACCTTTATTCAGTCTCATAAACCCTGGATTGTGTCGCAAGGGTCTTTACATATCCTTTTAATACTTCATTAGACCTTGCAATGAACTCTTTGATTCCAGTTTCATTTGTTAGGTCAAAGTGACATAGTTAACTTTTTAACAAAAGTAAAAAAAGAGTTGACTTTCATTTTAACTTTGGTCAAACCTCTATCAAAGGCCTTTATCAATTGAGAGTCAAGACAAAGGAAAATATGCTTTTGAAGACATAAGGATTATGGAACATTGTGATGGTAATGTTCATGGGTGGTCAAAAGATTATGGATGAAAAAGCAAGATTTAGGTTTTCCTTGATGTATGAACTTACGCATACAAGATTTTTTAAAACCAATGAAAGTGAAAGATTTTCTTGAGTATATGTTGTCTACTCAAGTGGGTAGTCTATGGTTCAAAAGAGGAGAGCAATTTGCACAAAGATTGTTTCCATTCGATGGTGAAGGAGTCACTTGCATGGGACTCAAGGATTGGATTCTCAATTGGGATGCCTATTTTCATGCCTTTCCGTGTGGCGAGCTTGTTAAAGTGAAGAAAGTGACTTCTAATTTCAAGGGAAGAGCTAGATCTTGGTGGTTGAAGGAAATGCACAAGTATAATTGGAATTGGCAAAAATTGGCAATGATGTTTTGCAATACTTTGTGACTACCCAAAGAGCAAAAGTGCCTTAGAGATCGATGCATAGTATTCTCACCACATGAGGACTCTCTATCTAGCTATATGGAGAAATATTGGAGCCCTTTTTTTTTGTTTACTTTGTTTTTGGCAATCATAAGGAATGTTACATGTGATTAGTGTTAGTGGGGATGCTAAGAGATGTTAATAATGGGAGAGAAGGGAGGGAAGGATCTGGAGGAATGTAGACTTAATCATCACAATGAGATGGTGATTCTCAGTTCCTCATTTGATTCATTGAAGTGACATTCATTATTTGAAGAAATTGGCTCTCGATAATGTCCCTTTGTGTGGTAGGATTTTTGTCAAATGTTATTGAGTAGGACCGGTTCCTGCTTTCTTCTGCCCATGTGCTTTTTATGATTTTATGTATATTTAAGTGCTCTTATGAAACAGATATACATGAAGTACAAGAATTGAGTCATATAGACTCTTATCGAACTGCTTTGTGGTGTTGAAATAGCCACTTATTGGTGAGGATTGAAAGAATTACAGCAGTGACTTGCAAGGCTGATATAGATATCTTCACTAAGGAATGAAGATCATTGATTTGTGAAGATGGTTTTGTTGTTTGGAGAGGTTTCAAATTTGAAGGAAAATTCTAGGCGATGGGTTGTACCATTGACCAGGCTTTTGCCCACCATGGCTCCCCCATCCAGAGATGTACCTGGAAGTTGTCGATGGTGAGGCTTTGGTACAAATGTTCTCCAATGCATGAGTATAGATATGTACTCATGGAGTAGCTGCTACATTAATTTAGCCAAAAGAATAGTAAAGCAATAAGCTTATTGCGAGGTATTGGCATCTAACTTCGTTGAGATGGGGTTGAAGGAGTAGATGCTTTATCGGAATCGATCGTTGACGCAGATGGTAGGTCATTGTGTAGAGGGGCTTCTGTGGGAAGAGGCTTGTAACCTTTTGCGTTCAGCATCATAGAAATCCATTAAAGTTGGATCCTCTTCCTTACATTATAGTATTGCTAACTTTTTGTCGTTGACCATCATGATGACTCTATCACTAGCAAAGCACAGTGGTGCTTGGACAGCAATAGTCCATTTATGCCCCAAGATCAAATTTACTTCCAACACATACTCAACCACAAAAAACTTGTAAGTAAGGGGGTTAGTTTCAATATACATTGTATGTTCAAAGTACCCCAGACATGGCATGTTCAAGTCTTGTGTAAAGGAAATTCTTTTAGGATGTGCTGTGAGTGTTGGTTGACCTAACAAATCCCATAGCTCGAGGGTCATGAGATTGTCTCATGTTGGATAAAGCTGTGCTTGAGCTGTGGTGATTTTATTTGAAATTTCCAATCCAACCAGAATCCTAGAGATCTTTTCAGTAAGATATGTTGGAAGTTCCAGCTCTTCTATGGTCTCATTCTCCCGTAAAAGCAATTGTACAATGTCTGCATGAGTGTTCAAGGTGACTGTTGAATACAACGATTCACCTATCCAAGTTCCACCAAGGAGGACGACATCATACTCAAGAAAATCTAGGGTAACATAGAATGTAAATTTCATATCTCCATCGATTGTTTGAGTAGTGTAGCTAAAGTAACCTGGAACTTCAATGTTTTGTTCATTGGCTCCTCTTGCAAGACTATTGTCTGTAGAGATGAGTTTAGGTTGTCCCAATGACACCCAAGTGTCTATTGTCATCATGTTATGACTAACTCAAGGGCTAATCAATGCATGTTTGTGCTTAGCATCATTGCTTGTAGAGAAATCAGATGATGTGATTGGATGAGAATGGGAGTACATATGAAATGGATGTAGATTAAATAATGTGGATTGATGTGGAACAATGTGGAAAGACGAGAGTTCGTTTTATAGAAACTATATTTATGACTTGTTCTTAAATGAGTATTTTATGTCAAGAATGCTGGGAAAGCATTTTGACCGTCTTATGAATGAGATCATGGAGACCTAACTGATAAAGTTGTAACAGTTGACGGAGAGTCAACAGAGGACGTCTCGCGTAGCAAGGTTGGCCGAGGTCCTGACCAGCCTCGGTTCGATTTAAATGGTGAGCTTCCGTGTACAGTGGATGAGGGACTAAGGAAGCAGCCTATGAGTGAAGCGCTAGGTGACCTGTGAAGGATCCTAGAGGGTGCTAACCATACGGTGTTCGGGCTCTCGCTGAAGATATCCACATGTGCGTCATGGAAGATATTTGGATCAAGGAGTAAGAGTTGTTTTCTGAATTCGGGCATGGATCTGGTTGGTTGACCTTGCTGGTCCTCAACGGATGAGTCCATGGCTCTTTTATATGGATCTGTTGGTTGATCTTGCTGATCTTCAACGTAGATTCCATTTTGATTTTTATAAGTGAATATATTACTGGGTACTATGAGCTAGGAACTATCGAAAAGGCCCCTAAGTGGACAGGTGGTGACCGTTCTGGTTGCCAATGATGCCATAAGTACATCAATGAAGGAAAATTCAACCAGATATTTTGGAGGATTATGATCAGTGATACTATAGTTTCGCCAGGTGGTGACCGTTCTGGTCGCCAATGATGCCATAAGTACATCAATGAAGGAAAAATTAGAAATTAGGATTCAACCAGATATTTTGGAGGATTATGATCAGTGATACTATAGTTTCATTAAAAGATGGGTATGTAAGTGGTGTGACTAGTTTTAAGTTTGCATGAATATCCGGACAGGGAGCCTGGGAACTCTTTTCCCTGGTACCCGGGATAAAACCTAACTAAATTCTTAAATGGATCCCATTACTATAGTGGTTGGGTGGTTGGCTAACCCACGGGACTGGATGGGGTTAGGCTAGACTGATGGATCCCTAAAATGAGACTCAATTTTATTATGATACGATAGATGAAGTAAATCCCATAAAAAAAATTGTTCTATGAAAAAGAATCAACGACTGTGCCAATCAATGAGGAAAAAAGTGTTGGTCTCTATGATCCAAGTGCAAGTCTTTTCCTTGATCTGACTATGGGACTTACGGGTTCGGTTAGATCAGTTCAGTTAGTTAAGGTTCTTGACTATGTTAGAGTAAAAATATCCTGGAGGGATCGCCCATGCTTTTCCGAAGAGGAAAGTTTTTTCGGGTTCGGTTTTGGAAGAACCGAGGGATTAGTCTCTTGTCCAGATATACGTGGGCGAGGCCCCGAGTGAGGGACCCTGTCCCGCGCAAGAAGTGCTACTTCCGCTCTGCTAGCAACCCTGAATTCGTTGCGCAGAGGGAACAGGGATCTTTCATACCGTAATGCGTAAGCTTGGGACCAAAGAACTCCATTGGCACAACCGCTTCAGTACCATAGGTCAATCTGAAGGGTATGGCATTGGTAGTTGCCTTGTAGGAGGTTCTATAGGCCCAAAGTGTTGTTGGCAACTTTTGTTCCCAATTGTTGCGTCTGGCCTCCACAGTTTTGGTTAGAATGGCAGACAAAACCTTATTAGTGCTCTCAGCTTGGCCATTAGCTTGGGGGTAATATGGGGAGGACTTTCTATAAGTGACAAGGAATTCTTATAAGAGGAATTAGATTACCTCATTAATGAAATGCGTTCCATTGTTGCTCACAAGCTCTAGGGGGAAACCAAAGCTGTGATGACTAACTCATATAGGAATTTTGCAGTCAAGCGCGCATTAGCTTTACGGGTAGCGACCCATTTGGTGCAATAGTCCATTGCACAACGATTATATATCTGGCTTGAGTGTATCTGGTTGCAGGACTAATGGGCCCAATGAAATCAACGCCCCACTTTTCGAATGGTTGCAGGCACACGACTTTAGAGTTGGCGTGCAATGAGTTGGTAGGGGGGCGCTTGTTTAATTAAGCATCATGCATAGTCCTTATTTAGGAGAAGATCCATTGGTAAGCCATTAGTCCTTATTTAGGAGAAGGTCCATTGGTAAGCCATTAGCTAGAAAGTGTGCTACCTCCTCACGCTACTTAGGAATTAGGCATAATTGGAATAGGGTTGCATCATCTCGCAAATCATCACATCAACTCCCACAGGTGGCTCGTCGCGTCGTTAGGGATCCTTGACATGTGGTCTACCAAGACATGTTGGGAGCCTTTACTCACTGTGACAATGAAGTCGAACTCAAGCAAGATCAGCAGCCACCTGGCGATCCTTCCTGTTATACAGGGCTTGTTTTACCAGGTATAGAAGAGATTGATGGTCTACAAAGGAGATGAATTTGGTTGCCAAAAGATAATGGCAAAACTTCTTAACAGTGTAAACCTGGCTAACCCTTCTCTTTCTGTCGTGCTATAATTTGTCTCGGCCTCATTTAGTTGGTGGCTGGCAAAGCTGATGGGAAAATCCATCTCGTGTTCACCTGTTGGACCCGCACACATCCAACAGCAAAAGCGGAGGCATCAATGTGGACATGAAAGATAATGTCCCAGTTGGGGGACTTGAGAATAGGAGCACTATCAAAGGCTTTCTTGAGGGTCGTATAAGCCTGTTGGCATTTCTCTGTCCACTCGAAAAGGATCAAGAGTCCATAAAGAGGCGAGCTATATTAGCATACATAAAAATGAATCGCCAATAATAGCCAACATGTCCCATGAAGCGTTGGACTCCCTTAAAGTTAGTGGAGCGGGGATAGCTCAAGGATGAGACGCACCTTATTATCATCCATGGAGATTCCCTATCTAGAGACGATGTGTCCCAAGATAACTCCATGTCTAACCCAAAATTGGAATTTGAGTGGGTTCAATGAAATGAGATATAGCCTACATCGTTCTAACACTTTACGTAAACAAAACTTTACGTAAACAGTCAAGGTGTGCCTTTCTACAAGGAGTTGACACAAAGGCACAAAGGTCATCCATAAAGATCTCAAGGAATTTCCAAAGATATTCCTTATAGGCAGTTAACATTAGTCACTGGAAGGTGTCGGGGGCATTAGTCAGCTCGAAGGGCATGACACGGTGTGCGTAAGTGCCCCATTCTATGTGGCGAAGGCTTCTTTGTGTTGATCCTTGGGGTCTATCAACACCTGGTTGTATAGCCAGAGAACCATAAAGGAAGCTGTAGGCTTCCTTTCCTGCAACTCGTTCGAGCACATGTTTAGTGTAGCGTAAGAGATAATGATCCCTTATGGCGACGACATTGATCTTTTTAAGGTTCACACACACTCTTACCTTCCCATTCTTTTTGGAAACTATCATGATGGGTGATACCCATTCAGTGTGCTCTATTTTGTAGATGAACCCGACATCAATAAGTCTATCAATTTCTTCTTGGACCATCTTGGAATTCTTTGGGTTCATAGGATAAGCTCTTTGTTTGACCAGTCTTACTCCATCGACCATCAAAATGGTGTGCTTGACTACTTCAAGAGGTACACCTTTCATATCCATGTACTTCTAGGAGAAGCAATCCTAGAATTCTGTGAGTAGAGCAATGAGCTCGATCTCTTCCTCTGTAGAGAGGTCATCTCCAATGTATACTAGCCTCGGGTCTTTACCCAAGCCTGCCAGGTTAACTTCTTTTACCTTGACTGGACCATCATATGAGGTCCTTGGTTGTCCCTTGTGGGACCTTTGGGCCGAGTCATATTGCACAAATCTGTCGGCCATCTGAAAGGTCTTGAAGTGTTTGAGCACCTGCTTGGTCTCTTATGCCCTAGCGCTTTCTTCTTCTACTAGCCTTTTGGCTTCCTTTTCCACTAGTGCTAACTTCTTATTGTGTGCTTTGCGTGCAGAGCGGCAAAGCTTTTTCGGTTCGGGTTTGGGATCAACGGGCTCCATTGGCTTTGGGGTGGTCGTGTGGACCAGAAGGGAGTTATTGGTGAACTCCTTTTGCCATATTTGGTGGGTGACATTGATCTTTTTAAGGTCCACACACACTCTTACCTTCCCATTCTTTTTGGGAACTATCACAAAAGGAGTTATTGGTGAACTCCTTTTGCCATATTTGGTGGGTGACATTGATCTTTTTAAGGTCCACACACACTCTTACCTTCCCATTCTTTTTGGGAACTATCACGATGGGTGATACCCATTTAATGTGCTCTATTTCGTACCCAACATCAATAAGTTTATCAATTTCTTCTCAGACCATCTTGGAATACTTTGGGTTCATAGGATAAGCTCTTTTTTTGACAAGTCTTACTCCATCGACTATCAGAATGGTGTGCTTGACTACTTCAAGAGGTACACCTTTCATATCCATGTACTTCCAGGAGAAGCAATCCTGGAATTCTATGAGTAGAGCAATGAGATCAATCTCTTCCTCTATAGAGAGGTCATCTCCAATGTATATTGGCCTCAGGTCTTTACCCAAGCCTGCCAGGTTAATTTCTTTTACCTTGGCTGGACCATCATATGAGGTCCTTGGTTGTCCGTTGTGGGACCTTTGGGCTGAGTCATATTGCACAAATGTGTCGGCCATCTGAAAGGTCTTGAAGTGTTTGGACACTTGCTTGGTCTCTTATGCTCTAGTGCTTTCTTCTTCTACTGGGCTTTTGGCTTCTTTTTCCACCAGTGCTAACTTCTTATTGTGTGCTTTGCGCGTGCAGAGCAGCAAAGCTTTTTCAATTTGGGTTTGGGATCAACGGGCTCCATTGGCTTTGGGGTGGTCATGTGGACTGGAAGGGAGTTATTTGTGAACTCCTTTTGCCATATTTGGTTGAAATGGTCATGTGCTTCAATTGCCCCAACATATTTTAGCGAGTGGGTGTCTGAACCGTCGGGGAAGACATAGCGTTCTGGCCCAGGGAATCCATCAGGCTTGCGAGTTTTGTGTGAGCATGTTTCCCTTGATGGCTCCACTTTAATGGCTTGTTCAAGTTCCTGAGTGCGGCATTAGGCCGGTATGCAGTGTTAAGCATGTATAAGATGTGATCTCCTACCATCTATCGTAGGCAAACCGTGTTCCCGTGTGTCCAAGAAGTATGTCTAGGGTAGCAAGGATATGCATCAAATTCTCGGAGTCTTCTGGCTCTGGAAGAGGTGCACAGTCCTCACTATCCTTTTCATCATCTAGTGTCTTGTGGCGTCTTGTGCCATGTTTGACACAGATGGACTACAGTGGATCTAGTTGTTGTTATTGAATCCTCTGCTAAACGAAGGGTCTACCAATCATGGGATGTACCTTCCATGTGCATAGATTGATCTTCACTGTCTGATCTTTCCTTCAAATGTAGGTGTAGTTGGTATCCCAATCGTGGATCATTTTGATTTCCCTCATGAATGGTCGCCCAAGGATGCAATCATATGAAACTGACAGAGGTCCAAAGTTTATCACCACAAAGGTGTGGCGTAAGGTAGTTCCAAGGATCTTTATTTTGAGATCTTTCAATAGACCAATGGGTCTAGTAGTGGCTCCGTCAGCGAGTTTGACCAGTAATGTTGTGTCATCCATGGCGGGTGCTCCCCATTATTCTCAGTATTGTTCGGTAATAATGCTCACTTCTGCTCCCTCGTCCAGGATTGCTGTGACCTGGAGGGTACATTGTGAAGAGCAGGCGCCAGCGGTTGCCTTGGGTTTATAGGTAGGGCTTGAGGTAGAATACGGGCTTGAGCAGTCCTTTGCTGATAGTAGTTCATGACTGTGATTGTCCCATCTTTGGCAATATGTGCAATAGAGGGTGGGGCGCGGTCACAAATGTGGACACTCCGTGCTGGTATGGTCAGCTCCACCATACTAGCTCCCTCTTCGGATAGAGATGGGGTTGGCCAACCGGATCCCGGATTTGGCCGGTTCTCCAATGTTGGGTCATTTGCTACATTAATGCAGCAGGCCAACTGCTCGACTTACTGTCAAGATGTGGACTCTTTGCTCTTTCCATTAGATTTTGTGCTGGTGGTCTTGAATGAGGCTTTTGATGTACCCTCATGAAGTTCTTGGGAACGTGTTCCTTTGAAATTGTCCTTAAAGTCCATAGCACTCCTGTAGCATTGCTCGAAAGAGTTATGGGCCAAGTCACCATCCCTTTGTCTAACGTTATGTAGCTACTCCACTGGACTCCATTTGGTACCCTGACAAGAATATCCAATCTTGAAGGCCTCTTTCAAGGCTTCAAAGGTGGCTTTGTCCTTAACTTTCAAGGACCTAAACCATTGGCCGGCTTTACCATCTAGGGTGAGGCCAAAGGCACTGACCTTAACTTGATATTCCACGTGGCCAAAGGCTTCAGAGATTTGGTTGAACATCTCCAAGTGTGGGATGGGATCTCCAGTCCCATCGAATTTAGTGTTTAGCTTCGAGATGTTTGTGAGTTTATTCCACTCTATTCTGGGTCCTGGTGGTGGTTGACCTAGGGCTGGGGACGCGATACCCACAGCCACCCCCTCCCTATTTATATGGCTAATCTTAACATTTCTCATGTTAGCCTTGCCATGGCTGGAGCGGGTGTTGGTTGAGGAATGATTGGAGGAGGAGCGAGGCTAAGCAGATAATAGACCATTGGAGAAGATTGCATGGGTGTACCCTTCCTGAAAGACATGGGTGTACCCTTCTTGAAAGGCACGGGTGTGGCTTCAAGAAGGAACGGGCATGCACTTTTGGTTGGAGAAGGTACGGGTGTTGCAAGTTTGCCATGGCGTACGCTTTAGAAAAGAGAAATGGTAAGGGCATGGCACAAGTGGAACGGTCATACGCTTGCTGGAGATGAGGCAAAAGATAATGACACGAGCATGGCAAGTGAAAGGAGCACTTGGAACGAGTGTACGCTTTTGGGAAGAAATGGGCATGGCACAAATGGAACGGGCATGGCACAAATGGAACGGTCATGGCACTTCAAGATTTTAGAGATTTCTCAGGGAATTTAAGGCTGCAGGTCTGACTACCACCTACAATATTCCCTGATTGTGCAATTGTACCCCTTGGTTTAATGCAATTCATGCCTACTTAATGCAAATATTCTCTTTTTAATGCTAACTGTCAAATTAATTACAAAAGATTTTTCCATATTTATCTAGAAAAGGAATGGTACGGGTGTGGCACATCTACCACAACCATGTCCTATGAATGGAACGTCCATTCACTTCTCAGAGGAGCATCCAGAATGGGATTTTCACTTGTTTTCTCCTTTGAATTTTGCTATTTCAGGAATCCTCCCAATGTTTTTTTTAGATTTTTGATTTGATAGGGAGCTAGAGCTAGTCTCAAGCTACCTGTTGATGCCTAGAATGCTTAAATAAACCTAACAAATTGAGATTAATATGAAGCTATGGTTCAAACTTAATGAAAGATGAAAAGGTGAGAGGAATCTACAGACTCAATTACAGACTCCCTTTTATAGTCTCTTACTAAGGGCTTGTTCCCGCACACACCCATTCACTTGCATATTTTAACATCCTTAGCGATGCCAAAGATGTTAATCCTAACATACAACCTTACACACAAGAGAAGGAGAGAAACAAATATGCAAGGGTCAAGTCGAAGATGTGCACTTAGCCAACCCTAATAAGGGTTAAGTCCCCTTTTTGTGAGACTACTAGGGGCTGACTCCACCACCACTTGTGTCACCCAAGTGGAGATTCAAGAGGTAGGTGAAGAGCAAGAAGGAGGGAGCTATGGAAAGCCCAACCTTCACGCCATGCCATATGCATGCAAGAGGGACCTTGGTAGAGAGACAAGAGAGAGGAGAGGAGAGGAGAAGCTAGATCATCACCATCCCTACAACCATACACAATCACAATCAAACATGCAAGCATCAACAACATAAGCATGTATCCACAAGCTCAAGAGAGTAAGAGAGAGAGAGGCAAAACCCAAATGAGACTAATGGGGTTGTCCCTTTTCATATTTCATAAAATGTCTTATATACAAGAGCTCTCATTTGTAATTGCCAGCCGCCCATTTACAATTGGGGGCCCAAAACTAGTCTTCCTAGCTCTATGTACAACTCTTTCCTATGACCAGCATTACACAAGCCGTAAGCTCAGTCATCCCATATCTCTTTTATCATTAAATGCTTTGCGCAGTTACAAAAAGAATGTTATAAGAAGCGTAGCCACGCTTGAAAAATAATGTTAATCGGAGTGGTTAACAACCATAGTAAGTGCCAATAGTCTGTGATCCTCCATAATAAGCTGAGTCACTCTGCTAGCATCAAATGGAAACCCTCGAACATCGATGCACAAGAAACATCAACATCAAAAGGTTCTCGTAAGCTCCTGGATCAAATGGAAAACTCTAAGGACCAACTCCCAAGTTGTAGAACATGATGCCGGTTGGGTCGAAAAGATGATGTAGCCATGCATCCTTAATCGTCACACAATATCCTGGGTCAAATGAAAATCCACGTCTTGTACTTGCCAAGACAATGGCTTTATAACCCCCAGAGTCAAATGGCCAATGTAAAAAATCGGAGGCAAATCTGAGCATGTATCCTCCCGGATCAAATGGAAAATATAAAGGACCATTATCTATGATGAAGATGGTCATGTGCTCTCCATCAAAATTACATTCCAAATGGCACCAAACACATCCAAAAATGAATTCCCCAACTGCATAAACCATCACCTCGTCTTGGCATCCATAAGGTCCAAAACTACACACTTCATAGCTAACATCCATATGGACATAGGTGTGATCATCCAAATACACATGCTCACTGTGAATACAAAAATCTCCACCATCAAGCATAGAGTAAACATCATCATAGTGGGTATCTCCATCATCAAAACTATCATCACATGATCTACCTTCAAGTATACATGCATCATCATAATCATCCCCATCCTCATGATAGGTGGTTGTACAATGATAATCCAACAAACCCTCCATAGATACGACTCTCTCTATGTCATCCTCTATGCAATGAGCATAGCACTTGTCAATGTCCCATGTACAAGGAGTATAGCCATACACATATAGCCATACACATTACGAAAACAAGAAGCATCTACAATAGGTGTATGTAAGGCATCACTTTGATGCACAACACTCTAGTCAGTACATGTCAAATCATCATGTGCATAACCATCACCACATGTGTAATCTGCCCACTTGTCTAAGGTACAATCCTCAAGACCATCATAAGCATAAGCCTCATCACACCACTAGACTCCGATAAGGCATCCACATATGAAGCGATCTCATAGAGCTCACAATCATAAACTTTCCACTCTGAACTCGAAAAAGCATCATAAATTGGATTCACAAGTGTAGTCCATGGACCATCCTTCAAAACGTAGTATAGCACCTGTCAATGTCCCATGTACAAGGAGTATAGCCATACACATAACGGAAACAAGAAGCATCTACAATAGGTGTATGTAAGGCATCACTTTGATGCACAACACTCTAGTCAGTACATGTCAAATCATCATGTGTATAACCATCACCACATGTGTAATCTGCCCACTTGTCTAAGGTACAATCCTCAAGACCATCATAAGCATAAGCCTCATCAACACTAGACTCCGATAAGGCATCCACACATGAAGCGATCTCATAGAGCTCACAATCATAAACTTTCCACTCTGAACTCGAAAAAGCATCATAAATTGGATTCACAAGTGTAGTCCATGGACCATCCTTTAAAACGTAGTATAGGTGAATCCCTAGTATGGCTCTCCACACCAATTAATGCATGTGTAACACCTACCATAGGCGAACTCGAAAAAACATCATAAATTGGATTCACAAGTGTAGTCCATGGACCATCCTTTAAAACGTAGTATAGGTGAATCCCTAGTATGGCTCTCCACACCAATTAATGCATGTGTAACACCTACCATAGGCGAATAAAAAACAAAGCTGTCCACACTATGAGTATCACATATGCCCACGTCATAAGCATCACACAAATTAGATGCACAACTATCCAATCTCTTGTGAACAACTATCCAATCTCTTGTGAACATAGGCATCCATCTCTTCTACAGTCATCATACCCATGGATACATGCATCAATAGACAATGTAGTGCCCAAAGCAAAACCATCCACCTCCATAACACAATGGACTCCATAATCTCACGCACATCAATATCTCTTAAAAACAACTCCAAGTCAACCCCAAGAAAAGATGAGTCATTCCAAGAAACTCGGTGCTAATACACATGTGCTTGTTGCCCCCAACAATCATCAATCAATGCATCATAAAGCCAACTGTGAAGAGTCCTTGAGAAAGGTGAAAGAGGCTTGTTCACACAATCATCAACAAGCTGTGAATTTTTAGCAATCACAAAGCTCATTATTGGCTCACAATGGGCTGCTACATCAAGACATATGGATGTTTCCAACATAGGAAAAAGATCTATGCATTTTGGAACACAATCACTACATGAGATAATGTCCAGAACTTCTTATACTTGAGTGTATGGTTTCACAATCACTTGCTTTTTAGAATTTTCAACAAGTGTGTTGACCCTAAGGATACCCTCAATGAACTCACAAAGCCCCACATAATTATAGTCCATACAATAACCAAAAGGTTGAGTGAGCGGGTAACCTCTTTTATCCTTTTTGATATCCAAATCTTTCCACATGAGTTGAAGCATTCCATCCCCACTTAGGCATGAATTGTATCCAAGAATGGGTACTATCAACTCATTCATTTCTATCTTGCTTGGCTCAACAAACTTGCCCTTGTGATTGACCCTTTGGGTTTGCATGTGAACAAGTCCCACCAACACCATGATCTCATCAAGACCAATGTCCTCATTGTTAACCCAATTCTAGGGTTAACAAGATCTACCGCCATTATCTTACATCAAGGAGTCACGATAGATACACCAAAAGGTCATACACTCAAGATATGAAGCAATAGTGTCCAAACCTACAACTTGGACGGGCGCCGTAATGGTGTGACGGAGTATTTAGTGATTCCCGCTCTAAGAGCATGTGGTAGCAAGTTAGGATGAAGTCCTAAGTGATCTACTTCATGGATATATTATGAGAGTAGTCATTATAATAGCATCAGGCCTCTTATGAGCCTAAAGTGCCCGGCCGGCCACAATTTAAGTGAGTGTGAACAGTTATGGCCATGTATATAAGTGAATATCTCTCATAATATACAATACACTCTCCCATTGTGCAATTGAGTCTTGCTCTTGCTAATCTCTTTCCCTAATGCATGCTAGTGAGTGTGTGTGAGTGAAGTGAGGTGAGAGGAGGGACGAGTACCCGTAGTGCAATGCGACAGTGTGACAACGCTCGTGGGGGAGGCGTGGTGGAATTGCTTCTCAAGGAGTTGTAGAACTTGGAGACCTCGAGGGTTATGAGCTCGGCCATTCGAAAGATCCTCACGACACTTGCGGTTCACTAGTTAATCTCTTTTTAGATGTGTTTCAAGGAGGGTTAGGGTGAGCCATAACATTTTTGGCGTCGCCTGCCAGGGAGCCATCACTTGGCTTTTTTCATCGTTTTCCCTCTAATCTATGCATTACACATTGCCCATTATCTTGATTAATGGTTTCCCATGAAAAATATGTGGATTTGTGTGTGATTTGGTGTAGAATAGTTCTCTTTTTTGTTTTTGTAAAGAATGCTTTTTGCTTAATTTATTGTTTTTGTTATTATTATTGTGATTTTTTCATGTTCTTAGGACTTGCACATAGTTTGTATTAGGCTTAGTTTGCATCCATTGCATCATCAAACAATGCAATATAATGCAATTTCTAGTGAATGTTAGCTCTCTTTAGTGTTAAACATAGAACTAAGATCATTAATTTTAGTTTAATTGTGTGTTTGTTGTTGAAATTGTTTGGATTAGAGTGTTAGAAAGCATAAGAAATCGAGACAAAACAGCCCAAAAACTACGAAAAATCGTTAAAAACAGTGCAAAAACGAAGACAAGCCATATTTGGGCTACTTTTTGAAGGTCTAAACGATAAAATCATGGACCACTCTGGAAAACAAAGATGTAGTTCCCCAAAAATATTACAACTCCCTCATATAGAGTTTTTCAAAATTCATTTTGGAACACCCTCAAAAACGTGCTGCGAAACAGGGAATAAATTCTCAAATTTATTTTCGTCTTGAGACAATGATGGAAAATAGGTTTTAGGACCTTCTCTTCCATTTGGAAAGTTACTGGCATATGCTTTTTTTTTCGAAAAAATATCTCTAAGGTTGTTCATGTTGTGCGTATATAGCACCTAAGCTAATTAGGGCAAACGGACACCTGTTTGATCCAACGAAGAGTATGCCAAGCCTCTTGAGGCTGTAATGGGCTATGAAAAAGTATAAAAAGCAAAAAAAAAACTGTGATTGCTCATTAAGGAGCATTTAGGCACTCTGACATGGCCACGATAGAGGGATTGCCACGGATTACACAGAAGGGCCGAACCCAATGGCTGACATCTTCGAGCCATTGAGATCTATGCCTCAAATTCACCTCCCAATACCATTGGCCATGCCTATAACAAGCGTGTCATTAGGATTTACACCCCCTATCACTTCGATCCCACCGAGCTTTGGTCCCTTGCCTAACATTCCCACAAATCCTATAAGTACCAACTCTTTCCTGGATGCCTACACCTTGGACATACTGACTAGTCTAGGAAGGGGGGTGGCCCAAGGACTCACTGAGTCTCTTAGAGCACTCACATACGGCCTCAGTGACTCTCATACAGAAATACGACCGTACAAATTTCTAAAATTATAAGCAAATATGACGGAACAACAGACCCTATTCAATTCATTCAAATGTTTAAACAGAGATGTGAAGCCTTTGGAAATCTCAACTGCCTCACTAAGGTACATGCATTAAACTTATCCTTAGAGGAAAAATCTAGTCGATGGTTCATTGCATTGATGCCGGCGATCAAGACCAACTTCAAAACCTTGAAATAAGCCTTTATACATGGCTTTTCTAGACAAGGTGATCGATGGAGTGCAGTGACAGAACTCTATTCAATTGAGCGTCAACCAAATGAATCCATTAAAGATTTTATTCTTAGGATAAAACTCTTGGACTCACATTGTGAGTCATGGGAAAAATTAAACGATGTTCAATTGAAGAGATGTTTCATGATGGGCTGCTTGAAGAATAACAGCTTACACAACTTGATCATTGTATCCAATCCGGAAACATTCGATCAATGTTGTAAAGAAGCAATATGTTTAGATGACAACATGCTAGAAGATGATCATGCTACGAGGTGTTCCTAACTAAACCAAGTAAAGCAATGTGGCAAAAGAAAGATCGATCTCGGAATTGACATTCCCATAATTTTATGCAGCCTTTCTTAAAACCTTACAGCCAACATCTCTAAGAGAGGATGAAAACCTTCAAAACCAGACATCCTTAATGCCTCTAAAAGTGAGGAATGAAATGCCTTGTGTTGAGTGCAATCACTACGATCATCCCAATCCTCATTGTGCATACAAGGCACATGTTCTTCTATACTGCATATATTGTAAAACCTTTGACCATGATACTAAAAAGTGTCGTGCTTCATCCACAATGGACTCAAAACCTCCATCTTCGGTGCACCAAACAGAAACAGTCCAAACGGTAGCAACTGCTCAAGAAGCAGTTAATTGGACACTTCAGTGTTTCTATTGTCGTGGATCTCACAAGGTGGCAAACTGCACAGTTTGGAATACTTCCATGCCCATAGTCACTGACACCTTGCGACTAATCTGTGAATGATGTGGCATTGATCACATATTCCAAGATTGCCCAAGACGAGTTGCTTCAATGTGCAACTTGTCTTAACATCTTAAGTGTACAAAACGGGCAATTGTCCACGGTGCCCTTGAATATGCTTACACATTTACAAGCCAAGGCACGAGAAACAGTCAAAAGGAATGCAAAAGACAATACCTCAACATGGGTAGAAGAACATGCTTTAAAACAGAACCCAAAAGAGAAAACAAAACCTTCTAAAACCAAGAAAAACAAAGAAAAACAAACTATCAAAAACCAAGGTCGAATTAAAAGACAGGGAAAAGGAGTCTGTAGAGGACATAAACCCAAAAAGGGACATAAACACGAAAGAGCCAAAAGCTATACATGATGCAGAAGCATCCACCTCAAAGACCACCACACAAAACTCAACACCCATATGTGCGACACAGGACACCCATATGTGCGACACAGGATACCAAAACCCAAAAGAAAATTCGATCTCATTGCATGGGTAAACATAATGAAAAACTGACAAACCAAAGAAAGTCAGAGAATGAAACAAGTTCTAGTACATCACTAAGTGCGGATGAAACAAGTTCTTACTCTTTGCTTGGTGCACCACATAGACTAATCAAGAAACTAGAACCCACCCAACCACCCCAAATGGATAATGATGATCACATGACATATGCGGAACGTAGAAAGCAAGCTTAGGAGAGCATGCTTAGCTTGGTTGAATGTCTTACAAGGTCATCGGTTGTAATTGAGCCTCATAATGCCAAACCTAAAATAGAAACCAAGATACAAAGCCCAGATGAGTACCACTTTCCCTTTCAAGATGAAGACATACTCTCTATAGAAGAGTCATCTAGAATAGATTATACGAACTATACGCTTGAGAAAGCACGTGAGGAATTGGATAATTCCCTGACAAGATTAAAACAGTCTCTCAAAACCTCATTCGGAGGAATGCTTATCTCTCATGATAATGCCAGCATCACATCAGCACTTGCACCTTTAAGGGCTCAACCTGAGTTATACAAGGACATAACAAACTCCATAAAATAGGACTGTAAGGATTCACAAGTTTCCAAACAGACCTCATTAAGAATTGTCAAGGAGCCAAGTGTGTCAGTGTATGCATTGGGTACTCTTGAGAAAGCTGAAAGCCAAAATGAGGATGAAAGTGAATGGGAGTATGAAATAGAAACGGGATCTGAAGCCGAAACAATCACCAAAACACCCATGGTTCCTTTGGAAGATTCTATCATGGTATGGTTGGATTTCCCTACAGGCAATGAGATTAAATGCAAACGTGCATTGATTAGCCCTCGAGCTAGTTATAACACCATGAGTGACAATAAACACTTGGGTGTCATTGGGATAACTTAAACTCATATCTACAAGTAATAGTCTTGCAAAAGGAGCCAAAGGACAAAACATTGAAGTTTCAGGTTACTTTAGATACACTACTCAAACAATCAATGGCGATATGGAATTTACATTCCATGTTACCCTAGATTCCCTTGAGTATGATGTCGTCCTTGGTGGAACTTGGGTAGGTGAATCGTTATATTCAATAGATGAATCCATGCAAACAGTCACCTTGAACACTCCTGCAACAAGCAATGTAAAATTGTTGTTATTATAACGGGAAGAAGAGACCTTGCAAGAGCTGGAACTTCCAACATATCTTATTGAAAAGATCCTTAGGATTTTAGTTGGATTTTAAATTGCAAATAAAATCACCACACAGCTCAAGCATATCTTTATCCAACACGAGAACAGAATCCCATGACCCTAGAGCAATGGGATTTGTTAGGTCAACCAACACTCACGGCACATCCTGAAAGGATTACCTTTACACAAGACTTGAACACATGCCATGTTTGGGGTATTTTGAACATACAATGTATATTGAAAGTAACCCCCTTACTTGCAAGTTGAAGCAGATTTGATCTTGAGGCATAAATGGACTGTTGTGTTGCCCAAGCACCACTTTGCTTTGTTAGCGCGATAGAGTCATGATGGTTAACGTTGACAATACCATATTACAAGGAAGAGGATCCAACTTTAATGGGTTTCTATGATGCTGAATGCAAAAGGATACATGCCTCTTCCACAAAAGCCCCTCTACACAATGACCTACCATCTGTGTCAACAACGACTGACTCTGATAAAGCATCTACTCCTTCAACCCCATCCTCACTTATGAAGTTCGATGCTAAAACCTCGCAATCAACAGCTATTCCTGAAGAAGTTCCGAGAGCCAAACCATCTATCTCTAACAAGGAAATCAAAGGAAAGACCCCGGAGCCTATGTATCTTCATCGACAAACCTCACCAAAGGAGACAACCACATGCTCAAAGGCCTCGTCATTCACAACCACTCCACAAGAGACTCTAACCTCATCATAATCAACAATGCCCATGAGTCTCAAACTTGCAGCCTCAGCGTAACCAAAGTCAAGGAGGGCCCCAAACCTTCCACACCAACCCAAAATTAAACTCCACCAAGACTACCACAATCACGATATCTTAATAGTATCAAAATATGGGTGGAGAAGCAGCTACTTGTAACTAGGCTACTATGAAGGTGCCAAATCAAATTTGGGTGCCTCGATAGTCAAAACCTCTTCCACAACGCAGCACTCCGAGGCCAAGGAAGAAGAAGAGTACTCCACAACACCGTCCACAAAAGCCTATGTGAGTTGCTTAAAGAACTCCACCAATGCAACAAGTGTGGGTACCAGAAACACTACTGCATGCACAAGGTTACTACCAAAGAAATACCAAAGCTTGGGTCCCCAAGCGCATCACAACAAAGACCCCTAAGCTTGCACAAAGAAGAAAGCCTCAACACCAAGCACATAGGCTGCCAGTTTACAGTGTTCATCAAAGATGGGTGCCTGTGCCTGTGCTTCAACAATTAGGATACTATGATGGTAATTCCATCATATGGTTGCCAAAATCGAACAATGTGAAGAAAACCTCACCATTGACTTCAACCCCAAAAACTTCACCTAAAGTTCGACACAAGAATGGAGGCCCAAGCAATGACAAGTAAATCACTCAACAACTCTCGTGCATTCAGCACCAACACAAGAGCTTGTGTACTCAAGCAAACAATCAGCAGTCTTCCCTACCGCCTCGACAACATCTAAGCAACAAAGTCAAGAATCAATACCCACATCTACAACGGAGACTTATGAGCGTATCAAGGACAAAATAACAATGCTCTTGTCACCCCTTTGAATGTGAGAAGTAAGTGCATAAGATGCTGTTGCTCGTAAGTCATGACCTAGCTGACCCGTTTAAAAAAAACTATCAGGGTCAAAACCTGCAACTTCACTGAATTAGGCCATCTCACGAAATAACCCTTCACAGCCCAAAAAACCCGTAATCTCACGAGTTCAAGTTTCTCACGAATTATAGTCTCACGGCTTAAGAACTTGCACTTTCATGATTTAAGCCTCATCATGGATTAAGCCATATCATGGATTTAAGCCTCATCATGGATTAAGCCATATCATGCATTAACACCTTCCCAAATGATCTATCAGGGTCAAAACCTGCAACTTCACCGAATTAGGCCATCTCACGGAATAACCCTTCACAGCCAAAAAAACCTGTAATCTCACGAGTTCAGGTTTCTCACAAATTATAGTCTCACGGCTTAAGAACTTGCACTTTCACGATTTAAGCCTCATCATGGATTAAGCCATATCACGCATTAACACCCTTCCCAAATGATCTTCAATAGCCATTATATATCTGTTAAGCTTATCGCTTACTTTTCTTTTGGCTAAATTAATGTAGCAGCTGCTCCATGAGTACATATCCATATGGACTCATGCACTAGAGAACATTTACACCAAAGCCTCACCATCGACAACTTCCAGGTACATCTCTGGATGGGGGGGCCATGGTGGGCGAAAGCTTGGTCAATGGTACAACCCATCGCCTGGAATTTTCCTTCAAATTACAAACCTCTCCAAAAGACGCCACCATCTTCACAAATCAATGAACTTCAATCCTTAGTGAAGATATCTATATTAGCCTTGCAAGTCGACATAATTCTTTCAAACCTGACCAACAATTGGCTACTTCAACACAGAGCAGTTCAATAAGCGTCTATATGACCCAATTCTTGTACTTCATGTAAATCTACTTCATAAGAGCACTTAAATATACATAAAAGCATAAAAAGCACATGGGCAGAAGAAGACAAGAATAGGTCCTACTCAACAATATTTGATAAGAGTCCTGCCACACAAAGGGATATCATCAAAAGCCAATTACTTCAAATGATGAATGTCGCTTCAATGAATCAAAGGAGGAACTGAGAATCACCATCTCGTTTTGATGATTAAGTCTATGTTCCTCCGGATCCTTCCCTCTCTTCTCTCCCATTATTAACATCTCTTAGTTTCCCCACTAACAAAAATCACATGTAACCTTGCCGATGAATGCCAAAAACAAATTGAGCAAAAAAAGAGCTCACATAAATATAAAAATGCAATCATTCGCAAAAACCCCCACCCTGTTAGGAATTCCCAATACACTACTAACCTCTTCATTCAATAACTAGCTTTTCTTATTTCTTCTGGAGGAACAAAGACAATTGAAAGTCACTCAACATCAAAGCCATTGACAAAGCTTGTTCATTCTTCCCACACAAAGGTCTTCAACGCGATCATGAGGATGCGATCGCCATCAGTAGGAAGGGGGAGATAATAATCCAATTCTAGGATTAACAAGAGCTACCACCATTATCTTACATCAAGGAATCACGATAGATACACCAAAGGGTCATACATTCAAGATATGATGCAATAGTGTCCAAAGCTACAACTTGGACGGGCGCCCGTAATGGTGTGACATAGTATTTATGGTGATTCCCGCTTCAAGAGAGTGTGGTAGTAGCAAGTTAGGATGAAGTCCTAAGTGACGTACTTCATGGATATATTATGAGAGTAGTCATTGTAATAGCATTAGGCTTTTATGGGCCTAAAGTGCCCGGTCATATATGTGTGAATGTGAACATTTATGGCCATGTATATAAGTGAATTTCTCTCATAATACAACATACTCTCCCATTGTGCAATTGAGTCTTGCTGTTGCTAATCCTCTTGGTAATCTCTCTCCCTAATGCATGCTAGTGAGTGTGTGTGAGTGAAGTGAGGTGAGAGAAGGGACGAGGACCCGTAGTGCAATGCGACGGTGTGACAACGCTCGCCATCGGGAGACGCGGTTGAATTGCTTCTCAAGGAGTTGTAGAGCTTCAAGACCTCAAGGGTTACGAGCTCGGCCATTGGAAAGATCCTCATGACAGTTTGTGGTTTACCAGGTAATCTCTTTTTGGATGTGTTTCAAGGAGGGTTAGGGTGAGCCATAATAGGGAGTATGTCAACCACATATTGGTTAACACATTCCTATGACAACTATGTCCACACACTTATGTAATGGGCGCCCGTGCTATATTACAAATCCCATCATTTGATGAGGGAGACACCCTAAAGACATTCCCAAGTATTGAGATTCAAAGGATAGATAAGAGAATCTTGGTCAGTTGGCCAAACCATAGAGAAAAGCCTTGTAACTATGTTTTGGGCACCTCGGGTCACTTACTCTCGAGGGCCTAGTGGGAAAAGGCTTGGAACTATAAAAGCCAATTTCTCTTGTTTGTAACTCATTCTCCCATTTGTGCAATAGAAGTGGAGTGTTCTCTCTCTCTCTCTCTCTCTCTCTCTCTCTCTCTCTTGCAACTCTAATCTAGCATGTATGGTGTGCTGAGGGTTAGGGTTTGGGAGTGCTAATCACTTATTCCCTCCTGCTTCCCTCTTGCTTCCTCTCTCTCTCTCTCTCTCTCTCTCTCTCTCTCTCTCTCTCTCTCTCTCTCTCTCTCTCTCTATTAGGCTAACCATTGCGATCCTCTTCCGCGGGAGATCCCACATGATCTTCGCGATGAGAGAGCTTGCATCACCCGTTGGACTAAAGTAACCGCTTCGGTGTGACAACGAGTGTGGGAGGACAACGTTCTAATAATGTGTCATCTTTACAGATCACATTGGTGGACTTATGGTGTTCTTTAATAGTCATCTTGTATATACAAAGTGATGAGATAACGTTAAGGGGTCTTCACGTAGGCCCTTAGCCCATAACTCAAATTTTTTAAGTCTATTCTCTAAGGGCTCTTCACACGAAGGTCCTTCCATTATTTATGATTATTGTGGGGGGATGTAAAAAGTGTGAAGAAGAAGAGGAGGAAACTAAAGAATAAGAATTCCTTCTTTTCTTCGTCTTCTTTTTCCATGCATGTGAAGAAGAAAAAGAAGACGATCGAGACGAATAAGAAGCTATGCCTTGTTGCTTCTTCCATGGTAGGCAAAAGCCTAGTTTATGGTACAACGAGGGTACAACCCATGACCTGGATGTCCCTTAAAAGGTGCAAGCCATTAGTTTGTCCTTTTTTAGACCTCACCAGCAACAAACGAGCACCAGTTTGTCCTTTTTTAGACCTCACCAGCAACAAACGAGCACCTTCAACAATAACCTCTTCACCATAAAATATACCACACTTCTCTCAAAAAGGTGAAGAACCATAGATTGCTTAATCTTGACGCCTTGATTACAGTAATAGTTTTTAATTTTAAATGAGTAGCACTGATTTGTGAGATGTAAGAAAAAAAGTTATTTTAATAAAATAATTAGAAATTGTAATTTCTCTCAATAATTAGCAAAATTTTAATTTTGATAATTTATCCTCGATTAATGTTTCTACCTACTTCCAGCTATGACTCCTAATGTTGATCTACATTGTAATTAAACTAATTAAACTAATTAATCTATTTAATTGAGCTCTTTTATAGGACCATAGAGAATGCATAAAAAGTTAATTAATATATGCTTATTGAAAAATATGTAATTAATCAACTAATTAATGTAATAGGTGCTATTAAGCTACTGCTAAATACTATTTTACACTTTAATCATAAAAAAACCACTTAACAACAAATCCATGTTGATGTACAGAGAAGAGAAACCACTAACATGCCCCTTAATCACACCTTGATATCTCCTTAATCCCACTCCCACTATCATGTTCCCAGCAAATCTACAATGTTAACCCACATAAAAAATTTAAAAAAAACAAAAAAAAACACTCATCAATCCTTTACCTGAAATTCCTTCCTAACACACCTTATCTAAAACCCATTATATGCATAGTGTTGCAACTTGCTTAAAATGGGGAAATTTTTGAAAAGACTAGTATGCTAAAGATCTTGCACCTAGGAGCTTAGGAAGCAAATTCCCCGGCAACAATACCAATGTTGACTCCTCTTATCTACAATCTTAACACATGCTCAAAATTGAAAACCCCACACAAATAGCATGTGGAAACCAAGGAGAAGCAAAAATTATTGTCTGTAAATGTCATAGGGAGTGTAGTTACAACCCAGAGAGAAGTTAATGAAGAAGCTTCTCTAATCAATAGAGCACAAATCTTTTTCCAGCTCCTTGGTCCATTCCACAGGCTTGTACTTGTTGTACTTGCCTTTCTTTACCCCTTTAGGAAGATTCAATAGTGGTAAATATTTTTTTTACATAATTCCGTGAAGAAGTTCATAAATCTCAACAAGGATTAACCTAGGTGATGGTCCTTAATATTAGCCACTCACCCACTTACCTAACCTTCTTATAATCAATGTAGACACCGTTAATAGTAATAGTGTGTCCCAGGTACATCATCTCTTACTTAAAGAAATCGCGCTTACTCTCTTTAAGACTTCTTTTTTTAAGAATATCTAACACGATTCTCAAATGTTGAGCATGTTCCTTAAGGGTCCTAAAATATACAAGGATGTCATCCAAAAGGACTAGCATAAATTTTCCTAGATATGAATAAAAAACATATATCAACATTTTTCGAAAACTAGTTGGTGCATTCCTAAGTCCAAATGGTAAGACCAAGAACTCTAAATGCTCATACTTGGTTCTAAAACCCATCTTAAGATATTGTAGTCAAAAACTAAGAATTCTAAATGCCCATACATATCTTAAAGACATCATCATCGTATGTCCTAATATGATGGTAACTATCCTTAGATCAATCTTTGTGAAGCATCACTCACTCAACAAAGCCAATCGATAATGTCATCTATCCTTGGAAAAGTATATTTATTCTTAACAGTGAATTTGTTAATAAGACCTTTATAATCCACACACATTCTTTTTGTTTACTAGAAGAACTAGTTCTCCCCATGATAACTTGCTAGGCCTCACATGTGCCATCAATCTCTGTGATATATCTCTCGCTTCTTAACTTGCTAGACCTCACATATATTATTTTTGTCTATTAGAAGTACTAGTTCTCCACATGACAACTTGCCAGGCCTCACATGCCCCATCAGGAGGTACTCTTGAAGCTATCTAGTGACTTCATCCTCCTTAGGTTATCATCGAGAGGTACTCTTAAAGTTGTCTAGCAACTTCATCCTCCTCAGGTGTTGACTCAACTTGTAAGTTATTCATCTCATCACTTTCAAAATAGTATTAAAGCTTATTCATGGTCACTTTTGGCTATCCTTTGTGGTCTTATCTAAGGAAGAATGGTTGTTCCTCATCCTCTTCCACCAACACTTGCTATGTGGGATCTTAGATGGGACCACTTGTCCAGTCGAATAAGTCTCTCCAAAGTTAAGAATGTCCTTGTGATGAAAGAAAACTTATCGAGACTCAAACTTTTGAGGATAAGAAGGCTATAAGGTTTAATATATCCTAGGGGAAATATTTATACTCACTTCTGATGGGCTACTCTAGCCTTTTGGGGTCTGTGCCTTGAGATCTTATCCTCAAAGTTTTGAAGGATAAAAAGGCTATGAGGCTTACTATGTCCCGTGGCAATATTTATACTCCCTTCTCATCGGTTACTATAGCCTTTTGGGGTTTATGCCTCAAGATCTTTAGCTACTTACTTCGAGGTTAAAGCTTGATCTTTAGTAGAAGCCTTGGATGTTCCCTTGGCTACTACCCTCATCTTAGCTTGGAGCCTTGTGATGGTTTTAGCAGCCTTAGATGTTCCCTTAGCTACTACCCTCGTCTTAGCTTGGAGCATCGTATTAGCATAAGGGGCAGTGTATGAATTAATCCTCCTCAGTTGTACACTCAATAACTTAAGACTTGCCTTATCTTTGAGCCTTATGATGGCATTAAGGAAGACTTCATGAATTAGTCCTCCTTGTACAATCAACAAGTTAAGTGGATCATGCTACATCTTAGGAAATTCTCACTTTGTTGGGATAATCCTTGAAAAGCATGTTTGTATCCACCCTTGTAACATGTGCCTCCATAAGGAATAACATTACGGTTTGGCACTGATTTGCGTGGAAATGGAGTTGGGATACTTGGTGTGTGGACAGGCCTTACGAGGACACTCATTGTTTGCTAACATAGTGTAGGCCCTTGTAATGGAAACATTGAAGAGGTGGCCCTTGTGGCATTTTATTTAAGTCTCTCACTCTTTGTTGTACCATAACTTTGAATAAGGAGGCATAGTCCATGGTTGGAGGCTAAATTGTATTGCATTTCTTGAGACTGATTATAAATCAATGAATATACAATAAATCGGGGGGATCTGGAGATTACATCTTATATGGAGATACTTAGTTCTAGAAATGTAGTCTTGCATGATCTCACTGCATAGTTTCATCTTCCTTATACTTGAGGTTATACATTTGTGCAATGGGGATCCATTTAGCTCCACTAGGAGTTTTCCTTTTCAAGTGGGTTTAGTTCCCTAAACCACTGGTTTGCTTTGCCTTCAATGCAAAGGTCAAATGAGCATATCTTGGTGCGATCATCAATCCTTTCCATGGCTTCGTAAGCTTGAACAATCTTTTATAGGTACTAAATAGGGTTTCTAATTCCATCAAATTTGGTCATCATCCTTGATCAATCTTTTCTAGGTACTAAATAGAGAGGAAAGGAACTAGAACTTGGTTTCATGGGTGAAGAAGCTTCCATAGTGATCTCCTTGAGGAGGTGGGACTCCTACTTGCACTATGTGTGCTTGTTGTGATTGGTTTATGGATTGCCCACCCCCTAAATTTCCACAATTGTGGTGATTGGTTAGGAAAAGTTTAAAAATTTGTGGCATCTAACATGGTTCTACTTAGAGCAAACCTTGAGATTTGATATCTGGCTCCTGCTCCTTCAGCACTTCTTCATCATTGTAGCTTTGCTTAAAGATAGGGCAGGTTAATGCCATTTTCATGAAGTTAATGGCATATTCTCTGAGCTTGTTTGTGAATCTGGGGCTTAGAGGACCATGGTAGTTCCCGTTCCACCTATGTTTACATTTAATTAGCTCATTTTATCCTAAATCTCCTTGCTTGAGGTAGATTCAAAGGAGTCCTACCTTCTTAATAGGGGGAGCACTCTTTTGAGTGTGAGTGCTGGTCTTAAAGCTCCTCTCTTGAGGTAGATCTAAAGGAATCTTACCCTTTTTAATAAGGGAGCAGTCTGTTGTTGAGTGCTACTTGTTTAATGGGTCTTAAGGCTAGTGGGTTTGAGGAGGTATGGCTTGATGCACTATAGTCCACTGAATTTTGTTTTTCAACAATTAGTTTGATTTCTCTCTGGTGGTGAATCAATCTCTAAGTACGTAGGCTTGAATGGATTCAGACATGTGTTTTCTATCCAAGTTGTGAGTTTAATTTTTTTTGTTTGATTAACTATTATTATTTTTATAGGTTCATGATGTTTGTGGCCTCACAGATTATGCCTTGTGGGCTCACATCTGGTGGATCAATCCTTTTTTATATGAAATATGCTTATTTAGTTTTGCTGAGCTAGAGGCTCATGTGGTTTTGGTGAGCTAGAGACACATCATGACAATTAAGCTCACACACATCTATGGGCTCATATCTTATAGGATCACACCTGTTTTTGTGAGCTCATGCCTATGGGCTCATGCTTTGTGGGCTCACCCCTTGCTTGGGTTCATGGAATTTTTAATGAAATAGGCTCACAAATTTTGATTTTTATGAATAGTCATACCTGGGCATGGATTTCAAGTAGTGTATGGGCCTTCGGGCCTATGAGAAGGATGGTCATCAATTACTGGAAAAAGTAATTGTACTTAATGGTCCACAAATAACTTGTGAAGAACTCTAGACTCACATCTCACATCTCTAGACTCATGGCTTATGTCTATAGCTCTCATGCTTGCAGGCTCTACTGCTTACATCTACAAGTTCGTCTCTATAGGTTCATTGCTCATGTCTACATGCTCACAGCTCTCTTA
Source organism: Cibotium barometz (assembly GCF_041138505.1). NCBI lineage: Eukaryota > Viridiplantae > Streptophyta > Polypodiopsida > Cyatheales > Cibotiaceae > Cibotium > Cibotium barometz. Next base: position 16,802,437 of record NC_141052.1, read on the forward strand.
TGGCTCAGGTCTCACAACTAATGTATTTTTTTTTCACAAGAATCTAGGCTCACTTCTCCCAACCTAAGATTCGGCTTGGTTTTTGGAGTTTTTGTGGGCTCACTTCTCCCAAACCGAGAGGTGATTTGGCCTAGCTTTTTGGGTTTTTTGTGGTTTCTTGGACTTAAATGGGAGTAATTAAGATTCTTAATCTTAATTAATGGAATTTATATTAGCAATTATGCATTTTTTTGCTGTATTTAGTTGATTTTACATGCTCTAAGCTACCAATTTCAATAATGCATGCTTTAAGCTACTAATTTCAATAATGTGTATTGTTTTATTTATTTTTGGTTGATTTTACATGCTCTAAGCTACTAATTTCAATAATGCATGAACAAAAGTCACAAATTTTCTCACTCTAATCCTTTCTAAATGAAGTTCATTGCTTATGTATTTGGATCACTCCTAATCTTAAATGCTTGATTAAATGCAATAAAATAAAAGACTTGTGGGCTTCAAAATCATGCAAATCACCAAAGAAATAAGCATTTCTTCCTTCCAACATATGCAAATAGAATGATCTAATGTAAACAAACTTCAAAACAAAATAATAAATAATAAAACTAACACATCCAAGGCTCCAAAACCATAAGTTATTGAAAGTGTGACCTTTGAATCAAGATCATATGTTTTTTTTTCATAGTGTGACCTCTTGATCAACACTAGGTAATGTTGGGTGATCCTAATAGCGTGAAATGGATGGAAAAAGGAGCTAAGCCTTGGGGGGGGTGTGCATGTGCGTTTGTGTGCATGCACATGTGTGTGTGAAGAAGCTGTAAGCCAAGGCCAGTCAAGCAAAATTGAGTAAATCTCACTTCATTCATGCCTTCAAGTGAAGCCACTCTCTAAAGAGGCATGTGTACCATTACCCCCTGAAGATAGGCATAAAAGGAGGTGATAGAGAACAAACCTCTACATTTGTAACCTCCTTAACCAAACCTATACCTTTGTCACTTCCTTAATCAAACTTCTACCTTTGTCACTTCCTTAACCACCTACCCCACATATTAGTCCTATGAATCAATTATTGGTTGAAGAAATTCCAAATCGAGAATATGAGTCCAAATTTTAATAATTCAAATACCAAATGTTACACCAAGACCAAGCTATTGTTTAGTCCAAAGTGATCAACCTATTTTGATTTTTCAAGCTAGAACTTAACCCAATTGAAGGGACATAAAAATTAATAAAGTGATTGTTGCTAACAAATACTAAGTATAGCATGGAATGGTGGAATGTTGAGTTAAACAAAGGTTTACTAACCTGCCACCATTGGACACAATTGGTGACATCTTCCTTAATTTCCTTTACTCAATGGAGTATATGTACAAACACTACCCCTTAAATCAACATGCCAACATGCCACCACTCATGACATCTCCCTTAATTTCCTTTACTCAATAAAGTAAATGTACAAACATTACCACTTAAGTTAACACCTATAAGTACCACAACGAATCTCATACTGATAAATAGTTTGAATCTTCTAAGTATAAGGCATTGACACACACACAAACGCAAACACAAACACAATGGGCAGCGTTTGTGGTACTTAAGTTAACACCTATAAGTACCACAACGAATCTCATACTGATAAATAGTTTGAATCTTCTAAGTATAAGGCAGTATAAGGCATTGACACACACACAAACGCAAACACAAACACAATGGGCAGCGTTTATATCTTTATGAATTGCCTGCATTTGTTGCTCTAAGTTGCCAAGCATTTGACTGGTCATCTCGACCCTAATCAATGGGTTGGACCTAGTTTAAGCAATCTTGTCCGAGAGACGGACCTTGATTAGATTGGTATGAAGGAATTGGTCTCTGAATTTGGGTTCTAGACTTCCCTGTGCCCTTTTCATGGTAGGAGTCGGGCAGTCTTTTAACTGATCACCAAAACCTTGGCATCCAAAACACCGGTTCTCACTTCTGAACTCATTGTTCTGAATCCTTAAAACAGGTGGGCTCTTGATAAGGTATTCTGGGGAAAGTGTCTTCCCTTTTTAAACAAAATCTTTCTTTTATTTTAGAGAGGGAATAATTTTAAGATCAGAAAGGGAGATTCTTACTCATGTATACCTCGACGGTTGGGGGGAGGAATCTTACAAACTTCTACCCCACTTAAAAAGGTGCGAGATGTCCTCATCTCGCAAAGTAGAGGACAACTCTTTTTCTTAAGATCTAATTTATTCTGGGTTCCTTAGATTCTGGTCAACCCAACAGAATACTGGGATAAATATTCCTTATATAGAACTCATCATTAAATAATAATTCATTTAGATCATATCATTCCCACGATAATGGTCCATTAGACCGAAAAATTTCCTTCTGAACATTCCTCCATGGGAATTTCAGTTAAGTAAGTTATCAATTTGTCATCCCTTAACTTGATCTATCGTGACAAGTGTTAACAGTATGTAACGTACCCATCTTCTCTAATAAAGAAATGTCCATGTAATTATGAGTTTTTATGATATAAATATCAATGATTTTATTATTTGAGTCATTTCTACTTAGAATCTTCAAATTCTGAGCCCAAATTTGGAATCTGCGCGCGATTTTACCCTAATATAGGATTTTACAGCATCCAAAACGGACACCGGATCAAGCCTATACGCTAATTTTAATCATTTTAGTTAAAAAACGGCGACCTTTAAACCTTAATAAATGCACGACCGCACGTCCGATTGACGAACGGTCTGAACCCCTGCGACCAGGAGAACCTCCCGGACAAAAAAAATTTTCGCCTCCCGGGGCGGTCCGGCACGCAAATCGAGGCGGGCGCCCCAAATTTGGGTACCCCGTCCCAAAATTTGGTCCGTAAACACTTACTAGGGCGCCCGTACAATGGCCGCCCAAGAACCAAAGGACGACCGCCCACTGTATGGTCCACGCGTACGCTTAGGTGGACACCCGACCGGATAAGGTACATGCGTACCACTCCTTTCCCAGACAACCGACACCGTACCTTTCTCGTAGACCCATGCAGGCCACTGATCCATAGCCTTTGAAGGTACACCGTCCTTTCGTCCCTGCTTTGCGCAGCGCCCGTACCCTCACCCCTCAGCTATATAAACCCCCGAGGTGCTCCTCGGTCGGCACGCATTTCTGTGTAGCGTATGCCCTGTTGTGCTGCCGTCCGTACCGCCGTAGCGTACTTGCTGCAAGTACAGCCGCCCTTGCAGCCACCCCTCTCACACCCCCTCATTTGGCTCTTTTCAGATAAGCCGATTTTCCTCCATCCTCCTCTTGCCATGGGCCAGTGTCCTTAACTCTTCTCCCCCCCCCGCCCCCGTGTGAATAGACTTACAGAGAGGCTTGCAGCAACCCCTTCCAGCCCTCTCCACGTTTTTGCCTTTGCCCTTAAGGACATCTCACAATCCCCCCCCCCCATTTGCGTAGACTTTAGTAAGGGATTTTTGGCTCAAGCGAGGGTTCGTGCGCCATATTCTTTTGCTCATACGGTGAGCAAACGAGCTCGGAATGCAGATCCGACTGAAGCGTTTCGATCGCAGCAGCGAGCTCTACAAGGCGACGCCTAAGATGGCCTCATCCCGAAGACGGCAAAATATTACCTCAAGAGGCACACGTAACAACGAGATGGAGGGAGATGCGCCCAATGCGGCTCCAGTCCTCTCTTTTCAAGTCCCTCAAGGAAACGGTGGCCAGGTTAGCTTGGTTAATTTTCAAAAGAAGAGAATTTTCCTTAAATTAGTATTAATGAATGGTGTCTTTTTCTTTTAAAACGAGGACATAAAAGTTATATGAAATTACGAATTATGTGATGTTGTTTTCGATAAATTGCGTTGAAATTGCTATCTACATGAATTGTGAATGCTATACTTAAAAATTGCATTGAAGTTGTTATCTTTGGAATTCAAGATTTCTTTTGGCTTCAACGCTAACTCCGTTCCGTGCTTCTGTAGCCGGGCGGCGTCATTAGCAAAGCCCGGGAATGGCCCAAGGTATCCCTCATACCTTTGGGAGAATAAGGATCGCCGATTGAGGCGAGAGATTATGAGGCTGCCTAGTTCTGAGGGCCCAAGCTAGTGCGGTAAATAAGCCCACCCTAGTGTGCAGACATCCCTCTGAGGGGCGGGAGGATCGAGCGATGGAGCCTGAGAGGGCGACAGGCCGGCTTGAGTCCTCGCCAGCAGCCGACGATGAGGTGTATGGTCCCGTAGGGTTATGCCCAGCATGTAGAGGCTGGAAGGCCGAATTCTAGATCATCGGCAGAATAAGAATAAGAGAGCCGGATTGGCTTGTATGGAAATGGATTCATGTATAAACTTTTTATATAATTGCATCTTGTCTTTGGTATGATTGTATTGTGTAAGGAAGCTGTTATAACGAACCTTGTGAAGAAGGGCCCTAATTAAGGAATATGTTTATTTATGTCAAACAGTGTGGTAGTATTAATTAGAAAACAAATTGATGCGTGAGTAGGGTGGAAAGTGGGAGGATGGAATGCCCTGACGGCACCATCCTACGGATGGGTGGACCCGATTAGTCGGGTAGCTTTCCAATAGATTAAGTGAAAGCCCTACGTTAGATAGTTAGGTTCTTGGGCAACTCTATTCTAGAAAACTAGGTCAGCGCGGGCTGTGCCTTACATAAGATGAGGAAAAAAGCGTTGTCTCTAGACATCAAGTCTAGTAGTTGCCCAATTTTTGATCAATTGCCCTATGGGTGATTTGATGTTTAGGAAATCACGGTCCCCCTGCGGAATAGAGCTAGGTCATACCTATGAATCGTATCCTTGAATCTCTACAGGGTCAAGGTGTCGATGAATAGGAAATTTTTCCCAAGATAAGACTTAGCGGACTATCTTAAGTGTTTCTCCCATTTTTAAAGGGAGGAACCTTACAATTGGTATCAGAGCAAGTTTGGCTCCTAGGAATTACAGTTTAAGGACTGTTTTGTAATAAATGTTTTACCTAACATAATGCTAATTAGTAAAGACATCCTACTAAAACAAATAAATTAAATCGATGTTTGAATGATTGTAGGAAGAGGAAGATGCCTACTCCAAATTTCTAGTTTTCCAATGCATCTTCGAGACTGCTAGTCACTCCTCGAATTTCGAGTTTCGCGACACCATGGTGCAGATATTAGAGAAGATATCCCTCCCTCATTTCTCTCGTATTCAGAGAGGATGGGGTAGAGATTTCTGGAGTCGTGGGCCGAGATACTTCATCATCCGAGCAGATCAGATTGGGAACCTTACCACCGACCTTAAGCGGATTCGTTGGATTGAGAAGCTGAAGATGATCCGCTTATTTTGGTTCGTCGGTACCCCCAGGCCCGACACCTCGGTGACTATATGGGGTTCGCATACCTCAGGATCGTTGGGTGTATGACAAAGTGATGCAGGTCTTACCTGCTCTGCTGATAGAGTAGCAGTGTTGGGACCTACCCCAATCCAGAGTTTACCACCCTTACCATCAGTTTTTAGAGTCTTAGAAACTACAGCGGAACCCCCATATTTCACATATGTGGACCGCTCTACCCTTATGTCACAGTGAAGCCTAGGAATTTCCCTTGATGTGAAATAAGACTAATTATATTAGTCTCAGATCTTTGTAATAAAACTTGTCCTTGTAAATATTTGGAAATAAAATAATTTCAATGGTTTTACTCTCCAGCATTGTGCAAATATGAATCTTGTGATCTTAAAAATTGTTTTTACGATGATGGCCAGGATGACCACCCTCCACTTCCCAATGCGCTTTATACCGATAACCAGGAGAAGAAGCTCCTGCTCAAGCAAATGCAACCTCCCTCCTTTAAAGGAGAAGGTTCAAAGGTTGAGAAGGATGCTGAAGTCTGGATCGAGGCGATGGACGATTATTTCTCTGCTGCTGCTGGTACTAGAGTAGAAAATCAGTCTATGCTTGCACGGTTTCGCCTCACTGGAGATGCTAAACTCTGGTGGAAACAGTGGTGCCGTGACAAGAAAGTCACCGAGCATTCTCAAACGTGGGAAGACATCAAGCAGGCAATGAAGGAAAGATATCTTCCTCCATCCCATGAATCCATAAAGATGAATGAGTTCTTTAGTCTTAGACAGTGCAGCTTAACTCTTGAGGACTACTATTCCAAATTCATTACCCTTCGGAAGTATGCCCCAGCTATGACTACTTCCCCAGCAAGTGGCTCGTTTCTGCCAAGGGCTAAATGAACCCCTAGATTCCCGCCTTGAAGCAATGAGGCCAAGCACATTATAGGATGCTCTCATATGAGCTAAGCCCCTTGTGAAAGAAATGAAGGCTAACAAACCGAAGAATCAAAAGAGATCTTACCCTGAGGCAAACCTTAGAGATCAACCCTACAAGAAACCCTACAAGAAACCCCAGCAAGTGGCTCGTTTCTGCCAAGGGCTAAATGAACCCCTAGATTCCCGCCTTGAAGCAATGAGGCCAAGCACATTATAGGATGCTCTCATACGAGCTAAGCCCCTTGTGAAAGAAATGAAGGCTAACAAACCGAAGAATCAAAAGAGATCTTACCCTGAGGCAAACCTTAGAGATCAACCCTACAAGAAACCTCAACAGAATTTTCCCTACTACAACAGAGGGCGACAAGGCAACTCTTTTGCCCCCCGCTTGTATGCTGCTTCTTCCAGAGAAGGCCCTCTGTGTTTTGAGTGCAATGAGCCGGGACACTTTAGAGCCAACTGTCCCAAGATGGCAACATCATTTCCCCAAGGTAACAGAGGAAATCAAGGCCGTGGAACCCCTACCCACCAAGGTGCAAGAGGCAGTGGTCGTGGCAGAGGCCGCGGAGGAACAGTTGCTAGAACTGCCTGTGTTATAAGTGAAGAACCAACCTTGGAAGAGGCTGAAGAAGAGCGCGCCACCGTCCATGCGGCAGTAGAACACCAAGGTCCGAATAAACAATTTGGTGTAATCCAAGCCCCCGCCACTCATCACGGTAAGCCATTTCAGCTTTTGATTGATTGTGGCAGTACCCATTCATTCCTTTCTCCTAAGTGCTTGCAAAAATTAAACTTGAGTCAAAAATCAGCTAGAAAAATGATTGTAGAGTTAGCCAGTGGGAAAGAAGTAGTATCTCGCCACTCTATAGGAAACCTTGATTTTGAGCTGGGTAATGAGCAAACTCATGGTCACTTTAGAGTCTTGCCACTAGGAATTTATGATGGAATCCTTGGGATGGACTGGTTAATTGCAAACAAAGCTAGCATTCATTGTAACCAGGGGAGTATCACTTTTGAAAATGAGCATGGCCAAGTAATATCTGTTCAGGGAATCACAGGAAAACCTAAGTCTAGGGTAGTCAAGGCAAAACATCTTCTCAAGGGGACACGTAAGGGTCAGCAAGTTTTCTTAGTCAAACTCAACAAAGTCATTGAACCTAGTATGGAGACAGAACCCTCTTGGCTCCAAGAGTTCTCTGACATCTTCCCTGACGAGCTTACAGGGTTACCGCCTCCTCGAGAAGTCGACCATGAAATCGAGGTGATCCCTGGAGCCCAACCCGTCTCAAAAACTCCCTATAGAATGTCCCTTCCTGAAGCCATTGAACTTAAGGAGCAACTTTCCCAACCCATTGAACAAGGATTTGTTCCCTCTCCGTGGGGAGCACCTGTTCTTTTCCAAAAAAAGAAGGACGGGACTCTTCGCCTCTGCATAGATTATCGAGGGCTAAATCAAGTCACTGTCAAGAATAAGTATCCTATCCCTCGCATCGATGAACTTCTTGATAGGCTTCATGGGACCAAAGTCTTCTCAAAAATAGATTTGAGGTCTGGTTACTATCAGATCAAAGTCAAGGAAGCAGATATACCCAAAACAGCCTTTAATACCCGTTATGGCCACTATGAGTTTACTGTAATGTCATTCGGGTTAACCAATGCTCCTGCAACCTTCAACCGCCTAATGCAAGATATATTCCGCCCGTACTTGGATGAGTTTGTGCTTGTTTTCTTTGATGACATCCTAATCTACTCCAAATCAATGGAAGAGCATGAGGAGCATGTGCGTAGAGTTCTGCAATTGCTGTGCAGACACAAACTCTATGCCAAGAAGAGCAAATGTACCTTCTTTACTCATCAAATTGAGTATCTTGGATTCATCGTCTCCAAAGACGGCATCTCGGTAGACCCCGCCAAGGTCAAGGATATTCTAGAATGGCCACCCCCTAAATCAGTTCGTGAAGTTCGTGGATTCTTGGGAATCACGGGTTGGTATAGGATTTTTATCAAATATTATGCCTTGGTAGCTGCACCCTTGACAGATCTTCTTAAGAAGGATTGCAAAATAGTGTGGCTGCCAATCCATCAAAATAGCTTTGATCAGCTCAAAGTCATTATTACTTCTGCCCCAGTCTTAAAGCTTCCTGATTTCTCCAAGGAATTTGAAGTGGTTACCGATGCTAGTAGTCTAGCACTTGGTGGTGTCTTAGGCCAAGAAGGAAGACCAGTCGCTTATACTTCCTGCTGCTGCAAGCTGAAGCAATATGAAGCAAACTATGCCACCCATGATTTGGAACTCTTAGCAGTTGTTCATTGCCTCAAATTATGGAGACATTATCTCTTGGGAGGCAAATTACAGCTTGTAACTGACCACAAAAGTCTAAAGTGGATCTTCACCCAGCCTAACCTCAACATGCGGCAAAGGAGATGGATTGAAATTCTACAAGAATATGATTTCGACATCAAATTCCGCCCTCGGAAAGATAATGTGGTAGCTAATGCACTTAGCCGCAAATCTTTCTTGAATGCAATTTCGATAATAATCCCATACTGGTCAAGCAGAAGGAGTTTTCATTGGGCAGGCTTGAAAAATGATGTGCTTCGGTACTTGAAACAATGTCTCTCATGCCAAAGGATCAAGGCTGAAAGGGTCAAGATGCCTGGAAAGCTTCAACCCTTAGATATTCCCCAAATGAAGTGGGAGTGCATTAGTATGGATTTTGTCACAAGTCTCCCCACTGTTCAAGGAGGATATGACTCCATTCTAGTAGTAGTGGACTTACTTACCAAAGTAGCTCACCTTATACCAGCAAAAAAGACCTTCAAAGCTTCTGATGTTGCTCGAATATTCATCAAGGAAGTCCTCAAACTTCATGGTCTCCCAAAAAGGATAGTAAGTGATCGGGATTCTGACTTCACCTCAAAATTCTGGCAGTCTCTATTTCAAGCTCTGGGGACTCAACTTTGCTTTAGCACAGCTTATCATCCAGAGACCGATGGCCATACTGAGAGAGTCAATCAAGTAATTGAAGACATTCTCAGAGCATACTGTGGACAGGAACCCAGAAGGTGGATTCAATACCTTCCTCTGGTAGAATTTGCCTACAATGCGTCTTATCATCAAAGCATAGGAATGTCACCATTCAAAGCACTCTATGGGCAAGAATGCTTGTCTCCTCTAAATTTCTCTGATCCGACCATAAGAGTTGAGGCATCCAGGAAAATGCTCGAAGAAATGGAGGAACAAACCAAGGCTATCCAAAAGGATATTAAAGCTGCCCAAGATCGACAAAAGCATTATGCTGACAAACAAGAGGTCTGAAAGGATCTTCAAGGAAGGAGACAAAGTTCTTCTACGGGTGTGACCCAAAGGAAGTTCTCTATCACTTGGGAAATATAAGAAGCTCAGCCCTAGGTATTGTGGTCCTTATACAGTTATCAAGTGTCTAGGTAAAAGTGCCTATAAACTCCAACTCCCAGCCCATATCAAAGTCCATAATGTATTTCATGTAAGTTTATTGAAACCATATGTCCCCAGTCTCGATCATATTCTTGATGATGAACAAGTTGTAATCCCTACTCAAGGAGTCCTTGAATTACAGCCCAGTAGCATCATAGATTCCAGGGAAAGGCAACTCCGAAATAGAACTCTTGTAGAACATCTAGTTCAGTGGAAAGATTACCCTGAAGAGGATGCAACTTGGGAAGATGAAGCTACACTCTTAAAGGATTATCCCCAATTCATGACGAGATGAGGACATCTCGATTTCTTTAAAGGGGGAAGGATGTAACGTACCCATCTTCACTAATAAAGAAATGTCCATGTAATTATGAGTTTTTATTGTATAAATATCAATGATTTTATTATTTGAGTCATTTCTACTTAGAATCTTCAAATTCTGAGCCCAAATTTGGAATCTGCGCGCAATTTTACCCTAATATAGGATTTTACAGCATCCAAAACGGACACCGGATCAAGCCTATACGCTAATTTTAATCATTTTAGTTAAAAAACGACGACCTTTAAACCTTAATAAATGCACGACCGCAGGTCCGATTGACGAATGGTCTGAACCCCTGCGACCAGGAGAACCTCGCGGACAAAAAAAAAATTTCGCCCCCCGGGGCGGTCCGACACGCAAATCGAGGCGGGTGCCCCAAATTTGGGTACCCCGCTCCAAAATTTGGTCCGTACACACTTACTAGGGCGCCCGTACAATGGCCGCCCAAGAACCAAAGGATGGCCGCCCACTGTATGGTCCACGCGTACGCTTAGGTGGACACCCAGACCGGATAAGGTACATGCGTACCACTCCTTTCCCAAACAACCGACACCGTACCTTTCCCGTAGACCCATGCAGGCCACTGATCCATAGCCTTTGAAGGTACACCGTCCTTTCGTCCCTGCTTTGCGCAGCGCCCGTACCCTCACCCCTCAGCTATATAAACCCCCGGGGTGCTCCTCGGTCGGCACGCATTTCTGTGTAGCGTATGCCCTGTTGTGCTGTCGTCCGTACCGCCGTAGCGTACTTGCTGCAAGTACAGCCGCCCTTGCAGCCACCCCTCTCACACCCCCTCATTTGGCTCTTTTCAGATAAGCCAATTTTCCTCCATCCTCCTCTTGCCATGGGCCAGTGTCCTTAACTCTTCTCCCCCCCCCCCCCCCCCCGTGTGAATAGACTTACAGAGAGGCTTGCAGCAACCCCTTCCAGCGCTCTCCACGTTTTTGCCTTTGCCCTTAAGGACATCTCACAATCCCCCCCCCCCATTTGCGTAGACTTTAGTAAGGGATTTTTGGCTCAAGCGAGGGTTCGTGCGCCATATTCTTTTGCTCATACGGTGAGCAAACGAGCTCGGAATTCAGATCCGACTGAAGCGTTTCGATCGCAGCAGCAAGCTCTACAAGGCGACGCCTAAGATGGCCTCATCCCGGAGACGGAAAAATATTGCCTCAAGAGGCACGAGATGGAGGGAGATGCGCCCAATGCGGCTCCAGTCCTCTCTTTTCAAGTCCCTCAAGGAAACGGTGGCCAGGTTAGCTTGGTTAATTTTCAAAAGAAGAGAATTTTTCTTAAATTAGAATTAATGAATGGTGTCTTTTTCTTTTAAAACGAGGACATAAAAGTTATATGAAATTACGAATTATGTGATGTTGTTTTCGATAAATTGCGTTGAAATTGCTATCTTCATGAATTGTGAATGCTATACTTAGAAAATTGCATTGAAGTTGTTATCTTTGGAATTCAAGATTTCGTTTGGCTTCAACGCTAACTCCTTTCCGTGCTTGTGTAGCCGGGCGGCGTCATTAGCAAAGCCCGGGAATGGCCCAAGGTATCCCTCATACCTTTGGGAGAATAAGAATCGCCGATTGAGGCGAGAGATTATGAGGCTGCCTAGTTCTGAGGGCCCAGGCTAGTGCGGTAAATAAGCCCACCCTAGTGTGCAGACATCCCTCTGAGGGGCAGGAGGATCGAGTGATGGAGCCTGAGAGGGCGACAGGCCGGCTTGAGTCCTCGCCAGCAGTCGACGATGAGGTGTATGGTCCCGTAGGGTTATGCCCAGCATGTAGAGGCTGGAAGGTCGAATTCTAGATCATCGGCAAAATAAGAATAAGAGAGCCGGATTGGCTTGTATGGAAATGGATTCATGTATAAACTTTTTATATAATTGCATCTTGTCTTTGGTATGATTGTATTGTGTAAGGAAGCTGTTATAACGAACCTTGTGAAGAAGGGCCCTAATTAAGGAATATGTTTATTTATGTCAAACAGTGTGGTAGTATTAATTAGAAAACAAATTGATGCGTGAGTAGGGTGGAAAGTGGGAGGATGGAATGCCCTGACGGCACCATCCTACGGATGGGTGGACCCGATTAGTCGGGTAGCTTTCCAATAGATTAAGTGAAAGCCCTACGTTAGATAGTTAGGTTCTTGGGCAACTCTATTCTAGAAAACTAGGTCAGCGGCTGTGCCTTGCATAAGATGAGGAAAAAAGCGTTGTCTCTAGACATCAAGTCTAGTAGTTGCCCAATTTTTGATCAATTGCCCTATGGGTGATTTGATGTTTAGGAAATCACGCTCCCCCTGCGGGATAGAGCTAGGTCATACCTATGAATCGTATCCTTGAATCTCTACAGGGTCAAGGTGTCGATGAATAGGAAATTTTTCCCAAGATAAGACTTAGCGGACTATCTTAAGTGTTTCTCCCATTTTTAAAGGGAGGAACCTTACACAGTAGCAATTTGACAGCACAATCCACTAATCTCATAGTGATTTGCTGAAATCATTATCATCATTCTAGTTATGAGTATCATCACCCACAGGGACTCGTCCCATTCATCCTCATTGTGGTTTCGCTCAGGTTATTATATTTCAACTAAATTTCAGAAATCATCATTTTTCAATCAGAATCCAAATCAATTCATCAATTCTCAAACAAAATTAAAAATCATATCAACCACATTCGAAATCATCATCTGGATAGCATTAACGCTTATAATTTCAAGTCTTAGATTTACTCGTATATACTGTCAGTAAAGAGCTGTAGTTATACTCTCGGTATATACAGGTAGTCATGATACTTGGAACTATAAGATAGATACCATCATGTCTAGGCCTCAAGCAAGTCAGGGTTCCATACAATTGCGGTACTTCCATCTGAAAACCCAATTACTAAATTACAAATTTTTCAGTTTGAATATCAAATTTATGAATTATATCACACAATTACAACCTTTTTGTGTTTCTTGATAAATTTTTGACATATTTGGCTTCTCAATTGATCTTTATTAGCCAATTGCTCTGATGATTGTATCCTGTGACGTCAAAATACTCTTCCAAGGCTTCCACCCATTTTTCCACAGCCTTGCCCAGGTTCTCCCCTTCTCCTTTGAAGGGTCTTGGCTGAGTCCTATGAAGAGCCTTACGAACATCAAGGTCAAGCTCGTCATCTTCAGAGACAAGGTCTGGCTGACGGACCACGGTTTCCTCGTCTTATGATTCTGCCAAAATTTATATATTAAATTTTTATTTTGATATTATTCACGAGATCCTAAGACTTAAGAGTTCGAAAAACAATTTCTTATACAAGACAAGATCTTAATGGAGATCTATGACATATGTCCGATAACAGATTTTTTTTCTTTATCAGCAGATCGTCCGCCGTAAACAATCATTTATACAACAGGAAATTTTTCACCGGAAAACATTTCTTTATTTATATAAAAGTTGCAATATGTACATAGAGCAACTCGGCTGTAAGTTCAAAATCTCCTCGGGAGACATATAAGAGGACCGTACTGGGCCATAGTCATGCCCTGTTACATAAGTTCTCTAACTGCGAAGAGGACCGTACTGGACCGTACTGGGCCATAGTCATGCCCTGTTACATAAGTTCTCTAACTGCGAAGGGAGCTATTATTTTCTCCTTAGGGATAAATCGACTAAGGAGTCTATAAATTCGACATGAAAGTCTGAAATTTCGAGGCGTCGAATGATATAGAATGACACCACGCACCATTTTTAGCTTTAACAAGATCATAGCCAATGAGAGAATATAAATCCGCGAAATGGCGTGCGAGTCTTGCTTGGCTTGTTTGAGTTGAAGCGGAAGAGATGAGTTGTTCGAAGGCAGCGAACGCAGTCATATCTTGAGACTAGGTGAGGTCGGGAATACCAGATAAGTAGGGAACTTCCATCTATAAAAAAAAAATCTTTGATTAAAAATTCTTCATTAAAGAGGCTTACGGAATGAAAATACATTATGAAAAATACTTTTTCTGAATTTTTATTATCAATTTATGATAAGAATTTGCTTATCCGTATTAGTTTTAAACCTGCTCTGATACCAACTGTGAGATCCCTGTCCCCACCATGCGACGGATTCGGGGTACTAGCAGCGGAAGTAGCACATCTTGCGTGGGCCAGGGTCCCACACTCGGGGCCTCGCCCACGGATATCCGGACAAGAGACTAATCCGTCGGTTTTTCCAAAACCAAACCCGAAAAAAACTTCCCTTATCCGGAAAACACGGGCGATTCCACCAGGATAACTTTTACTCTAACGTAGTCAAGACCATTTCTGATCAAACTGATCCGACTGCATCTATAAAGATACTTGGTCAGATCAAGGAAGAAACTTGCACTTGGATCATTGGAATCAACGCTTTTTTCCCCATCAAGAGGCACAGCCGTTGATTCCTATCCATAGAACAATTACTATCTGGATTTACTTTATCTATCGTAGTAACAAAAATTGAGTCTCGATTTACGGATCCATCAGTCCAGCCTAACGCCATCCAGTCCCATGGGTTAGCCAACCTCCCAACACTGTAGTGATGGGATCCAATTAGGAATTTGGTTAGGTTTTGTCCCGGGTACCAAGGAAAAGAGTTCCAACGCCCCCTAGCCGGAAGTTTCATGCACATAAAACTAGTCACACCACTTACACACCCAATATGAAATTGCCTTTTTCTCAGCATCAACTAACTTAAAAACAATCCTTTAATGAAACCATTATGTCACTGATGGCAATCCTTGAATTCTTTGGTTGAATCCATATTTCCAATCATTCATTCATCGGTGTACTTATGGCATCATTGGCAACCAGAACGCTCACCACCTGTTCACTCAAGGGCCTTTTCCATAGTTCCTAGCTCATAGTAACCGGCAATATATTCATATAATAGAATGGAATCTCCGTGGAAGATCAGCAAGATCAACCCATGGATCCATATAAAAGAGCCATGGACTCATCCGTTGAGGACCAGCAAGGTCAATCAACTAGATCCATGCCCGGTTTCAGAAAACAACTCTTATTCCTTGTTCCAATATCTTCCACGACGCACGTGTGGGTATCTTCGGTGACCCAGAGCCCGAGCACTGTATGGTCAGCACCCTCTAGGATCCTTCGTAGGTGACCTAGCGCTTCACTCATAGGCCGCTTCCTTGGTCCCATTTAAATCGAACTGAGGCTGGTCAAGACCTCGGCCGACCTTGCTACGCGAGACGTCCTCCATAGACTCTCCGTCCAGCAGTTGCAACTTTATCAGTTAGGTCTCCATGACCTTAATCCACAAGACGGTCATAATGCTTCCCCAGCATTCTTGACATAAAACAGTCATTTACAAACAGTTCACAAAATACAGTTTCTATATCGAACTCTCGTCTTTCCATTTTATCCTCCTTAGTCCACATTACTTATTCCACATTCCATTCATATGTATTCATCATTATCCATTCACTCATATCGACGACACATTATTTCCCATACACATTCACATTCATTATTCTACATACACATCCATGCATACATCCATTTTCACATCCTCATTCATACATCCATTTTCACATCCTCATTCATACATCCACATCCACATACATACATCCACATCCGTATCTACATCCATACATCCACATCCACATCCATATTCATATCCATACATCCATACATCCACATCCACATTCACATTCATATTCCATACATCCATACATCCACATCCACATTCCATACATCCACATCCACATCCACATCCACATTCACATTCATACATACACATCCACATCCACATTCACATTCACACATACACATCCACATCCACATCCACATCCACATTCACATTCATATATACATATCCGTATCTACATCCATACATCCATATTACATCCATTCTTGCCCTAACACATTCCATATACATCTTATCATATTCTATCACATCTCATACACGTCTTATCACATCTCATACACCTCTTAGCACATCCTATCACTTCCCATTCGCATCTTATCACATATTATCACATCTCATACACCTCTTATCACGTCTTATCACATTTCGTATCTTTTTATAGAATACAAGAGAATTCTTATATTTGATATAAGATTTCTCTACATTTTTATTTATGCATAAATTCCATTTAAGGAGACTAACACTTTCGAATTAAAAATCAATCTTTTATGCATCTTCCTATGCATAATTTCATTTTAAATGAAAATGACACTTTTGAATTAAAATTCAATCTTTTATGCATCTTCCTATGCATAAATTCAATTTGGATGAGAATTGACATTTTTGAATTAAAAATCCATCTTTTATGCATCTTCCTATGCATAAATTCAATTTGGATGAGAATAACGCTTTTGAATTGAAATTTTATTCTTTTATGCATCTTCCTATGCATGAATTCAATTTAGATGAGAATGACACTTTGAATTAAAAATCAAACTTTTATGCATCTTCTTATGCATAAATTCAATTTGGTAGGAATTACACTTTTAGAATAAAAGAATTTCTCTTATGCATCTAAGTTATGCGTAAAATCCATTTATGATGAAAATCACACTTTTAGTATAAAAAGAATATCTTTTATGCATACCTCTATGCATGAAATCCAATATGATAAAAGTAACACTTTTACAATAAAACAATCAACTTTTATGCATACCTCTATGCATGAAATTCAATTATGATAAAAGTCACACTTTTATAATAAAATAATCAACTTTTATGCATACCTCTATGCATGAAATCCAATATAATAAAAGACAAACTTTTATAATAAAAGAATCAACTTTTATGCATACCTTTATGCATGAAATTCAATTATGATAAAAGTTACACTTTTATAATAAAATAATCAACTTTTATGCATACCTCTATGCAAGAAATTCAATATAATAAAAGACACACTTTTATAATTAAATAATCAACTTTTATGCATACCTTTATGCATGAAATTCAATTATGATAAAAGTCGCACTTTTATAATAAAATAATCAACTTTTATGCATACCTCTATGTATGAAATTCAATTTGATAAAAGACACACTTTTATAATTAAATAATCAACTTTTATGCATACCTTTATGCATGAAATTCAATTATGATAAAAGTCACACTTTTATAATAAAATAATCAACTTTTATGCATACCTTTATGCATGAAATTCAATTATGATAAAAGTCACACTTTTATAATAAAATAATCAACTTTTATGCATACCTTTATGCATGAAATTCAATTATGATAAAAGTCACACTTTTATAATAAAATAATCAACTTTTATGCATACCTTTATGCATGAAATTCAAATATGATACAAGTAACACTTTTGATATAAAAATTTATCCATTATGCATACTTCTATGCATGAAAATAAAAATGATAAAAGTAACACTTTTTATATAGAAATTTATCCTTTATGCATACTTCTATGCATGAAAATAAAAATTGATAAAAGTAACACTTTTGATATAAAAATTTATCCTTTATGCATACTTCTATGCATGAAAATAAAAATGATAAAAGTAACACTTTTGATATAAAAATTTATCCTTTATGCATACTTCTATGCATGAAAATAAAAATTGATAAAAGTAACACTTTTGATATAAAAACTTATCCTTTGTGCATAATATAAAAATTCAATTTCTCCATGATTACAATGAAATTCTTTCAATTAATCTAGGATGATAATTCCTAGAATATGGTAGGAAGTCCTCTTTTCATGCTTTGAATGAAATTATTTTATGTGTAAATTTTTACAAAATTTTGCCATAGCTCCGCTGCTTTGATTGATAAATCTCAATTATTTTAAAAGATAAAGCTTATCTTTAAGGGAATGATTAGAATGATCCCTAATTGCATCATTAACCCATAATGGATTGAATCAAAAATAATCATGAAATACATAAACTAAAAGCATAGAAAAAAAACCATTAATTTGGTCTCAAGCATAGATTAATCTTGGATTAAGGAGAAGCTTTATGAAAAGCTTCATTTGGATGGAGAATGGATCATGAGTATGACCATTTCTTGAGTGAGAGAGATAAATTACATAAAAACCATTAGAATTAAGTAGGAATGGAAATTTATGTAATTCTTTACTATTATTAATCAATTAACTTCAATAGCATTCATCAAATTATGTAACTCTTCACTACTAATCATCATTTAACTTCAATAGCATTCAAAAACCATTCCAATTAAGCTTCTCAAGCTTGAGAGGGGTTGAGAAGAGAGAAACATTGAGAAATTATAGAAAAGATCAAAATTCACCATTTACCTTACAAATTGCTTGATTCTTTGTTCACGCTAGAGGCCCCCAACCAATCAATTGGTTTAGTATGTTGATGGAGCCACCAATGGGGATTGAAGAAAGAGGGAAGTGTCAAAAACTAGTGAATTATTAATGAATTCACAGTTCTTGGCTTAGGTGGAGTAGAGTAACAGTGCATAAAACACTATTTTTTTTCAACAAGGGGGAGGCTTCTATTTATAGGAAAAATTGAGCTCCTAACCAAACAAACTGATTCTAGAATTTTCCAAATCAGTTTGGTCAATATTTGACCATTTTTAGGTTAGTTAAGTTAACTTTTTGGAACTAGACTTGAATGAGGAGAGAGGAAAGATGAAATATCTTAATTTTTATGAGTTTAAAACTCATTCAAGCATGTGAATTAGGCGCCTCATTGAAGGCCCTCCTCTTCCTTACAGATGTGTCAAAAATGGAATCATTACACCCAAAATATCTCATATTTTTATATTAGTCATAGTTTCTTACTAATAAACCTTGTACATTTTCAACTCTTCATCTTATGTGAACATTGAAGGGACTCACCTTCCTTACCTAGGTGTCAAAATGGAATCATTATACCCAAAATATCTCATATTTTTAATATTACTAATAAACCTTGTACATAGTTAACTCTTCATCTTATGTGAGCATTTACTCATTTTTGGGTATCTTCTTTTAAAAAATTAGATTTATCTCCTCCCTACACATGGATTGATGCTATTGGCCCATAGGAACCTTAATTGGACCATAATCTAAAATTTCTGAAAATCTAGACCCTTAGGCTAAGGTCCTTTGTACCCATTTCCAATTAATTCCAATTGCACATTGGAAAGCTCTTTCTGAATTTTTGTTTCAGGGGAATTCATTTTAATAATATGAGAAATTTTTCTATCTAAAAATATTCAAAATCTGAATATTCTCTCTGTAGAATATTTTCTCTCTCTAGGTTAAAACAGTTAGAAATAAGATCTTTTATATTTCTGAAGAGGGGATTGCTTACAGGGAAAGATGCTGGACATCTTGAGAGGCTGGGGAGGAATCTTACATGACTAATGCAGCTACACCCATTGTAATACGCTAACGCGAGAATGTTGAGCTACCGTCTCCTTGAGTGTGAGGAGATTAAGCACGTTAGCTCCTATGGCTATCCAGACTTCAGACAAACTATCATGTCTAGGAATAACGTAACACAAGATTGAACACAACATAGATAAAGATGAATAGATAGAAAGCAATAGTGAGACAAGGTCATATCCATTCCTAAGTATCACAGTACAATGCCTTAGAAGAACTCTTCCCATGAACTGCTCTCTCAACTCTCCTGTGCCCCTATTCGGTATTGTTCCTCTCCTCAGAGCCTGAGCAGACTCAACATGTGCCACGCTATCTAGACAGTAATGCTCCCACTTCTATCATCTCAGCTGGGTAGACTAGATCCGCACATACTCATCTATCCCCTTATCCAATTAATTCTCCTTTTTTCATTAGAACCATGGGTACTATCCGTTCATCAAGAAGCTGTTATAAAACAAGAAGATCCATTTTGTTGCACAACGGTTAGTCCAGCAATGATCTGGGCAGTAGCCCAAACGGGTTGGTTGGCTGCCAACACACATGGCAATCACGGTGGACATTGTACTAGCAGTGAAGGCCATAGTTGCGGTTTTTTAAAAAAAATTGTTCCTGAGTTGGAACTTAGTATGGATTCTCTTGTTCGGATTCCTTATGGCCTATTCCAACCGCCTCCTTCTAGTAACTCCTCTGTTGCAATGCCCCCTGAGATGAACCTGATAGGTCGATAGGGGCATATCGCGGCTTGTAAGCTCTCTTTCTACTGCATACCCAGGCATGCCCAATGCCATACCT
This sequence comes from Cibotium barometz, assembly GCF_041138505.1. Classification (NCBI taxonomy): domain Eukaryota; kingdom Viridiplantae; phylum Streptophyta; class Polypodiopsida; order Cyatheales; family Cibotiaceae; genus Cibotium; species Cibotium barometz. Next base: position 16,822,632 of record NC_141052.1, read on the forward strand.
TTCGTCAGCCTTACAAAACTGCACTTCGATGGGCCGTGCCTCCGGATGCCTCATCCTTGCCCTGTGCATTTCTTCCATTGCCATTCCTGTGTGGCGAAGGCATGGGGCTCTATCTGCTCGGGGGTGATAAGGTCTTCTTCGAACACCATCTATTCTGGTTCCTTGGGCCTTCGAATCCCACCCCGACCCCATTTCCACCCATACGGTGGTGTTCTTGTAGGTTCAAGCTTTAGTGTCTCTCTTTTCCTGTGTTCTAGTTGACTCCGTTTTGGCGAGGGGCTTTAGCAGGGTGTCAGTCTCTGTGAATGAGATGTTGCCTCCTCACCCGAATCCACGAGTCATAAAGAGACCGTTGCTTCCGCGTACCGCTTTGGATTCGGGGGAGGGGCTTCTTCCTTGTCCTGATTCACCCGCTTGAGAGTTGCCTTGTCCTGATGCACCCACTTGAGAGTTGCCTTGTCCTGATGCACCCACTTGAGAGTTGCCTTGTCCATGCCTGTTGGTCTTTGACCCTTCCAACTGGCTCATGAATTTTACAATCTCCTCCTAGTTGGAAGGCCTCAGGGCGCCTGCTTGTTGGGTTGTCTGGAGGATTAAGGTATGCATATAATTTAGGGCAGTGCCCTTCTAGACACCCACGTTCTGCTGTCCCACCTCCTCTTGGACCCTTTTCTATAGCTCTTCCTTAGCCCCCCTTTCCTCCCTTTTGGCCGAGACTAGGAAATGTTCAATCATCTTATCCTTGGCCCTAATTTCCTTGGCATGCACTCTCCTCATAGCATCCATGTGCTCCTGCCTCTTCCTCTCCTCCTCTGTGTGCATCCTCCTCATAGTGTCCAGTTGTTCCTGTCTCTTCTGAAGGTCAGCATGGGCTATTATCAGGGCGACATTCAGCTTGTTGATGATCATTTTTCCTCCTCTTTATCTTGTATTCGTGGTAGGGGTTGTAGCCTCCACCTCCTTCTTGTGGGTCTTTATAGTCAACCCATCCTGCCTCTATTGCTCCTTAAACTCCTCCACCAGCGCTTCTAGTTCTTGAATCTGCGCCTTGAGAGCAGCTTCATGATTCTCCTACTCTTCTAGCCTCTTTTTTGCTGCCCACACATGATCCTTTAGCTCATTGTTGGGCATTAGGTCCGTTTATGACCCTTTGTATATTACAAGCTCCCTTCCCTTCCCGGTGCGGCGGTTACCTTCTTCCCGTCTCCTTTCAGGCCTGTGAACCTGTGTTTCCAGACTTCCACCTCGTTTTTTAGCTTCTCAGTCTCCTTCTGTAGTGTTTCCAATGCTAGAACTTCCCCAACTGGCTCCCACACCTCCTTGCCTTCTCGGTTGGGTGCAACTTCTTCTAGAGTTCTTGTTGGTTCCGGGCCAGTTAACTGGGCTGGGTTTGACTATTCAGAGCCTCCTTTCGGATTGTTGTCCTATGAAACTAGTAAGGGATCATCTCTCAGCAGGAAGGTGTCAGGGCTTGCATTATTTTTGTTAACTTCTCTAGATATCCACCCACACCTCCTTTAGATCCTTGAAGGCCTGCCCTTCCCACTGCTCCATCTTTTCAGCTTCAAGCTCATATACCTCCAAAAATTCATCGGCATCCAGGACAGCCAACTTGGCTTCTACCTTGACCACATCAACTCTATCCCTATCCACCCTGGCTTGCACCTCTTTGATGATTCTGATATGCTCCTCTCTAATTGCAGTGACCTGGCCTTCTATTTTGCGGCTTGCTGGGGCTGTCCCTGGCCCTATCCAAATCCCCTTGGAGTTGCATGAAATCTTGCTCCCTCCTTGCCATGGCCTTCTTCATCCTTTCCATTTCCTCCTTGAACTCCTGGTTGGCCTTTCGGAGGTCCTTGATCTGGAGTTGCACCTCTCCTAGGCGGTCTACCTCCATTCTCCTCCTATGCGCATCTCTTCTTGTAGGGGTTCCTGCTGACTTTTCACCTTCTGGATGATGGCATCATTTTTCTTAATTGCAACCTACATTTTTGTCTTTTAATCCATCAGTCATGCATCTTTGTAAATAGCTAAGAGCTCCTTGCTCCCAGTCTATGTCTATGGTGTCCAGAAAGTTCACAGCACGGGCACTAGGGAGGTCAGCTTTTGCACTTGTTCAAGTGTAGAATTGTGCTTGTTACTACTGCTCTAGCCCTTGCCACTGAAGCCCTCGTGGCCATGCCTCTCAACATCTTTGCATGCCATCACTTGTGTGTAGACTCCCCCTATGTCGCCTTGCATAGCTCTCCCACTCGTACACCCACCCTCTCTCTTGTTGTGCTGAGTCGTCGCTTAACATCTTCCACATTACTATCACCTTTGCCAGTAGGCTCCTCGTCCTTCGATATCGTGTGCCACCCCATGCCACCAATTGTAACACCCACAGCTGGATCACTGACCACCACATGCCATCATTGCTGTGATGACCAAATGGCACCCGTTCTAGATCCGTCACCTTTCTGCTTGCCGCCCGCTAGCTAAATCTGCCACACCAGGTAAGGTGGATGAAAAGAGACAGACATACAGATAGAGACAAAGAGAGAGAGCAAGAATGGCCTCCCCTATAAATAGTAGGGCTACCGTCAGGCCCTAACCACTCGACCACCACCACCATGACCGACCCCAAATGACAAAGCCCCAAAGGTCGGCAAAGTAAAGCCACTAACCCCCACCATAGCAAACCGTTGGCACATGAAGGACAAAGCCATGCCTATGGCCAAGCAAAGCCACTAGCATCCCAACCAAGGCCTTTGACTTCACACGAACACCACCAACACGATGGTAGTGTGACCAATAAACTGACAACCCCTCCTTGCAATGCAAAATAAAAATAAAAAAGCATCTGCCAAAAATCTCAAAGCATCTCCTAACAAAACTGGCAAAGTAACCACTGTAAATGTACAACCGATACACCAAACCAAACGCCAACAAAACAAGGCAAAAAAGTTGGTGGCATAAAGCAACCGCCTCTAACAAGAAGAAGCCACTCATCCAGCAAGTGAAGCTCAATGTAGCACCGATGAGAAGAAGCCACTCAAGCATTACGAACATTTCGACAAGTGAAGCTCAACGCAACACCATCGCCCCCCATTCTTCTTAACAACAACCCGTAAGTAAAAAACATTTCTCAAGTCCCCTTTTACTGCTTATTATCGCTCCCCACTCAGTGGGGAGTAGAGTGCTCCCCACTCCCCACTCACTGAGTAGAGTGCTCCCCACTCACTGGGTAGAGTGCTCCCCATGGAGGATAGAGCCAAATACAGTTGGGATCCTTTGTAATTACCCTCCCGAAAAGTCTAAAAGGCATACCCAAAAAGTCCAAGAGCACCCCCCATAGAGAGTAGAGTCACTACATCTGGGTTTCTTTGCTGGTACCCTCCCAAAAATTCCAAAAGGCATACCCAAAAAGTCCAAGAGCTTCCACCCGACATATCAAAACCCCATTCTACACTCACCATGCCACTTTATACAAACCTGGCACTCACTTGGCACTACACCAATCCACTTACTAAAACCTAAGAATTTAATCCATTGCACAACCTTCACACACACACCATGGTTGATAGGGCCACATCAGCATTCATCACCCCTACATAGGGAGCAGGAGCTTAGAAAGGGGCCTCTCTCAACCAATCACCATGGGCCTTCTGCAACTTGGGGCAGCCGAGGTCTCCCTCTCACCCTACACTATATTAAGTCTTACCATAATACAAACAATTCAAGGGAGGTTAAGATGCCGAATGGGTGACTTTGTCCGATCTCACTCACACTAAGAATGTCGTGCAAAGAGCCTACACGTCCACCGCATCCAAATTCCACAATGGGAAGGGAGCCATGGCCGAGGTTTGGCACTTGATCACTAACAACAATCTCAATTCCAACTAAATTTGATGACATGAAAGTCCCATAATGGGTGCCACTAGCTCATGTGCTCACCTTCCTCACTCTCACCAAAAGGCCCAAGATCACCCTCACCATCTAAGCCAAGTTGCTTTCTGGCCAATAACTGACAAATTAAACCAAAGCTTTCAACACTAAATGCCAAAGCTCTTACAAAGAACCCAGCAAAAGCAAGGTCCATTGCGGCCATATACTCACAAAGATCCTTTGTCATGCCATTGCCAAAGAGCTTCGACCCCCGTTGTGCCTCACCCATCCTATTATTGGCTTATGGCACAACATGCTCTCATGGAAACCCCCAAGCCCCAACCTCTCCCCAGGAAACATAGATGAGAGATATCTCGTAAGCCAAGACTAGCCCTTGAACCTCCACCATTGGCTCAAGCAGCCCAACCGCACCCTCAACCTCCTCGAGTTGCCATCCCCATTCCCCACTCCAGTCACAAGAGGAAGCTCCTCTTGTCTCCACAAGTATATGTTTGAGCCCCAATACTTCTTCACACCACATTGATGCACGGAGCCCAAGATAAAGATGCACATCAAGAGAGTCACCAAGTGACCCATGAGCCGCTCCCACCACCCTCCCCAAATCCGTCACCAAATCCTACTTCATCCCAACCTCTACCACATCTACTTTGATCAGCCTTCTACCTTGGGACCATCCCCTAATACCCATCTTCGCGACACACTTAAGGATGCAATAGATTGGTCTCTCATGGACCATCTCATTCCACTAGGACGACCCATGATTTTGTAGCTCCCCCCAATACTTTAGACATCAACACTCCACCAATGTGGGTCGATCCTAACGTCCCATGATTTTGTAGCTCCCCCCCAGTACTTTAAACATGAACATTCACTCGAGTGTATTAGCCATCATGTAGCCAAAACTTCCAAGTGTCACATCCTCCAACAATAACAAGAGCTCAAGAGTTGGAATACATACATCTAGGAAAAGCACTAGGAGCATAGCCATTCCCAATAACTGCTTCAAGTTGCCCATGACAAGAATGCCAAGCTCAAAGCTGAGCTAAAAAAAGCCACATGTGAAATCCATCGGATTTAGAATAAGCTCGTATATGTGTGGCAACCAAAGCCACACATATGAGGAGCTAGCCGACACTCACAAGTAGGACTAGACCACACTCACAAGTAGGACATGGATGCCCTCGGACTACTAAGATTACCAGAGCCCATTCACATGAAGCCCAAAGAGACCAACTCCTAGCAAGCTAAATCAAAAGAGTCCTAAGTGGTCAGTGCAGCTAATCAATTTGCAAAGGAGTGTGATGCTATTCTTTCCCACAAAATAGATGAGGCAACCAAACATATTGAGTCATATAGACTCTTATTGAACTGCTCTGTGTTGACGTAGCCAATTGTTGGTGAGGATTGAAAGAACAAGAGAACCCACTAAAGGTGATGGCTGGTAAGATCACAAGGACTTATCAAGACATGCAAGGATGTCGAACCGGAATAGAAAAGGAGCCACAAAGTGGGTAGGGCAGTAGAGGGTCCAATAACAAATCACCAAGTTCTTGTAGAGTGCATAAGGGATGGTGAGGACAATGCAAGAAAGCCCACCCTTGGGAGAGCATCTTGAGGAAAATCTGGATAGGAAAAACTTGGTCAAGAAAAGAGAAGAGATTGGCGCAAGGAATAAGCCAATGCCAAAGTTCTAAACTGGGGCCAATTACAGCCCAGAGCAGCAGAAGCATCTCGAGAGAATAAAAGGAAGGGAATCTAGAAGGAATCCATACCAGAAAATTGACAAGGGGAAATCAAGAACAGGAAGGGGAAGCAAAAGTGGAAGAAGGAAGAAAGTATAAAAACCAAGACATGCCAGAAAGGGAGAAAAGCAGCAATTCCGTAAAGGAATACGACCTGTTGGGAGAATCTCAAGAAGATGAAACTGAACATCATGTTGGATCAAATGTTGAATCTGGTTCTCAATTTACAGGCAAAAGCTGCTTCAAGCTATAGTGCCAAATGAGAATCTAGTGCAAATGCCCTTGAAGGAATCGAAAAACGGGCCATCAAAATGTAGGAATGTGGAAACAAGTGACACGTCCGTTCCTAAAGTGACCATCAAAATCAGGGGAGAGACAGTGATAAGGGTCATTCTAGATGGAGGGTTCCGGAGTAAATATAATATCAAATAGTCTAGCTAAAAAGCTAGGAATTATTGACATGCAGCCACAGCTCCGTTCTAGATCCACATGGCTGACCAAAGAAGGATCCGCCGACCAGTTGGGATAATCAGAGGAGAACAAATAGAGGTGGCAGGATGCATGTTTATTGCCGTGTTCATAGTTTTCAAAATGACTGAGATAGCAGGTGCATATCCCATGCTCCTGGTAAGGCCGTAGCTCAGGAGTGGAAGGATAAAGCACAACTAGGATACGGACAAGATCACAATCAAGAGAAGTAAAAAGAAAGTTTGCATTTCAGGAAAAGACAAGCTAAACCCGGCCAATCGATCGATACATGCAAAGAGCCTAAACTACCTGGAAGGAGTAGAAGACAACAAAGAAGAGCAGATCATGAAGGAGAACCAGATCTATTGTCGCTATTTGCGGTGGACATAGAGAGGATTGCACAAAGATACGATCCAAAAGTCCTAGTGGCTCATCTTGAAGTGCTGATAAATGAAGAAAGTGCACAAGAAGAGGGGGAGGACACTCAAGATAGTATGGCAGAACTGCAGGCCGAGCAGGAAAAAGCAATCCTAGCCCTCAAGCAAGAGGAAGCCCAACTCGGGAAGTGGAACATTAGAGTCCAGGAAGATGAACTGAAAGAAGTGAACCTAGGGGATGACCAAGAGCTAAAAATTGTAAGAATCAGTGCCCAACTGAATCAAGATTCAGAGGAAAACTCCTAGAATTGTTAAAGTCCTACAAAGATGTGTTTACCTGGAATTACTCAGATATGAGGGGGATTGATCTTAGCTTCCACCAACACAAGATTAACTTGAAGAAGGATGCATCCCCTATATAGCAGAGCCGATACAAAATGAACCCCAACTATGCAAAACAAGTAAAGGAGGAAATTGACAAGGTGCTGAGAGTTGGGTTCATCTATCCAGTGGTTGGACAGGGCAGAATGGCTATCACCAATAGTCATCATCCCGAAGAAAAATGGGAAACTGAGGGTATGCATCGACTACCGCAAGCTGAATGCCTCCACCATATTGGATCCATTTCCACTACCATTCATAGATTCCTTACTGAATGTGGTGGCCATGCACGAGACATACTCCTTCCTGGATGGGTTCCAGTAGGTATAACCAGGTATGGATGGCCCCGGAAGATAAAGAAAAAACAACATTTGTGACAAAATGGGGGGCGTTTGCCTCCAATGTGGTTACGTTTGGTCTGTAAAATCTCTTGCTACAATCCAAAGGATTTTTTAGGAAATATTCTATGAATATCTGACCACCTTCATGAGGGTGGTTAGATATTCTATGTCTAACCACCTTCAGGAAATATTCTATGAATATCTGACCATCTTCATGAGGGTGTTTGTGGATGATTTTAGTGTGTTCAGAAAGAAAGAAGACCACATAACACACCTCACAATGTGCCCGGAGAAGTGCAAGAAGGCTAGACTAAGCCTGAATCCAGCCAAGTGTACATTCGCTATACAAAGTGGATCCCTCTTGGGGCATATAGTGTCTACAGAAGGGCTAGTTGTGGATCTAGCCAAGGTTGCAATCATATGCCCAAGAACACCAAAGAACTTGCAAGATTCCTAGGGCTAATCATGTGGCATAGCAGATTCATAAGGTTCCTTCGCATGTGGTAGTACCCTTGTAAAGTTTGATGATGAAAGATGCAGAATGTCTGGTCCGGATCTTGTTAGGAGGCCTTCTAGAATCTCAAGAGAATACTATCAGGAAGCACCCATTCTCCAATAGCCAAAGTATGACCTGGTATTTCATGTGTTTGTTGATGCCTCTAATGTTGCCATTGGTAGTGCTCTGATGCAGGAAGCACAAGAAGGCTGGTACATACCAGTTTACTATGCAAGCAGGAGGCTGTCTAGGTCAGAGAAGAACTACTCTACTATAGAAAAGGAGTCACTTGGAATGATCTACTCCATTAAGAAGTTCAGGCACTATTTGTTGGGGAAAATGTTTGAACTTCATGTAGGTCACAAAGCTCTCTTATACCTAACAAACCACCAGACCTAGTAGGAAAATTGGCTAGATGGATGCTTTTGTTACAGGAGTTTGAGTTCAACATAAGGACACCCCTGGGAACAAGTACGCACTAGTAGAATTCTTCTCAAGACTGGAGTCAGGAGAAGAACTAGAGGGGGTGGAAGATGATTTCTCAGATGCGCAACTCTTTCTCACAGAAGGAGAAAAACCCAGCTAGTACGATAAAATGCTGCAATTCCTATCTGACTTGTCCTTTCTGGAGTACATGTCTAGAGATCAGAGAAAGAAGCTGACTCTCCAGAGCAAGTCATTCATGGTGGTATCTAGGCAGCTCTACAAGATGGGCATTGATCAGATATTGAGAAGATGTGTCCCCGAACATGAGCAACAAGCTGTGCTGGCAAAGGTGCACCAAGGGGAACCAAGGGGATAAGCGGTGGGTACTTTTTCGGAGAACTTACAAGGCAGAAAGTGTTCCAGGCAGGTTTGTGGTGGCCAACTGCATTAAAAGATGTGCACAAGTTCACAAAAGAAAACAATATGTGCCAGAGGCTGGTGCAACCGAATGATGCAGATAAAATGCCGCACACCCCAATGTTGCCCCTAGAGCCGATCGCGGGCCCATTCAAGCCAGCAGCTCAAAGAACAAGAAACAAATACATCCTAGTGGCCACGGATTATTGCACCAAATGGGTAGAGGCCAAGGCCCTAAAAGACTATAAGGCATCATTAGTAGCAAAGTTTCTCTATAAAACCATAATGATAAGATTTGGATGCCCATCCTAGTGGCCATGGATTATTGCACCAAATGGGTAGAGGCCAAGGCCCTAAAAGACTATAAGGCATCATTAGTAGCAAAGTTTCTCTATAAAACCATAATGATAAGATTTGGATGCCCAATTGAGATAGTAGTCAGTGACCAAGGGACCCATTTCCTTAATAAAGTGATCAGGAAACTGACAAAAGCAGCACATGATAATACATAGAAATTCAATAGTCTACTATCCATAAGAAAATGGGCAAGCAAAATCCACAAATAAAATCTTGAAGAGAATACTTATCACTCAAGAAGGCAGTGAATGAGAATAGGACCGGTTGGGACACAAAGCTGTACTCAACATTGTGGGCATTCCAGAAAGTGTATAAGAATGCAACAAGGCTTACACCTTTCAGCATGGTGTATGGACTGGAGGCAGTGGTTCCCATGGAGTTCCTAACACAGAGCCTCAGGATAACTGTAGAGGCTCTCTCAGAAGAATCAGAGGTGCACGGGATCAAACAACTCCTCAAGCTGGATGAAAGGAGAATGTGCACAATGCATGCACAATGCATGGATCAAACAACTCCTCAAGCTGGATGAAAGGAGAATGTGCACAATGCATGGACAACCAAGATCGTGCAAAAAAGAAAAAAGTTGTAGGTGGACAGGAACACGAAATTCAAGATCTTTGAAGAAGGAGATGCAGTCTTGCTGTTCTCATCAAGAATGGGACCCCACCCAAGAAAATTAAAAATGAGATGGATAAGCCCATTCACAATTGTCAGGAAGATGGGAACATGAACATTTGAGGAGGCATATCTAGATGGACAAAGCTTAAGGAAACTGGTTAATGGATACAAGCTAAAACCTTATTATGGAAAAATGCTAGAACTAGCAAGACAAGTATGTCATAAAGGAACAATGTGTCTAGATCCACATCTGGATTTGGATCCGGATCTGGATTGTGTCCAACAAGAAAAATTATGTCCAGATACAGATCCTAACATAGAGACTGTCCAACAAGCGCAAAAGTGTCCAATCAGGATCTGGAAGATGCCCAAGAGGAAGAAGTTGAGTTCTTTCAATAATTGGAATCATGACAGGATTCTGGAGTAAACAAAAATAAAAGGAAACAAAATCCAAAATTAGGATGTATATATGTAAATATGATTTCATTATGCACAGAAATAGAGGAGCCAATTGGCAGCAACATGGAGGTGGCGGGAAAATTGAAGTTGCCACCCCGAAAAAGGATGCATGAGTGGAAAGGGAAACGTGTCATGTCACCATCATCGTCGCCTTCCCAGCCTAGTCATTAAAGACCTTGCAAAAGGCACTGGAGGCACTCATGGCCAGATTGTGAAAGCGATTTGGGAAAATCATGGAGATGTCAAGCAGTTATGGCCGTACCCAAGGAAGACGTGCACCACGACAACCACGCTACCTCTCCGTCGAAAGCCTAATTCAAAAAAAACTGTGCAAAAAGTTCTTGCTACCTTATGCTCTAAGCTACACTGTTTCTAAGCTCTGCTTCTACCCTCACCTACTGTCTCTCAACCCCAATGCAACCGACACACTGAGAAAATGGTGGAATTCAACTTCCTCTCATCCACCTTGTACAAGGAGGCAGACAAGCACACCCAGTGGTGGGGCTAGAGAAAACGGGGTTGAAGGAGTTTGCGGAGCTGCCCTGGGAGGAGCTCCAACACAACTTCAAGGCCGCGAAGAAGCAGCTAGAGCAGTTGACACTCCCATGAAGTGAGAAAAAGACATTCAACCCCCTGTATGTAGCTGAAGTATTCATATTGCCGTCGGAGGCTGAAGGGGAGAAGCCAAAAATACGATGATTTAATCAAGGAGTTTGAACCACTGGAGGGGAAAGCTAAAGAATTCAAAATAATAGGCACGACAGACAAGGATCGACAGAAGCAAATGCACTTTGTGGTGGATATTATAAATCTCACAAAAGCCTTTGGGATGGTAAAAGCAACGGAGGCAGGAACAAACATAGCTTGGGTTGAGGTGCTTTACAACAATTTAAAGGATCAAATTAGGAAAATCAACCGCCCAAACACCAAAATAAAGATTGGCTCGTACCTGACAGCCTTGTTCAACGCACAAGCAGAGTCCAAAAAGGAGAAGAAAAGAAGTTATAGAGAAAAAAGAAGAGACAAAGCCCAAAGAGGAAGAAGCTGAGAAGCCCCAGGGACAAGCTTCCGGACAGGGAAAGGAGCAAGCAACGTTTGGGAATAAGAGAATCTCAGAGTTTGGCGAAAAGAAGTCCAACAAGAAGGGAAGAACGATGAAGGATGGGAGCAACGAGGTGGCCAAAGGGGAGAGGTGCCCCCTTGTGGCCTACATGGCTGAGGGAGCCTAGTCAACATGGCCCCAAAGATAAGGAAGGGGAAGGAGGTGATAGTGGGAATGATGATGATTCGATAGGCTGTTTTTTGCAAAAGGTTTTTTTGTAAGAGCTTGGCTTTAATCTTTTGTAATAAAATAATGTAATTGATGCTATAAATATAATTGTATTTGTGTGAAGAAGTATGTCTTACTTTCGAATACCTTTCCTTCAGCCTTTTTTAAATCTGAGTTTTTGCTATGGTACCAATGGCAAAATGGGACAAACTGGCGTTGGCAACTCTATGGGATAGACTGGGGCAAGTACTACGTATCCCATCCCAATCTGTCCCATCTTGCCATTTAAAAAAAAAACAAAGTTAGTATAAGCATCAGAATAATTGTTAATGTAAGTGTTGATCAGTATGCTCATATTCTAATGTCTATATTGATGGTTATTTTGATGACTATACCAACTTATATTCGATGGATATACGAGTGACGCCCATTTATCTTTACTCTTATACCGACACTTATATCGATGATATGGAGAATAAAGACAAAAAAGTCCTAAATCAAAGCTGTCATAGTGAATCCACTTTGTATGAGGAACGTGTAATTCATGACATTCGGACATCACATCGGTCCACAACGAAAACTCTATCTTGTTGACCAACTCACAAAGGAATACCCAAATCCTTGATTGCCAAAGAGTCTAGCAGTAGTGCGGACACATCAATCATGAGCCATTAAGTGAGTGTTGGAGTTCAATCGAAATTGCTAGCACTAGTTGTTGGGGCCACAATTTTATCCCTGAAACTAAACCCAAGGGGTGCAATTCAAGGCAAAAAGAGCCTATGGTAGCGTCAATTGAGGTCAGAGAGCACTTGTCTAAATAAAGGCAGACAAGGATTACCTAAGGGATACCTGTCATTGAGCAAAGTTGAGCTAGCATTATCTCCGAGCTAGCTGACTAACCTCTATGTGTGTGCTTAGTTAAGCTTGTATTAGGTCCATTGAGTTTTCGTGGAGTGATTAATAACCTTAGAAAGAATAATAGGTTTTGAAATTCTAGTGTGAAGGCTTGGATTGTGAAGGGTGTGGACATGGGCAGAACGTAAAATGGGTGTGAAAGTACAGAGTCACACCTCAAAAAAGAGAAGATAAAGATAATGAGAGGTGGCTCTCCTTGCCACACACAGACTCATGGACAGCCAAGAGGAGGGTGAGAGAGAATGGAAAATTGTATGGGAATGGTTGTGCAAATGATTGAACCTGTTTTTTTTAAGGATAATTTTTCAAATGATGATTTTTGTGCAAGTAAGTATTTCTCCCTTAGGCAGGTCCCAGCGCGTCGGGGCCAAGGCCCGCCCGCCTCATTAAGCTCAGCACGGTGGTTGCCTTGTTTGCGCCATAAAAAAAGAGGTGGCCACCACTCATGCCCTTTTTAAAATCTAGTGTCCTCAAGCAAATAGAGATCCAGTTTCCTCAAAATGACCCACACAATGTCCTCAAACTCACCCACACAATAGAGATCTAGTGTCCTCAAAGTTACCCTCCCACACATAATATGGGCACCACATTTCTTTTAGAATTAATTAGTTTGGTGTGGGAGGAGAAATGGAAAGATTAAAGTGCAGGGACCTTAGTAGAAATATTAAATGAGGGGTTAGTGCGTTCTTTTTTTTTCGGTTGTGTGTGTGTGTGTGTCATGACGTAGCATCTGCTCTCTCTCTCTCTCTCTCTCTCTCTCTCTCTCTCTCTCTCTCTCTCTTTTGGCTGTGTGTGTGTGTCTCATGACATAGCATCTGCTCTCTCTCTCTCTCTCTCTCTCTCTCTCTCTCTCTCTCTCTCTCTCTCTCTCTCTCTCTCTCTCTCTCTCTCTCTCTCTCCTCTAGTCTTTTGTGGGTGTGAGGTAGGACTGGTAGGGTGTTGATGAAGGATCGAGGGAAGGGTGCCGGAAACCTTAGCAAATGGGAGGGGCTAATCATAGGAGGTAGAGGTGGTTGGAAATGTAGGTCATTGGAGAGAGAGAGAGAGAGAGAGAGAGAGAGAGAGAGAGAGAGAGAGAGAGAGAGAGAGAGAGAGAGAGGCATAGGCGGTTAGATGGGAGGAGGGAGAGGGAGGCGGTTGGATGGGAGGAGGGTATTGTAGGTCGATGGGGGGGGGGAGAGAGCGTCCAATACACCTTGGGGAAGGTAAGGTGTAACCTTAGAATATCACACCCATTAATTCATTAATGGGACTCGTTAGAGCCCCTTTAATGAATTAATGGGCATAGAGTGAATATATAGAGATCTAGTTTCCTCAAATTGATCCATACACAGAGAGAGAGAGAGAGAGAGAGAGAGAGAGAGAGAGAGAGAGAGAGAGAGAGAGAGAGAGAGAGAGAGAGAGAAGTTTGTAAACCCTCGTTCCCATGCTGTAAGCACCTGCAATGTTCTTGCCCATGAAAGATGGAAGGGAGGCTGCACCTAGTGGTGGTTACCTAATTATGCTCATTAAAGCAATTAGGAAGCACGAGAAACTTAGTGGGGCCACAACAAACACGCTAAGGGTGAGGTTCACATACAACAAGAATAAATGTGAAGCTACCTGAAGTAAGTTCCCATGGAGCAAAATAGAGGTCATGGACATGAAACAAAAGGCTAATGTGAAAAACTGGCCCTAACAACAAGAAGAAAATAGACACATGGAGAAAAAGAGGCACAAGAACCAATTTACATTAACACCAAAGGGGGGTTTTAGAAGGTGTAGAATTGCTCCTAAGTGGAAAAAGAACCATTCATTTGGACACACACATGCAAAGGGCATGGGGAACTGAGTAAGAATTATAAGACTAGTCGAGGGTTAGGAGGAGTTCACTCAAAGAGCGATTGTCACGTGTGAGGGTCACACACGCTAGAGTGAGGGTTGGCCCAAGATCACTAACCTCTCAAAGAGAAAAATGCCAATTAGGGATTGGAGGGAGAGGTAAATGCCAATGGAAGGCTAAGTGTTTTTGTGGAGGACTAATGGTCATACCACCTTGAGTGTGTGTGACCAGATTACATTCCATTGTTGCAAAGATTTGGCAATGAAGTTCATGATGATGAATATGCTAATAAGCACATTCAAGACTATGGGCATGCATGTGGCACGAGGGAGGTGAAACCCCCAAGTAAAGTTGGATTTGTTTCCTCTTAGTTTTCAAAGGATGACAAAGATGTGGCTTATATAGTTACCAAGATAACCAATACGTGAGACCAAGTGGTACCTTTAGAATTTGGGTAGTTTTTGAAGTTTGAAGCTAAGCTAAAAGCAAAGACGATATGGGACTTTAAGAGAAGCAACAATTAGTGGAAGCCCAAAACTTGGTATGGGAATTTTAGGTGAAGTTTAAAGATAAAGCTAAAAACAAACAAGGGACGAGGACATTTCCCATCCTAATGAAAACAAACAAGGGACTAGGCCATTTCCCATCCTAATGTATTTTTTACTGACCAAATGGGGAGACTTTTAAGAGTACTTTTAGGAGTTCCTTGTCCTAGAAGACTAAAAGAATGATTTAAATGATTCATGCGATTGGATTCTTCCAAAATTTCCTCAGTACATTGGAAATCTAAATGACCCATTACAAGATTTCTTGCATGGATAAACATTTGAAATTTTTGAGACGATTCAATCAAAGTCCATCTCCTTGAACTCAGCCTTGAAGGCAATTCCGTGCAATGGTTCCAATCCTTGGACCCTCGATACAAAAGCACTTTCAAAGCGGTGAGAGAGGCTTTCATTCTTGGATTTTCACCCTACGGGCCCAAATGGATTCCCGTCATCCAACTGTTCCAATTGGAACCAAAACTAGAGGAAACATTACGTGACTACATCGCACACATCAAGTACCTTGATTCACATTGTGAAGAGAGGGAAAATTTGATAGATAAGTAATTAATGGACCATTTCCTCTTAGGCTTGCATAATCCAAGGCTTCATGCGACCACCTATTGGTCAAGGACCCCTCCACCTTTGGTCAGGCTTGCAAATGGGTTATCTTTCTCTGACAACATGCAAGAAAGCTGTTCCACACAATTGGCCATAGCGCCAATAACAACCCAAAGCTCATTTTTAATGTTACCTTCTCCTCCTGGGCCCCAAGCTGTCATGTGGCACTGCCCCAAACCAACTACTCACAGAATGTGCCACCATGGCCCCCTCCACTGCCAATCTTTCCATCCCAACCGTTGCCTCTCTAGCCACACCTTATTGCTCATGGAAAAATTCCAACCAAGTCAATTGCTAAACCTCCGGAGCCCATGTGCTCCGTCATCCCCAAGGCACCCCTAACACCTCATCTCCCTTTGCTGGTACCTCACATGGACCCTAAACCACTTGTGCACACTATAGGTGCACCCAGAGGGAAACCACCTCTTCAGTGTTTCCTCAGCCATGGACCCCATAGAGTGGCGGAATTCCCTCAAAAGAAACATTTGCCAATGCAACCACAATGTCATGGGTGGCTATGGAATTGACCATTACTATAAGAATTACCCTTTGCAATTAGTTTCTCATTCCACAATCGAAGACATGCCATCCCTCAATGTGTTGAGCATTCAACATGGGAAGATATCCACTGTCCCATTGAATGTCATCACATGGTTGCAGGCCAAGCTTAAGAAGGAAACATCCCAAAAGAAACAATGCTCTAAGCACATTGGCCATGGAGACGATTGGGGTAGCTTCCACATGGGCTAACCAAGACCACATCCTCCTCCTCTAGGAGTGATGATCATGCCGAACTGCCACTCCCCCATGCAGCCCACCAAATACTCACCAAGCGGGAAAAACGACTGGTCACCTATCCCAATGCCATCCTTGAGAAGCAACATCTTAGGAGGCCCAAGAACTGGTAGAGCAATACTAGGCTCACCTTGAACTGCCATCCATTTTTATAACATTTGACCTAGTGCCTGATACGCGCCATCTCCCATTGAATCTCGACCTCCACACCAGGTAAGGCAGGAGCCCCCACAAATGCTCAAGGGCCGAGGATGATCCATTTGCCAACATGATGTTAACAAAGGACAAATTTTCCTCTCCTGCGACTCCTCGTCCTCCAATGCCTATTCCACAAATGGCCCAGCCCAAATCCCACGTTCACATCAAACAACTCGATGCGAACACTGACAGAGAGTCCGACAACAACTCACGAGGTCCGCATACCTGCTGAGGTATTTTATCCTCCTACTACAACCACCTCTTGACATCCACACCTGTCAAATAAGGACCAAATTGAACTTCCATATATTATTGTTGGTCCACCCTATGATCAAGTCCCCACCTCTCAAGATGCCCCTACTCATCAATGCAACAACCTGGCTGGTCTCTCTACCTTCCTTTCCTCCCAAATCCACATACCCATAGGAACCTTGTTAAAAGGCAGTCCAAATTTATGGAATGACCTTCGGGATTGGATGGAACACAAACTACAAGCTTATGTGGAGGAGGAAGCTCCCTCCGATTCCTTGGATGAATATGAGCCCCATCATCTAGACTTACTCCATCACCACCACCCCAACCCAAAGGCGCACCAACAATTCGCGTCAATGCACTAGGACAATACTTTGAAGGTGATGACACAAACGTAGCATTGCCCATTTCCTATAACGGACATGTGGTCAAAGGCATCCTGGATGGAGGTGCTGGTGTAAGCATCCTCACACAAACACGTTGGGAAAACTGGGGCCAACACACCACATTGGTGATCAAGCTTGCGGACGAGAACTCTACAAAAACCCTCGACCTAGTGCATGACCTCAAGGTCAAAGTATGTGACATAACGTTTCAACTCACATTTGTGGTCATGGACTTTAGTAATGTCGCCTATGATGCCATCTTATGTATGAGACAAACCCGACTTATCCATGACTGGGACCTACATCATGTCTACCTACAAACAATCTCAAACGCTTAAGGTCAATTTATATTCTTGGCACTCACATCCCATGGCCAATGCTCCCTTTGTTGAAGACTCTCTGGCCACCGCTAGGTGCAATGATCACTTGGTTTGCGATGCTTGTCATCAAGCCCTTGATAACGTGCGGGTGCCATGCACTATTGCTTCTATCATGACGAAGTTGACGATGATTGGCTTAAAATCCTTGCTACACTTGACACCCTCCCAGGTCGCAAATTTTGCACACAATTCATGCTCCCAAACGGCCAAACCCTTCATGAACCCTACAAAGCCATTGCCTTGCTTAACACCCTGAGTGTAAGTGTAGCTCCACAACTTAAAACAACCACCCTTCGGGTCTGGATAGATTTCCCCTTTGGTAGAAACATGCAAAGAAAACATGCCTTGCTATCTCCCACAGCTAGCCATAATCTTTTGCCATGGGAAACATGGGTCTCTCTGGACAAATCCATGCCAAAGTTCAATTGCCTAGTTGACAACACATACTAAGCCTTGGGTCTTTTACACAAACTATACATACTATAGCTAAACCATTGGCTTGTATGTTCTATGTGGTTCCCATAGGTAATATAAAAGAAGCAATCATCCTTGGAGGAAGCTAGGTCCAGAACGCTATAAGTACGATCAACTTCGCTGACAACACAGCTACCCTCAAGCTTCCCCAGAGCAAGGTAACAATGATCCTCTGGGACGGGGAGTGCATCGACTCTGATCCTCTTCCCCCACCAACTGCTTCCACAAAGGATATTCTCACTCTACCCACACTAACTGCTAGTAAGTCTTTCACTACCCCTGAACTACCACCAGAACTTAACACACCACGAATATGGATTGGACTTCCAATTGAGAATGGTCTACAATGGTGGCAAGCCAACATATATCCTATGGTCCGCACCAATCTCAAATTCTTGGAGGTGTGGAAAGCTCTTGGAAAACCCACACTAACAAAAGAAGACACTTATTCGAACTATCGATACCATCCATCAATGACAATCAAGCCTCGTTGTCGACATTGCCCCTCAACTCTACAACCTCGACCACCCACATTGCAAGCACCCCAACCTCATATCTTTATCATGACAATCAATGATGGGTGCCCAAGAATCTTCTAGCCACTCAGGGATTCTATAATGGCTACATAGAACTATGGATCCCCAGATGGCCATCTCTAAAACCCAAGCGCAAAAATCCAACTAAGCCAACAAACACCAACCCCAAGACAAAGCTTCAACATTGGTTAGTCCTCAACCACTTGTTACATGCACAAGGCTACTATAAAGGCAACACTCACCTCTGGCTACCCAAGCATGCTGCTTGTGCCCATCCTCCACAACAACTCCCCAAGAAGTCACGACAAAAGGTCCCATAACCACGGGTTCAATAACCCCAAGCACAGCGAAGCCAACAACATTGGGTGCCTACCAATGTGCTCAAAGCACAAGGCTTCCATGAAGGCAACACACACTGTGGCTCCCCAAGCCACAATCAAAAGTCTCTCCTCCGCGTCAGCACCCACCTTATAGCTCAAACCCTTGTCGACACAAAAGTCGAAAGCCTCACTAACCACGGACCTTCATCACTCAACAACGTTGGGTGCCCAAATGTCTCTCAGAAGCTCAAGGCTTCCATGATGGCAATTCCATCATTTGGCTCCCAAGGCATACCCCTTACTTATCGAACCACTCAAAGATACACTCAAAGGTAAGCTTACAAATCTAGCCAAATGTGCTACTCAGTACAAAACCCTCTTTAGGGGTGCTAAACAATAAACACCTATCAAAAAAGAAAAAGAAAAAGAAAAAAAGAGAGTCTCTAGGTGATTAGGACCATGGGCACACCTTTTGCCCTTGCCCATGCACAACACCTACAAATCTCACTGGGCTCTGTCCTATGTGCACACACCGCATAAAGCTTCATCATTGATAGCCATCCAGGTATATCTCTGGATGGGGGGACCATGGTGGGGACGCAAGCTTGGTCCATGGTACTACCCATCGCCTGGATCTTCTTAATCACTCCTACTGCACTCGAATAATGACGCTTCATGTCTAATCAATCCTACCCAAAACTTCTTCTTCGGCTCAACATCTATGGATCCTCGCCATCAACTACCACTCCTATCCACATAGGATCCTAGTGCTTCAATGACTGAAGAAGACAACACACCCAAAGAAAAAAGAGAGAACACTGCAACCTCATGACTCAACATCCACGGGAGCCAAGATACTTGTCACGGTGTCTTGACAAAGATGCTAGAGCTTCATGAACATTGCCTTGACATACAACATCTCAGAGCGTAAGCAGTCTCCATGCATGTTGCCTCCTTGTCTCTCTAGAATTCCCCCCTTGCCACTTCCTTACTAACCTCATTGTTTTACTAACTCTTTTTTAATCATATCACCTACCATTGGGATACTGGTCATTAAGTAATCCGTGCTAGTCTACTCATTCAAGTACTCTGACTCCTCTAATGAGGATGTCCTGCCGCAAAGGTGATTTATATATATATTTTAAAAAAAGAGTACTATGGGGCACATACAAAAAAAGCAAACTCATATGAGCTCATTAGACTCGTTGGATACTTAATTGCCAGTACTCCACTAACTTCTTTCCATCTTACTAACTTCCCCACCCCCTCTCATTTCTAGAGAGACAGGAGAACCAACCAAGTGTAACCTTCCCGCGTGCCTCAATAACCTCTCACCAATCACGAGGATGCGATCGACTTTAGTAAGGGGAGTGCTAATCCAATTCTAGGATTAACAAGAGCTACCACCATTATCTTACATCAAGGAGTCACAGTAGATACACCAAAGGGTCATACATTCAAGATATGAAGCAATAGTGTCCAAAGCTACAACTTGGACATGCGCCTGTAATGGTGTGACGAAGTATTTATGGCAATTCTCGCTTCAAGAGCGTGTGGTAGCAAGTTAGGATGAAGTCCTAAGTGACGTACTTCATGGATATATTATGAGAGTAGTCATTGTAATAGCATTAGGTCTCTTATGAGCCTAAAGTGCCTGGTCATATATATAAGTGAGTGTGAACACTTATGGTGGCCATGTATATAAGTGAATTTCTCTCATAATACAACATACTCTCCCATTGTGCAATTGAGTCTTGCTCTTGCTAATCCTCTTGGTAATGTCTCTCCCTAATGCATGCTAGTGAGTGTGTGTGTGAGTGAAGTGAGGTGAAAGGAGAGAGGAGGACCCGTAGTGCAATGTGGCAGTGTGACAAGGCTCGCGCAGGAGACACAATGGAATTGCTTCTCAAGGAGTTGTAGAGCTTGGAGACCTCAAGGGTTACGAGCTCGACCGTTGGAAAGATTCTCATGACAGTTGCGGTTCACTAGGTAATCTCTTTTTGGATGTGTTTCAAGGAGGGTTAGGGTGAGCCATAACATTTTTGGTGCTGCTCTGCCGGGAAGCTATCCCTTGGCTTTTTCCATCGTTTTGCCTCTAATCTATGCATAACACACTGCCCATTATCTTCATTAATGGTTTCCCATGAAAAAGATATGGATTTGATGGTGATTTGTGTGAGATTTGGTGTAAAATAGCTCTCTTTTTTATTTTTGTAAAGAATGCTTTTTACTTAATTTTTAGATTAATTTGTTGTTGCTTTTGTGATTTTTCATGTTCTTAGGGCTTGTAGTTTGTATTAGGCTTAGTTTGCATCCATTACATCAAACAATGCAATAGAATGCAATTTTTAGTGAATGTTATCTCTCTTTAGTGTTAAACATAGCCCTTCATTCACGCAGAAAAAAAATCGAATTTAATTTTTTCATGAAGTCCGCTTCACGACGTGAACCATTAAGGGTTCACGGCGTGAGACCTTTCGTTCACGCAGGAAAAAAAATCAAATATAATTTTTACATGAAGTCACTTCACGACGTGAACCGTTAAGGGTTCACGACGTGAACCGTTAAGGGTTCACGACGTGAGACTCTTCGTTCATGTGGGAAAAAAAATTGAAATTAAATTTTTTGTGAAGTTTACTTCACGTCGTGAACTGTTAAGGGTTCACGTCTTGAGACCCTTTGTTCACGCGGTTTTAAAAAAAAATTAAATAAAGTTTCATCTCATCACATCTTTCCTCATTTATCCTCATCAGATCTCATCCACTCGCATCTACCCATATCCACATCTCATCACATCACATTCATTCACATCTCATCCATTTGTATCTACCCCAATCCACATCACATCCATTTCACCTCGCATCTCATTCATTCACATCTATCCCGATTCACATCCCATCACATATCATCCATTCACATCTATCCCAATTTACATCACATCACATCTCATTCATTCACATCCCGATTCACATCACATCACATTTCACATCACATCTCATTCATTCACATCCCGATTCACATCTCATCCATTCACATCCCATATCATTCATTCACATCTCGATTCACTTGACATCACATTCACTCACATCTATCCATTTCACATCACATCACCTCCATCCATTCACATCCATCACATCACATTCATTCATATCCATCACATTCATTCTCATCACCATCCCATCACATACATTCTATCCACATAACATAACATCACATCTATCCACATCATATCTCATTCATACACATCTCATCTCATTTATCCACATCCATCCAATCGTTCACATGTACGACTACCACATCTATCCATTCATATCTATCACTTCACATCCACATATATTCATGTCACATCACATCTCTTTACATCACATCACATTCTTTCACATAAACATCCACATTCATTCTTCACATACACATACACATCCATTCTTCACATCCACATCCATTCTTCACATACACATTCACATCCATTAACTTCACATCTCATCCACATTCATTCACACCTATCTGATTCACATGGCATCTCATCACATCTATTCACATCACATATCATCACATCCATTCACATCACATCTCATCACATCTATTCACATCACATCCCATCACATCTATTCACATCACATCCCATCCATCCATTCATTCAGATCTATCTGATTCACATGTCATCACATCTCATTCTGGCGTAAGACAGTCCTTTAAGAAAACAGGGTTTCTATGCAAGTTTTCAGTTTGATTTTCTTTTGAATACAAGGGGTATTTCTTGAATCAGTATCCCCAAAACTTCTTGATCGGAATTATGAATTTCATACCAAAATTCCTCGAATTCTATAACCTTAATCCACAGATCAATTCGAAGGGTCTCAAACTTAGTTTCAGATTTGGCGGGAGTTTTGAGTGTATTTTTCTAAACTGGTCACACCTTCTTTCCTCGAAACTGACGAAAGAGTTTGGTATTAGTCATAGTCTGATTCAAGGTTTGAGTCGGATAAGATTTTTCCTAAACTATCTTTCTCGAAAAGGTTTGGTAATTCAGTTACTATTTTATTGAATTTCTTTCTTTGAATATTCTCTTAACTGATTTCTAAATTAGTTACGAATTCCAATGAGGAATAAATTAATCATTGAATATTTCGATCTCGATAGATTTCTTGATTTTTTTAACAATCCGTGTGAATATAAAACGATAGAAAATTCTCTCTTAGAGTATTTAATTATTCATTTATCAAATACTCATAGAATTTAAACATAGAATTTAAGAGAATTCTAATTTTGATATAAAAATTCTTTATGCATCTATTTATGCATAAAAATCAACTTCAATGGGAATAACACTTTTATAAAAAAAATCCTTTTATGCATCTATTTATGCATAAAAATCAACTTCAATGGGAATAACACTTTTATTTAAAAAAATCCTTTTATGCATAAAAATCAACTTCAATGGGAATAACACTTTTATAAAAAAATTCTTTTTATGCATAAAATAAATTTTAATAGGAATAACACTTTTAAAATAAAAAGAATTTCTTTATGCATAAAAATTAATTTTTATAAGAATAACGCTTTTATAATTTAAAAAAATTCCTTTATGCATCTTTCTATGCATAGAAATCAAATCAAAATAACACTTTTGTAATTAAAAAAAATCCTTTATGTATCTTTCTATGCATAGAAATCAAATTTAATCAGAATAACACTTTTGTATTAAAAAATTTCTTTTATGCATCTTTCTATGCATAGAAATCAAATTTAATCAGAATAACATTTTTGTAATAAAAAAATTCCTTTATGCATCTTTCTATGCATAGAAATCAAATTTAATCAGAATAACACTTTTGTAATAAAAAAATTTCCTTTATGCATAGAAATCAAATTTAATAATTAATATCAGTGATATCCATGCGTATTCATAGGTGAATAT
Organism: Cibotium barometz; assembly: GCF_041138505.1. Taxonomy (NCBI): domain Eukaryota; kingdom Viridiplantae; phylum Streptophyta; class Polypodiopsida; order Cyatheales; family Cibotiaceae; genus Cibotium; species Cibotium barometz. The sequence goes on from NC_141052.1 coordinate 16,846,034, forward strand.
GTACATGGAGTAATTAGAATATTTCTTTTAGATGCAAAAATGGTGGGAATTACTCTTTTGGAATAACATAAAAACAAACTTTCTTTTTCACAAAATTTTGGAAAATTTTGCCATAACCTCCTTTGTATGACTGATCATTTCTCATTTTTTATCTTTCTTTATTTACTTAATTAACCCAATTTAGAATTATAGAACTCTAATCTACACAATTTTCTAAATTCAAGAGAGTAAACAATAAGAAGAGTTTAATTAATCACTTAGTTAATCTTTCTAGGATTAAGAAAGGTTGGAATGTAAAGAAAAGAAGGGGATGGCCTTTCCATCAGAGGCATAGCATTTGAATTTAATTCAATCATCTGCAATTCATAAAAATCAAGAAAACCATAGATTTTTCATTAAAATTTGTAAACAAAGTAAGAAAATTAGCTTACATGGAGCTTGTAACTCTCCTTTGGCTTGAGGGATTGAGGGTTCTACTATTGTTTGAAGCAATAGTGGCCACCAATTCACTTTGGAGAGGATTAGGCCAAAAACAATTGAATTATTAAAAAATTCAATGTAGATGGCTCAGGACAGAAGTAGAGTAACAGTGCATAAACACCATTCAGCTTTTACAAAGGGGGAGGCTTCTACTTATATGAAAAAGTGAGCCTCTAACCAAGCAAACTGATTCTAGAATTTTCCAGATCAGTTTGGTCAATTTTTGACCATTTTTGGGTCAATTCAACTTACTTTTTGGATCTAGTTTTGAAATAGGAGAGAGGAGAGATGAAAATATCTCATTTTATTGATTAAAAATTAGGGGTAATGATGAGAAAAAGGTGCCTATTTCATGAGGGGAGATCCCCACACTAAGGTGTCAAAATTTAGTTTTTTAATTCTTTTCTTTGGTCCTTAGTCCACCACTCTTCATCTTATGCAAGCATTTACTCATTTTTGGGGGGGTTTTCTTTTATTCTTCAATTTATCTCCTCCCTACATTTGGATTAATCTTATTGGTCCATAGGAACCTTAATTGGACCATAATCTAAAAATTTCTAAAAATCTGGACCCTTAGGCTAAGGTCCTTTATACCTATTTTCAATTAATTCCAATTGCACATTGGAAAGTTCTTTTTGAATTTTCGTTTCAGGGGAAACCATTTTAGACACTAGGAGGATTTTTATATCCAAAAATATCTCAATTTTGAATTACCTTCGGAGCTTTAGACATTTTATCTCTCCAGGCCAAAACAGGGTAGAATAGGATCTTTCTTTTATTTCAAAGAGGGGAATAATTATAAGATCAGAAGGGGAGGTTCTTACACCTGCATACCTCAAAAGCTGGAGGGAGGAATCTTACACGGTACAAGAGAAACTCACAGGGAACGTCCTAGGCTGTCACCTTTTCGAGCTTGAAAAGCTTGACGAAACACTCCTTCTAGTGGTATATATCATGATTGTCGAGAGGCTAAGGCGTAAACAATGGTTTGACGACTAGCTAAAAGACAAGAAAATGAACAAGAGCGACATGGTCCTCCTATTCAGCACAAAAAAAAAAGAAACTTAAGCTAAGAGACTTAGGACCCTTCCTAGTCATTGTGACAAACGCTGGCCCAAATACTCTTCAAAGCCCAACTATCCTCAATCACAACCTTGGCCTTGCCCAATAACAACCTTCAGGTGGATCCCAAAACCTCTGCTACAAGCCCAACATTTCTATGAGGGCAATTGCCACATTTGGATCCCCAAATCACCACGACACCAACTCCCAACTTGTGTCACTCTGCAGTCACCCACCCTGTAATGGAAACCTAAAGTGGCCTCTGCCACAAAGACTACACAGTAGGAGAAAGGGAAGCAAAAGCTTCACAACGACACTGTGACCCCCCCCCAACCGCAGCCACTAGTCCATACTAACATATACCCTTGACGTTGGTTGCTCCTCCACCCGTCTCATCGTCAGGCTATAATGAGTACTCCCAATTATCTATTAACTTCTCCTATCTCAAGTACTCCCTTGTCACCAGCTTTTGAACTCCCTAGGGAAGTCCCACCCTCGCCATCGCCTAATTGGGACCAACTACTCCATTTGGCAAATTGGGCACACAGTTAGTACAAAACCTGCAATGGGGTGCTGGCATAATAGCCCAAGGGTAAAAAACATGTCTTCAGGGTGCCCTAAAAAAAAACTATTTGCCCCACAGTCGTACCATTCACCTTCTCCTTTGCCATGGCGGATCATTCTGAACTTCAAATTTGCCACGGCTATATCAAAAGTGACATAGCCATACCAACATCTAATTGAAGTGCCATGGCCGTACACCAACATCCAATTGAAGTGCCACGGCCGTACCAACATCCAATTGAACTACCACGACTGTTCCTCCACTCTCATCCCATTTTGCCACGGCCGTACCATTCAGCATTCCAGATGCCACGGCTGTACCAATCCCCACATGAGGTGCTACGGCCATACCATTCCCCTTTAGAGTTGCCACGACCATTCCATCATTAGCTCCAACATCCATGCCTGTTCCACCCTCAACACCAGTTGGTACACCCATCCCATTCATGCCACGCCCGTAAAAAACAAAGACCCCAGTTGGTACGCTCGTTCCATTTAGGTTGCCACAACCGTGTCCTTCTGGAAAACTATATATATGGGCCCCACCCCCTCATTTCCTCACTTTTTACTTTTAGCCTACCCAAACTCTTGCAAATTTTTTTCTGAAGCCTTCCCTTACTCACCATGGCCGACTCATCCGACTCCTCACTCAAAAAGCACCCTACCCTCAGGAACCTACCCTCAGGAAGAAGCACCCGAACAAAGGGACGCTTCGAGGAGTACGACCGCCACCCAACCCAACTATCACACTCGGGGGAGCAGTTGATGAAGGAGGTCAGTGTGGACATATAATCCACTCGTTCATGAAGAAAAATCACAAAGTGGAACATAAGCTATTGTACTATACAGGGCCATGTATCCAGGGCCATGCTTAAGGACCATTGCAGATGAACCTACCATGTATCCAGGGCCATGCTTAAGGACCATTGCAGATGAACCTACCATTGTAGCCCACCTCGAGTAGCTGGGACTTAGAGACTTGCCTACTATGGAGCCGTGGGGACCAGGCCTTTACAAAGCTGCTTATATTTCATAGCCTTATGATGCCACCCAGAAAATAGGAGAGGTGTTGGACAATGAGGGGCGATGGCAAATAGTGCATCTTAGCATGGACCTAATCACAGAGATGCCCTCCATCTCCCGCAGCCAGACCAACCATATGTGAGGCTCACCAACGCCCCGAAGTTGACAAAAGGTACTTTCAGGGGCACAACCACAAAGGATGGCGTGGAATGGAGTAACATCACCCAGGAGGAGCTGGTGATGCCAGCACAAGGGCCCTGTCATTTCTATTGACTACCAGGTGGACTGACAGGTTTAGCCACTGCAGCTTGTCCACATTGGCCAAAGGGAATGCTTGTGAATTGGGCAGAGTACTTACACAAAGAGCTACATGCCATTTGCTCAAACTCTCAGGGAAAGCTCGCAACTACTGCAACCCTACTCACAAAAGTCCTCTACCACGCTACAGGGTGGGAGTAACTTCCTAGAGCCATCCAACTCAGTGGGCTGGACGCAATCCTAATCACTATGTCTCCACCCCAATCCTCTCAACAACACCAGCGGTAAAGCGCCATCACCACGAACCCAAAGGCAAAGAGCCATTCCCCTACCACTAAGCCAAGGCCCTAACCCAGAAGAGCAGGCAATTGAAGAGATACAATGAAAGGCAGCTGAGGAGGCGACACAGAAACATGCATTTTTTGAGCAAAATCTTTTTAAAACCCCGCCACCTAAAGGATCAACAGATTTCCCCCCTTACTACTTAGAAGTGGGCCATCCCCTCCTCACTCCTCACATTTCAACACTCTGGAGACCCTCCGTTGGACAAGAACAGGCAGCTTTAGATCCAATGAAGCATATGCAGAAAGTGTACATGCTGCACATGGGGTAGTCCCAAACTTCACCCTAGGCTTCTCTCACATGGCTCGTGAGCTCATCACATAGATGATAGATTGTATTTACTGCTAGCAGGAGGTTGTAGTAATGGCATCAGACAATCATTGATGAGAAAGAGCAATAGCTAATACAAGGCCATCTCCACCATTTTATATTTCGAGCAATAGCTCCAAGCAACATAGGAAGCCACACAAAGGGCCCACATTGACCTCTCTCTCTCTCCCAATCCGTCTTGCCAAAGATTCCTAGCAACGGGCTACTACCATAAGAGGCCCTTAGTAAGAAATAACTAGGCTTCCAACCCTATCGGGAAATCTCAGAGGAGACACTCCGTGAGAAGGAGGCCCAGCTAGAAGCCGCAGAGGTAGCACAGCCCCCACCAACACCCTCTACCCCCTCCTCTAGTGCCACAGACAGAAAGGTGGATGCCTTAATGGGGACATTGCAACGGAACTCCGTGGCCTTGCCATCCTTCCCCAAAACCCATTCCAGCTCCTTGACCTCCACTACAGGGGACAGTGCGCCTCAACCTCTTACAACATAAATAACATCTTCCTCGATGAGCATGCAATGACCACACGACGGCGAAGATGGTACCCCAGGAGCAAACCCCCCTCATCCTCCACCATCATCACCCAAAAATCAACCTCCATGCCCCAGACCCTCTCACCCAAGCACAAGCACCCAACCAGCCCCAACCAGCCCCACCCCCATCTGGCACCACAACCCTCCCCCTCTTCCCCTCCCAATCATCTACACCCCTCCATTTTCCAAACCCACCACCCTCACCTCCCACATTAACATTACATTTTGGCATACCCACTACCCTCATCCTCCACCATCATCACCCAAAAATCAACCTCCATGCCCCAGACCCTCTCACCCAAGCACAAGCACCCAACCAGCCCCAACCAGCCCCACCCCCATCTGGCACCACAACCCTCCCCCTCTTCCCCTCCCAATCATCTACACCCCTCCATTTTCCAAACCCACCACCCTCACCTCCCACATTAACATTACATTTTGGCATACCCACTACCCTCAAAGATTTAGCTTCAACATCGGCAAAGCCTTCCCCCGTGCTGCATGCTAGCCTCGGAACCCTCATCATCACTAACCCCTCCAACCTCGTCACCGTTTGCAAACTAGAATCTCCTTCCCCCCACCCTTGGAAGAAGGCGATATCCCGCCCACTACCACCACTCGAAAGTGAGGAAGTTGACCCTTCACTCAACTCGCTGAACTGGCATGACCCCCTTAACTGAATCGATTTTGAGCAGGTAATACAAATCCTACTCGGTCGACAACTCTAGGCATCGCCACCACCACTGACATGCATCACGGATTGCATGGATATCCATGTCCTATGTCTGTACATCGACATAAAGCATCACAATTGGGACGAGAGCATCTCCCCCGACAGCGAGGAGGCTATCATCATCCACCCGCCGTTGCTTGCCCCATAACGTTCGATCTCATGGGCGAGCAGCCGGGGGCCTGGAGGCATCCATTTTTATTGAAGCCTTACGTATGGGAGAACTACTGCAAGCACCATGCCCACTTTGCATCAACCTAGAGTACATGCCAATCCGACGAAGGTGGGCATGGAACCTCTTCTATGAGGAGTAGTAGAAAAACCCCAAGTTGTTATTCAACTTCCCTTGGTTTGCTCCTCTGACGCCCTAACAGCCATGCAGCACAGAAGAGAGCATGATCAAGCACTTCCACAAATTCATTTGGAGATATGATTAGGTCTTAGATCTAGCTGTGATTACAACGATCAAGTTCTTCAACTTAATAATAACGCTGTTGGAGGCATTCCCAGGCTGGAACCACCACTACCACGAAGGCATGCAAGGATTGGCCTTCAACATCAACAAAGACCAACACTAAAGCAAATCTTTGGCTACTCTACGAGCGCATCATGTGGATGCCCACTTGGCATCTCCAAAGTTTTGAGGACATGATGGAGACTACCTTTTGGAGACCAACTAGTCTTCCATTGAGCCCCCCCGACTCCTACCTTGCACCGTGATTTTGTCAGAACCTATTCGATCTACTACCGCTAGATCCAGCTCTGAGGACGGACTTGAATTAGGGAGAGGGGGTATGTTAACCACTCCAGTATGTTAACCACTCCGGTTAACATTATTTTTCAAGCATGGCTACGCTTCTTGTAACATTCTTTTTGTACCGTGCAAAGCGCTTAACGATAAAAGAGAAATGGGATGACCAAGCTTACGGCTTATGTAATGCCGGTTGTAGGAAAGAGTTGTACATAGAGCTAGGAAGACTAGTTTTGGGACCCCAATTGTAAATGGGTGGCCAGTCATTGTAAATGAGAGCTCTTCTATATAAGACATTTTATGAAATATGAAAAGGGACAATCCCATTATTCTCATTTGAGTGTTCCCTCTCTCTCTCTCTCACTCTCTTGAGCTTGTGGATGCATGTTGTGTTGTTGATGCTTGCATGTTTATTGTGGTTGTGTATGCTTGTAGGGATGGTGATGATCTAGCTTATCCTCTCCTCTCCCCTCTCTTGTCTCTCTACCAAGGTCCCTCTTGCATGCATGTGGCATGGAGTGAAATTTGAGCCTTCCATAGCTCCCTCCTTCTTGCTCTTCACCTAGCTCTTGAATCTCCACTTGGGTGACACAAGTGGTGGAGGAGTGAGCCCCTAGCGGCCTCACAAGGGGGAGTTAACCCTCATTAGGGTTGGCTAAGTGTACATCTCTGACTCGAGTGTGATTTTTTGAGGGAGCTTGCTGGAGGGAGCTTTTCTTGGATGTCCTCTCTCTCTACTATTGCCACCACCATCTCCGCCCATCACTGCCCAGCCCAACCCACCCTCCGTCTCTCTCCTCTCCACTCTCTTCCCTCTCTCTCTCTCCTTCTCTCACACTCCCTCTCTCTCTCTTCTTCTCTCACACTCCCTCTCTCTCCTCTCCCTTTCTCTCTCCCACCCTCCCTCTCTCTCTCTCCTTCTCTCACACCCTCTCTCTCTCTTCTTCTCTCACACTCCCTCTCTCTCCTCTCCCTTTCTCTCTCCCACCCTCCCTCTCTCTTATCTCTCCCACCCTCCCTCTCTCTCCTCTCCCTTTCTCTCTCCCACCCTCCCTCTCTCTCCCTCCCTTTTGCTCTCTAACCCTCCCTTCTCTCCTTCTACCACTCTCCGTTTCCCTTCTATCTGATTTAATCAGATGAAGGTTAGTTCAGTATCTTGACCTCGTTAGAAAAATTCGTTAAGAAAATAAAAAATGGTGGAATCGTCCCCGTATTCCGGGCATGGGAAATTTTCCTGGTTTCGGTTTTTGGAATGACCACCAGCTTAGTCTCGTGCCCAGACATTCGAGGGCGAGGCCCCGAGTGAGAAACCCTACCCCGCGCAAGAGGAAGCTACTTCCGCTGCTACATCCGAGAATCCCAGTGCGCAGAGGGGGCAGTGGGATCTCACAAAGTGCATGCACCACACAAATACTTTACATTATCATTACCAATGATTAAAATCATACCTTGCAAATTCATTTGGATTGGAGTTAGGTCACCCAGGCTAGGTGGATGAATTGGTCGCAATGGTGCATTTAGTGCTTCACCTCTTTCCAAGCTTATCTGAATCCATAGCTTAATCTATGTTGGTATGCAAACAATATAACAATAATACCAATGAACCACAACAAGTAAAAGAGTGCCGTTCCTGTGTTGCTGCATAACCAACTTCTTCAACTTTTGGGGTTGCCTCAATCTTGTGTGTGCTATCATCAGAACTACTTTCGTCATATTCTGATGGAGAAGTATCAGAGTCGTCCTCTTCCTGTAGTGACTTTTCTTTTCCCTTTATTACATCCTTTTTTAGCACTTTTTTCCCTTCATCATCATCATCATCATCCTCTTCATCTTCATCATCCTCTTCATCTTTCATAAGACCTTTATCTTTGCCTTAAACATGTGATTTGTCACGTAGACTTCTAGGACTCATAATAGAATTCACCATTCAAAAAGATATAATAAATAATATTTAAATTAAAGCAAAATATCTAATTGTATAGTTCATACCATGATTGATTGCTTTGCTTTATAAGTCCGAGTATACATCTCCTTCTCTCTCTTGGGAAATTTGCCACATGCACATATAATAACATCCAGATGCAATAACATCCACATGTAATAACATCCACATGCAATAACATCTGGATGAGGAGATTATGTATAGGGAGGGTGGGACAAGGAGAGAGAGGGAGGGAGGGAGAGAGAAGGAGAGAGAGGGAGGGTGGGAGAGTGAAAGGGAAGGAAGAGGGTGGGAGAAGGAGAGAGAGAGGGTAGTGTGGGTTGGGTGGTGGTGGGATAAGAAAAGAGAGAGGGAAGCGGGTGGGAGAAGGAGAGAAGGGAGGGTGGGAAAGCAAAAGGAAGGGAGAGAGAGGAGAGAGAGGGAGGGTGGGAGAGATGAAAGAGAATGAGGGTGGGAGAAGGAGAGAGAGGGAGGGTCGGAGAGAGGAAGTTAGAGAGGGAGAGGAGAGGGACGGTGGGTGGGAGAGTAAAAGGGAGGGAAGAGGGTGGGAGAAGGAGAGAGAGGGTAGTGTGGGCTGGGCGGTGGTGGGACAATGAGAGAGAGAGGGAAGAGGGTGGGAGAAGGAGAGAAGGGAGGGTGGGAGAGAAAAAGGGAGGGAGAGAGAGGAGAGAGAGGAGGGTGGGAGAGAGAAAGGACAATGAGAGAGAGAGGGAAGAGGGTGGGAGAAGGAGAGAAGGGAGGGTGGGAGAGAAAAAGGGAGGGAGAGAGAGGAGAGAGAGGAGGGTGGGAGAGAGAAAGGAAGGGAGAGAGGAGAGAGAGGGAGGGTGGGAGAGATCAGAGGGAGGGAGAGTGGGGAGAGAGAAAGGAAGGGAGAGAGGAGAGACAGGGAGGGTGGGAGAGATGAGAGAGAAGGAGGGTTGGGAGAAGGAGAGAGAGGGAGGGTGGGAGAGTGAAAGGGAGGGAAGAGAGAGGGGGAGGGAAGAGGGTGGGAGAAGGAGACAGAGGGTAGTGTGGGTTGGGCGCGGTGGTGGGACAAGAGAGGGTAGTGTGGGTTGGGCGCGGTGGTGGGACAAGAGAGGGAAGAGGGTGGCAGAAGGAGAGAAGGGAGGGTTAGAGAGCAAAAGGGAGGGACTTAACTTGAAGGAATCAACGCTTTTTTCCTAATTGAATCAAGCATAGCCGTTGATCTATTCATTAGAGAAGTCTTCAAGCTTTTATTTAACTACTCGAGTTCTATGCGTATTCCTATTAATCAATTTTATTATTAAAACTCTACTGATTCCAGCCTAACCCCATCTAGCCCATGGGTTAGCCACCCCAACCCATAATTGAATGCCTTTCTTAACTTTTTCTTTAGAATACAGATACGCACACACTTCTCTTTAAACTTTAATTTATAAAACAATCCATTAACAAACAATTATTGGGTTACAGATGTCATAACTCAAAATTTCCATTCAATCCTTGTTTCTCACAAAATAGTATCACTCTGGACTCTCCGTTGAGACCAGCAGGTCAGCAACGAGATCCAGTAAACAGATTACAATAATTTTCTCGCCATCATACATATATATATCTTCCACGACATACACATGGGTGTCCTAAGCACCGTGAGCCCGTGCATCGTCTGGTAAGAACCCTCTAGGATCCTCCTTAGGTGTCCTGGCACTTCACTCAGGGACCGCTTCGTCGGCCCTCGCCCATCGTACCGGAAGCACACCATTTTACACCATACCCAGGCTGGTCAAGACTTGGGCAGATTTTTGCCGCGTGAGCCGTCCTTTGAGCACTCCCCGCCAAGGTTTTTGCCGCGTGAGCCGTCCTCCTTTGAACACTCCCCGCCAGCTGTTGCAACCAAACTTCCCTTAGAAAAACACATATACCAAATGCTCCCTCCAGCATTCTGGCGTAAGACAGTCCTTTAAGAAAACAGGGTTTCTATGCAAGTTTTCAGTTTTGATTTTCTTTTGAATACAATGGGTATATCTTAAATCCGTATCCCAATACTTCTAGATCATAGGTCTAAAGTTCTAACAGAATTTCTTGAATTTTGTAACCTTGATCCTCAGATCAGAATCAAGGGTCTTAACTTGATTTCAGATTCGGTGGGTGATTTGAGTGAAATTTTCCTGAACTGGTCACATCGTCTTTTCTTGAAACTGATGAAGGAGATTAAGTCTTGGTCATAGTCTGATTCAGGGTTTGAGTCTGGAAAGGTTCTCCCTGAACTAACTTTCTCGAAGAGGGTAATATTTCAATTACTACTTTACTGAATTTTATTCATTAAGTATTTTGCTTAACTGAATTTAAAACTAATCATGAATTCCTATGAGGAATAAATTAATCATTTATCTAAAATTCTGACTTCGATAGTTTTTCTAAGTTTTCTCATTACCATCCTAGAGACTATGAAACGGTAGAATTTTCTCTCATAGAGTATTTACTTATTCATTTATCAATATTCATGGGATTTAAACATATGATTAAAGAGAACTCTTATTTTGATATAAAAATTCTGTATGTATGTATCTATTTATGCATAAAATCCAACTTCCATGGAAATAATACTTTTATATAAAAGAAAATCCTTTTATGCATCTATTTATGTAAAAAAATCAATTTTGATGAAAGTAACACTTTTATAATAAAAAAATTCGTTTATGCATCATTTTATGCATAAAAATCAATATTGGTGAAAGTAACACTTTTATAATAAAAAATTTCTTTTATGCATCATTTGATGCATAAAAATCAATATTGATGAAAGTAACACTTTTATAATAATAAAAATTATTTTATGCATCATTTTATGCATAAAAATCAATATTGGTGAAAGTAACACTTTTATAATAATAATAAATTCTTTTATGCATCATTTTATGCATAAGAATCAATATTGATGAAAGTAACACTTTTATAATAAAAAAATTATTTCCAATATGCATCTTTCTATGCATAGAATTTAATTCTAATGAAAATCACACTTTTATAATAATTTTAAAAAATATCCAATATGCATCTTTCTATGCATAGAATTTAAATCTAATGAAAATCACTCTTTTATAATAAAAAAATAACCAATATGCATCTTTCTATGCATAGAATTTAAATTTTAATGGAAATAACACTTTTAAAATAAAAATATTTCTACTATGCATTTTTCTATGCCTAGAATGAAAATAACACTTTTAGAATACACAAATGGTGGGGATTACTCTTTTTGAATAATAAAAGATAAAACTTATTTCACAAATTTAAGAAAATTTCGTCATAACCTCCTTTGTATGGCTGACCATTTTTCAATTTTTTCTATCCTCAAGTTACTTAAAAATTATTCCAAATGGTTTAAAGCATTCTAAACTAATCAAATTCCACTTTTAAAAGAGAAACAATATGAAAAGTTTAATTCTAACAATTTGATTACTTATCTAGGATAAAGAAAGGCTGAATTTAAGAATGAATAGAGGGGGAAAGCCTTTCCAACAAGGTATAACATCATTTTTTCATTTTAAAGAAAATAAAAATTAGAAAACCATTAAAAAGAAAAAGTAGGATTTCTAGCTTACTTGAATTTTTGTGAGCTTTCCTTTGGCTTGATGGTTTGAGGGATCTACTCTTGTTTGCAACAAGATTGGCCACCAATTCTTTTGAAGAGGGAAAGGTCAAAAACTAATGAATTATCAATAAATTCACTGTTTTTGGCTCTAGGGTGGAGTAGAGTAACAGTGCATAAAACACTATTAAGCTTCTACAAAGGGGAAGGCTTCTATTTATAGGAAAAAGTGAGCTTCTAACCAAGCAAACTGATTCTAGAATTTTCCAGATTACTTTGGTCAATTTTTGACCATTTTTGGGTCAGTTTAGCTTACTTTCTGGAACTAGACTTGAATTAGGAGAGAGGAGAGATGAAATATCTCAATATTTGAGAATTTAAAACTCCACCACACATGTGAAATAGGGGTCTCCTTCATGAGAGGGAATCCCCACTCTGAGGTGTCAAAAATTTATTTTTTTAGTATTTCCTTTGGTCCTTAGTCCACTCTTCATCTTATGTGAGTATTTACTCATTTTTGGGGGGGATTTTCTTTATTTCTTCAATTTATCTCCTCCATACATTTGCATGAATCTGATTGGCCCCTCATAACCTTAATTTAAAATTTTTAGAAAATCTAGACCCCTAGGATAAGGCCTTTTGAACAGATTATAATTGATTTCTAATGCACCTTCTGAAAATCTTTTTGAACTTCTGTTTCGGGGGAATTTATTTTAATAAGAAGATATATTTTTCCATCCAAAAATATCTAAAATATGAATAACCTCTCTCTAGAATATTTTCTCTCTCTAAGCCAAAATAGGTAGAAACAAGATCTTTTATATATCTGAAGAGGGATTTGATTACAGGGAAAGATACTGGACATCTTGAGAGGCTAGGAAGGAATCTTACATTCTCTCCCACTTGAAAAACGCGAGATGTCCTCATCTCACAAAGTGGGGGTAATCTCGTAACAGTTCGGCTTCTTTCTCCCAGGTGGCATCTTCAAAAGGATAGAACCTCCATTTGACCAATAATTCTCTCAGAATTCTATTCCTAAGAACCTTTTCTCAAACATCAAGGATTTCTTCAGGTTCGAGTTCCATCTGCCCTTGGGTTGAAGAAGTTAAGATTTCATCAAGCACATGATTTGGGCTTGGTATATACTTTTTAAGAAGGCTGACATGAAATACATTATGTACTTTGAGATGAGGAGGCAGAAGAAGCTCGTACACTGTCACCTACTTTCCTTGTAATCAGATATGGTCCACAATATCTGGGGGATAACTTCTTGTACTTCCCAAGAGATAGAGAACTTCTTTTGGGGCATACTCGAATGAAGACCATATCTGCTTCTTGGAATTTTCTGTCTGACCTCTTCTTATCTGCATACTGCTTTTGTCTATCCTGGGAAGCTTTTATATATTTGCGAATTGATTGCATCTGCTGCTCCATGTCATCAAGCATCTGTCTAGACATCTCGACCACCCTAATCAATGGGTCGGACCAAGTTAATGGAGTTAAGCAATCTTGTCCATACAAATCTTTGAAAGGGCTCATCCCAATACTTCTGTGAGATAAGAAGCATTGTAGGGGCGAACTCGACTAGGTGCAGATAGCTTAGCCACTTCTTGGGTTCCCTGCCACAACATGACCGAAGTATATCTTCGATTACTTGGCTCACCCTTTCAGTTTGACCATCGGTGTCTCGGGGTGGTAAGTTGTGCTGAGATCCAAGAAAGTTCCTATTGCTTCAAAAAATGCAGGCCAGAATCTTGACGTGAATTTGGGGTCTCGAATGATCACTTACTATTCTTCTGGGTAGGCCATGCAATCTGAAGATTTCTTTAAGGAACACTCTAGCCACATCCACTGCAGTGTAGATTTCTTTTAATGGAATCAGATGGGCAACTTTGGTTAGTCTATCAACTACCACAAAGATGGAGTTGTAACCTGATTGCACTGAAGGTAATCCAGTAATAAAATCCATACTGATACATTCCCACTTCATCTTGGGGATGTCTAATGGATGTAACTTCCCATACATTTTTACTCTCTCGGCCTTGACTTTCTGACAGGTCAGACATTGACGTACATGATTAAGCACATCCTTTTTTAGACCAGGCCAAAAGAAGCTTTTCTTCACAGACATGTAGGTTTTGATGAAACCTGGATGTCCTGCAGTAAGGCTATCATGGGCTTCATTCAGAATTTGACCCTTAGTTCCCTCATCATTGGGAATGCATAGCCTGCGATTATAATACATAATTCCATCATCCAGGCTGTACCCTTGAACTCGGTTCAACTCCTGTGGAGTTTTTCTTTCCTGCATAAGTAGGGTAGCAATAGGGCCAAAGAATCTATCCTGCATGATCTTCTCTCTTGCTTTAATAATCAAAGGATTTGACACTACAGTAATTGCAAGCAAGGAGGCTTTTCTGCTGAGGGCATCTGCTACCACATTTTCTTTGCCTGGGGCGGTACTTGATTTCGAAATCAAATTCCTGCAGGGTCTGCATCCACCTTCTTTGGCGCATGTTGAGATCCTTCTGAGTGAAGATCCACTTTAAGCTCTGATGATCTGTCTCATCAAAGTGAATCTTTGACCCAGTAGGTAATGTCTCCACAACTTGAGGGCATATACTACTGAAAGTAGTTCCAAGTCACGTGGACAGCATAATTTCTCTCATGCGTTCTGAGTTTTTGGGATTTATAGGCCACTGCATGACCTTCCTGCATGAGTGCACCTCCTAGGGAAAAACCACTGGCATCAGTTACTACCTCAAAGGGTAGAGAGAAATCTGGCAGCTTCAGAATGAATTGGTTACCAAGGCGGTCTTCAGCTTATCAAAAGCACTCTGGTACACCTGGCAGACCATTGAAATGGAATATTCTTCTTGAGAAGATTAGTCAGGGGGGAAGCTATGAGAGCATACTTTGGTATAAAAGTTCTATACCAACTAGTCAATCCCAAGAATCCTCTGACCTCTTTCACTGCCTTTGGTTCAGGCCGATCTATGACTACTTGGACTTAAGTGGAATCTGGAGAAATTCCATCTTTGGATACCAGAAAGCCCAAGTATTCAACATAGTCTCAGCAGAGAAGTGCATTTGCTCTTTTTTTGCAAAGAGTTGATGCTTCCTTAGGGATACTTATTCCTAACTGTCAGCAGCTGATTGAGGCCTCTGTAGTCCACACAGAGTCTTAGTGTTCCATCTTTCTTTTTCTGAAAGAGAACTGGCGCACCCCAAGGTGAAACACTGGGTCTTACAAACCCTTGTTCTAACAGTTGTCTAAGCTGTTCTCTTTGAGTTTGATGGCTTCAGGAATTGGCATTTTATACGTGCACAGGGCTACTCGCTTAGCTTCGGGGGTCAATTCTATCACATGATCTACTTCCTGAATTGGAGGCATCTCTGTTAATTTTGCTGGGAATAAATCATCATAATCACTTAACCATTCAGGTTCTTTAGCTTTTAACTTTGTGTCTACTGGATTCATTTTGACAACATAAATGAGCTGCTTCTTTCTAAGTCCTTTTAGTAGCTTAGAAGCCTTTACTAACTGCAGACTTGGGGATCCTGAAATTCCAGTTCCTTGAACTTTATTTCCGTGGAGGTCACGGAAGGAAATGGTTCCATTATGACAGTGAATGTCAGCTTGATTTTTGTGGCGCCAATCCATTCTAAGGATCCCCTCGAAAACTCCCAAAGGTATAACTCTGAACTGACAGTCAGTCAAATTCCCATCTAGATTGAACTGAATACGATCTGTCTCAAGGTGAGTGAAAAGAATCTTCCCACTAGGGCCAATTCAACTTGCATAGTTTCCCTGATTTCTGTTCTAAGACTAGCTTACGCAAGCATCCTGGGGAAATGAAAGAATGAGTACTACCTGAATCAATCAAAAGCTAAAAAGGCTTACCCTGATACTCAGCTGGAGTATGGATGACGGAGAATTGGCAATTTGGCCCTTGGTTTTCAATTGCTGCATAAATCTGTCCTCTTTCCTCTTCCACTACTTCTGCTATTGTGATTGCTCTGGCTGCTGCTGCTGTCTGAGGCGAAACTCTTTCTCTTTGGTTGCCCCAGTTCTGAGAAGGAATTCTGAGGCTACTTTGGACAGAGGCAGATGGTTGAGCTGGAATTCTCCTGGGATTGTTGCCCTGATTTTGACGAGATGGACCCTGATTTTGACTGATAGTAGGAAGGGGTTGGTCTCTGCACTCTCGGTCCTTGACTTCCATGTCCCCTTGACATGGTGGCAGGAGTCGGGTAGTCTTTCAGCTAGTGACCAAATCCCTGATTTTGACTGATAGTAGGAAGGGGTTGGTCTCTGCACTCTCGGTCCTTGACTTCCATGTCCCCTTGACATGGCAGGAGTCGGGTAGTCTTTCAGCTAGTGACCAAAACCCTGACATCCAAAACACCGGTTCTCACTTCTGAGCTCATCCCTTTGAATCCTTGAAAGAGGTGGGGCTCCTGAGAAAGTGTTTTGTGGGAAGGGTCGTCCTTCACTTTTGAATCTTCCAATATCCTGATTCTGATTTGGGCCATGCTGCCTCTTTGGGGGAGGAAAGTTTGAAGTACTTCCCAGGGTTTGGAATCTTTTAAAGTTAGAGGGTGCAGGCTTCGGCACGGGACCTTAACTACAAAGGCTTTGGCAAAGTCCTTTGCCATTCTTATAGCTTCGGCCATTGAGGTTGAGCATTCTTCACTTTGGTGTCCAATGGCTCGTTCATTCCTGGAATGAATCTAGCCATCAGCTGCTCTTCATCCAATTGCGGGGAATATTTGAGGAGAAGGGCAAAAGCTTGATGGTACTCTTCAATTGTCCTGCTATCCTGCTTTAGTTCCAAGAACTCATTCATTTTAGTTTCAAGGAAGCCTGGAGGACAAAACCTCTGTCTGAGGTAAGCTTTAAGATCGGTCCACGTCTGGGTATTCCGATCGAGATGATTAGTCTCGCAGTGATTCCTCCAAGCAACCCTGGCCATTTCCACAATCTTTAACTTGGCGAGAGCCATCTTGCTTCTCTCATTGTAGCCAATTACATCAAAGTATTCTTCCATAGCCTCAATCCACTTCTCCTTTACTTCACCTAACTTCTCCCCTTCACCCTTGAAGGGACCAGGCTGGGATCTGTGCACGGCTTTTCGAACATCCGGATCTAACTCTTTGTCATCGGTTAGAGGATCCGATTGCCTTGCACGGGCCGCGCGCCTCATGACTCTGACAAAACTAGATTTTCGTCAACTTAACTTTGATAACAGATTTATGATTATTTAATCTTTGCGATTTATTCTTTAAACAGATAATTATTTCATCATACATCATGAAACAAGATTTACTCTAATAATTTTATTAACCATAATCATGAAAACAATTTGGAATTTTTTTTTACAAAACATCGTTTATTATCAAAAGTTTTTGATATAAACATAGAGCATCACGGCTCCCAAAATCACTGCCTCAATCGTATACGCATAAAGAAGCAAAACTGCGAAGGAGACATGCCATGGTACACACGATTCATTACAGAAAGAGGTGCTGTAATTCTACTTCTAGGGATAAAGTGGCTAAGAAGCCTAAAAACTCGGCATGAAATTCTGAAGTTCCTGGGTGAATGATTAAAGAGTTGTACATGCTGAACAAGCCCTAGCCTTATCAGAATCATGGCTAAGGAAATATTTTGCCTGAGCCTTTGCTGACGTTGACTGTGGTACTGACATTAATACATCGTCCTCCATAGAACCACATATACCGACGTCGCTCAAGAGGATTAGGAAAGTAAAGACTCTCAAAATGACGTGCAAGTCTCAATCTGCTTACTCGGGTCGTTGATGAGGTGCTCGAATGCAAAGGCTATCATTCCTGAACTCTGATACCAACTATGAGATCCCACTGCCCCCTCTACGCACCGGATTCTCGGATGGTAGCAGCGGAAGTAGCTTCCTCTTGCGCGGGGCAGGGTTTCTCACTCGGGGCCTCGCCCTCGAATGTCCGGGCACGAGACTAAGCTGGTGGTCATTCTTCCGAAAACCAAAACCGAGAAAATTTCCCATGCCCAAAAAATGAGGACGAGTCCACCATTTTTTATATTCTTAATGAATTTTTCTAACGAGGTCAAGATATTGAACTAACCTTCATCTGATTAAATCAGATAGAAGGGAAACTATTACAGACTTAACTTGAAGGAATCAATGCTTTTTTCCTAATTGAGTCTGGCACAGCCGTTGATCTATTCATTAGAGAAGTCTCCATACTTTTATTTAACTACTCGAGTTTTATGCGTATTCCTATTAATCAATTTTATTATTGAAACTCTACTGATTCCAGCCTAACCCCATCCGGCCCATGGGTTATGTTGAGATTCAAGCTCGATGTCAGTGTGAGCCAGCTATGCTATGTGCTGGCATGTTAGGTAGGAACATGTGTGAGACATAAATGACCGCGTGTCCAGCTGGTCATAGTGTGTGGACATTAGCTAGGGTTAGATGTGTGTGGACACAACTCATAGTGTGTGGTGTGTATTATGGATTATGGCATTATGCTTTGTGTGAGAAGTGAGATGGCTTCCCTCTATGGTTAGGGTTTGTAATATACATTAGGGTTTGCTCCTGTGTGTCTGTCTCCTCTTCCTCTACCGTTCTTTCAACATTGTATTAGAGCCTTGTGCTGTTTATTAGGGTTTATGAGTGAGGGAGAGAAGAGGAAGAAGAAGAAGCTGTGAAGAGAAGCTGTGAAGCTTGCCATTGAAGCTGTGAAGCTTGGAGCACACCAACTACTATCAGATCTGAGAGCTTGGCCTACCGGGTAAGGTCTTCTAAACATCCTTGAGCGGATTGCAGGTGATACAGGAAAAAACAAAGCAATTTAGAGCAAATCAAAGCAAAGCAAAATTCTGGTTTTTGGAAGCTTTCCATTAAAGCTTGAAAGCATTGATGTATGGTGGAAATACATGCAAATCTGGCAAAACAAACATGTATCTGACAATGAGAGATGTATTAGCAACTCCTATGCAAGCCCTACTGTGATTTTGGAGCAAGTTACATGCATTTGAATGAGTGAAATTACTGGTTTTTTGAGCTCTCACAAAACAAAGAAAAGGAGGTGAAGATTTGATGCATTTGGAGCATATTTTTGGCAAAAATCCAAGCATTGATGGATTGCACACATACCTAGGAGTGTTGGGGACTTGATTACCTCATCATTTAGCATTACAACCACTCCCAAAGGCCTCTACAGCAGGCGGCGCAGCTCCAACAAAGAAACAGGGCAGAAAAGTGCACATTTTGAAGCGAGGAGATCAATTACTCATTGGTTGCTTGGTTCCTTCCACAATTGCTTTAGAAATTGGTTGCTTCACACATTAGAGAAGAGGGCTATGTGATTGGATTGGTAAATTATGCTTAATTGAGCTGGGAATGAGCTGATTAAACAGGCTGTCCACTGGTTGCAGAGAAACAGAGCAATTTTAATTGAGCAATTAATCTTTGGTCTTATACAATTGGACAAATTACTCTTACATGGAGTTGATGGACAATATTGCTAAGCTAATGAATGCCTGGTTGCTCAATTTGGACAAATATTGAAGAAATTAGAGCCATTTTATTACTGTTTTTTCTAGTTTTTCCCAAAACAGAGAAAGGGGTTTTCAAAAATTGATATGTACACATGTCAGATGGTGTTGATACTCTACATTGAGGTTGTTTAGGTGTCAATGCAAGTTGCCCATACTTGATTTCACCACTACATTGTGATTTGGAGCCTTGGAGGGCATGTCAAATCAGGGTATCTCGAACTGCATGAGTCAGTTCATCTTGGATGCATACAGGTTGATTTTCTACATCAAATTTGAAGATTGGTGGTTACTTTGGAGTATCTGGAACACTCATTGGAGTGTGGTTGAGCTGAGGAAGGCTCGTATACAGATTTGGAAGTGTACGCAAGGTGTTTTGCATTGAGCAAACATGTCAGATAATCCAGTACAGATTGTTGGTGAAAAGCTGGATAGGAAGAACTTCCAGGCATGGAAGTACAGGATAAAAAGTTTCTTGAAAGGAAAAGGATTTTGGAATCTCATTACAGGTGCTGAGCCAGAGCCTGAGCTACCTCGACAACCTACACAGCAGTAGGTTATTGCTCTTCATAAGCAATGGTCAGAAAGAGCATTCAAAGTGCTGCATTATCTGTCTATATGTATTTCTGATGCTATGCTCATACACATACAAGATGATGAGAATCCCAAAGATGCATGGGATACTTTGGTTAAGATGTTTGATACAAACACGAGTGCTCGCAAGTCTCAGTTGCGAGACAGAGCAGATACACAATGTGAAAAGAAATAAAAGGAGCATACATGATTATGTGCAAGAAATAAAGAAGTTTGCAGATGCATTGGCAACAATAAATGCCCCCATGCCTGATGATGATTTGGTGGATATTACCTTGCGTGGTCTTGGCAAGGAATATAAATCTTTTGATACATCTATCTCAGTGAGGAGTATAGGTTTACCAGACTTTGACGAGTTGGTTTCACTCTTACTTGTTGAGGAAATCAAACTCAGTGATTCATTTCTGGATGCATCTACTAGCCATGATGATAATGGCAGAAATCAGGCTTTCTATTCTCAGAGAGGTTTTAGAGGCAGGGGGAGATTTGCATCACGTGGATGTGGTGGTAATGGTCGTGGATGGCAGGACAGGTCATCACAACAGAATTTTCAGCCTTCATATGGTGCTCGAGGTGGTCGTGGATATGCACCTCAGAGAGGTAGAGGTAACCCCCGTGGTCGAGGACGTTGGCAAGGCCAACAAACATCTATGCAAGATGTTGAATGCCATTATTGTGGGAAATATGGTCATATGGCGAGAGATTGTTTTCGCAAACAGAATGATTTGAGAGGGGGTAGAGCACAACGTGGTGGTCATTATGGTGGAAATTATGCACAACATGGTGGTGGAAACTATGCATCAAGCAGCAATGATGGCACAGCAAATCATGTGTTCGCCATGAAACATGTTGTTGGATCGATGATGACAAATGCTGAGAATGATGATACATGGTATATGGACTCTAGAGCATCAAACCATATGACGTGTCATGGTGAATGGTTTGAGCATATGAAGCCTATGGCTGTCAAAGGCTATGTGGAAACAGGTGATGATACCCAGCATGTCATTACACATGTTGGAAGTGTACCATTGGTTATGCACAATGGTCAAACAAAGTCTATGTCTGATGTAATGCACATGTTGGAAGTGTACCATTGGTTATGCACAATGGTCAAACAAAGTCTATGTCTGATGTATTGTACGTGCCTTCTATCACAAAGAGCTTGGCCTCAGTTGGTCAAATGGTGGAACAGGGATTACAGGTTCGTTTCAACGAGCATGGATGCTTCATTGAAGATTTCAAACATGGATGTAGAGTCATTGCTAAAGGCAAGAAAGAAGGCAGATTGTTCAAGCTGGATGCTGGAATTCTTGAGCTAAAATCAGCCATGTTTTCTAAAAGCAGGAATGTGGTACAGGACATTGATATGTGGCATAAGAGGATTGGACATGTCAATATACAGAGATTAAAGAACATGCAAACAAGAGGCATTGTCAGTGGATTGCCTAGGTTCAAATATGATGGACATATGCATGTTTGTGAAGCCTGTCAGTTTGGAAAGCAGGCAAGGTTGAGGTTTCCTAGAGAAGGAAACATGAGTAGCAGGCCACTTGAGATAGTACACAGTGATGTATGGGGTCCTGCACAAAACCCATCTATCAAAGGCAGTTTATACTATGTGACATTCATAGATGATTTCAGCAGGATGACATGGATATACTTTCTTAGAGAGAAGAGTGAAGTGTTGGAAAAGTTCATGGATTTCAAAGCTTTTGCAGAAAAGCAATATGGCTGTTGGATTAAATGTTTGAGGACAGATGGAGGTGGTGAATACACCTCAAAGGCTTTTGAGCATTTCTTGAGGAAGCATGGAATAAGAAGACAGTTGACTTGTAGGTATACACCTCAGCAGAATGGTGTGGCTGAGAGAAAGAATAGAGTCATATGTGAAGTGGCTAGGGCGATGCTCAATGAAAAGAGCATGCCAAATTATTATTGGGCAGAAGCATGTGCTACTGCAGTGTATATACTGAACAAAACACCTATAGCAGCCATTCATGGAAGCACGCCAGAGATGCAGCTTACAGGTTATAGGCCAGACATTGGACACCTCGAAGTTTTTGGATGCATAGCTTATATACATGTGCCTGATGAAAGAAGAAGGAAATTGGATCCTAAGGCAGAAAAATGTGTATTTGTTGGATATGCACAGGATCGAAAGGCATACAAATGTTATAATCCACAAACTAGACAAGTGGTCATCTCACGAGATGTGGTGTTTGATGAGCTTGCTAGTTGGTACAAAGCAAAAGATGAGGGTGTCATTGAGTCACTTGAAGCAGATGTGCCTGTGAACTTGCCACAAGCAAGTTCTAGTTCTACTACTATGTCTGGGCTAGCAGAAGCTGAGAGTAGTACTGTACGTCCATGGTCAGGACGTTTAAGGCATGAGAGTGTGAGCACTAAGAGTAGTGCTATGGATAAAGGAAAGAAGAAGATCGAAGGAATTGGAATCACAGGTTATGAGTCATCTAGTTCAGAGAGTTTGGATGAGGAGCTTGGCATACCTGTTTTACGCACACCTGGTGCTAGGCAGGACAGATATGTGCCACCACATGCTAGAGTTACAGGTGTACAGAGTGACCCGCATGCATTGCGGAGATCCCAGAGAGTCAGATATCCAGTTGTTGTTGACAGATTGACATATCGAGATTTCGCTATACACTATGCATATATGACATCTATGGTGAAGCATGTGGAACCTACATGCTATACAGAGGCTATTGGAGAGCATGTATGGGAGAAAGCAATGGATGTTGAGATGGACGCATTGGTTCATAATGACACATGGGACTTGGTTGCATTACCAAAGGACAAGAATGTTATTGGCTGTAAATGGGTTTACAAAGTGAAGTGCAAATCTGATGGTTCTATTGAGAGACATAAAGTAAGATTGGTAGCAAAGGGTTATGCACAAACCCAAGGATTGGACTATGATGAGACATTTAGTCCAATGGCAAAGATGGGCACAGTGAGAGCAGTCATTGCTATGGCTATAGCTAATGGCTGGGAAATGCATCAAATGGATGTCAAGAATGCATTTCTAAATGGAGATCTACAAGAGGAAGTGTATATGGCATAGCCAGAAGGGTATGTACACCCAAGATATCCCACTCATGTATGCAAATTGAAAAAGGCATTATATGGTTTGAAGCAAGCACCTTGTGCTTGGAGTGATAAGATGAGCAGATATCTTATCTCACTTGGTTTTCAGATTTCTACAGCAGATTCTTCACTCTATGTGAAGAAGACAGAGCATGGGATTGTTTTACTCGTTATCTATGTGGATGATTTGATTATCACAGGTGATCATGGTGCAGATGTGATGCATGTCAAGAAAGCTTTGAGTGGGCAATTTGACATGAAAGATCTTGGTGAGTTGAGATACTTCCTTGGAATTGAAGTGGTGAAAGATCATGTAGGTACATGGTTAGTACAGCGCCAATATGCATTGGATATGTTGGCAAAGTATGGCATGACAGGGTGTAAGCCTATGAGTACACCTTTGGAGCAAAATGTGAAGTTGCGGGCTGATTATGGCGAGGAATCAGATGATCCATCTATGTACAGAAAGATGGTTGGTAGTCTCATTTATATGACTGTCACACGCCCGGATTTGAGTTATGATGTGGGGCTAGTAAGCCAGTTTATGCAGAGCCCCAGAAAACCACATTTGGATGCAGTGAGACGCATTATGAGATATGTGAAGACCACTGCACATTATGGTCTACTTTATTAGAGTGGTAAAAGCTTGGACATACATGGCTACACAGATGCTGATTAGGCAGGTAGCTCATATGACAGGAGGTCTACTAGTGGTTATGCTTTTACACTTGGAAGTGACGTGGTGAGTTGGAGTAGCAAGAAGCAACCTATAGTTGCTTTATCCAGTACAGAGGCTGAATACAGAGGTGCAGCCATTGCTACTTGTGAGGCTATATGGTTAAAGAGTCTCTTGACAAATTTGTGTGAGCCCATTGGTGGCAAAATTGTCATTCATTGTGACAACATGAGCAGTATACAGTTGGCAAAGAATCCAGTGTTTCATGTGAGGACCAAACACATAGAGATCCATTATCATTTTGTCAGAGAAAAGGTGCTGGATAGTACAATTGATCTACAGTATGTGAAGACTGATGAGCAGATGGCAGACATCTTTACAAAGCCACTTAGCAGGGAGAAGTTTGAGTACTTCTGTACTATGTTGGGAGTACATGGGATGAGCTTGAGGGGGAGTGTTGAGAGTCTTGATATCCCAAGCTCATCTACATCTTCATCGGCAGTACATCATGAGTTTGAGAGGGGCTGTTGAGATTCAAGCTCGATGTCACTGTGAGCCAGCTATGCTATGTGCTGGCATGTTAGGTAGGAACATGTCTGAGACATAAATGATCGCGTGTCCAGCTGGTCATAGTGTGTGGACATTAGCTAGGGTTAGATGTGTGTGGACACAACTCATAGTGTGTGGTGTGTATTATGGATTATGGCATTATGCTTTGTGTGAGAAGTGAGATGGCTTCCCTCTATGGTTAGGGTTTGCAATATACATTAGGGTTTGCTCCTGTGTGTCTGTCTCCTCTTCCTCTACCGTTCTTTCAACAGGTTACCAACCACTGGAATTAGTAGAACCAGACAAGTACTCACCCACCCATAATTGAATGCATTTCTTAACTTTTGCTTTAGAATACAGATATGCACACACTCCTCTTTAAACTTTAATTTATAAAACAATCCATTGACAAACAATTATTGGGTTACAGATGTCATAACTCAAAATTTCCATTCAATCCTTGTTTCTCACAAAACAGTATCACTCTGGACTCTCCGTTGAGACCAGCAAGTCAGCAACGAGATCCAGTAAAACAGATTACAATAATTTTCTCGCATCATACATATATATATCTTCCACGACCTACGCATGGGTGTCCTAAGCACCGCGAGCCCGTGCATCGCCTAGTCAGAACCCTCCAGGATCCTCCTTAGGTGTCTTGGCACTCCACACAGGGAACCGCTTCGTCGGCCCTCGCCCATCGTACATCGGAAGCACACCATTTTACACCATACCCAAGGTGGTCAAGACCTGGGTAGGTTTTTGCCGCGTGAGCCATCCTTTGAACACTCCCCACCAGCTGTTGCAAACCAACCTTCCCTTAGAAAAACACATATACCAAATGCTCCCTCCAGCATTCTGGCGTAAGACAGTCCTTTAAGAAAACAGGGTTTCTATGCAAGTTTTCAGTTTTGATTTTCTTTTGAATACAATGGGTATATCTTAAATCCGTATCCCAATACTTCTAGATCACAGGTCTAAAGTTTCAACAGAATTTCTTGAATTTTGTAACCTTGATCCTCAGATCAGAATCAAGGGTCTTAACTTGATTTCAGATTCGGTGGGTGATTTGAGTGAAATTTTCCTGAACTGGTCACATCGTCTTTTCTTGAAACTGCTAAAGGAGATTAAGTCTTGGTCATAGTCTGATTCAGGGTTTGAGTCTGGAAAGGTTCTCCCTGAACTAACTTTCTCGAATGGTAATATTTCAATTACTACTTTACTAAATTTTATTCATTGAGTATTTTGCTTAACTGAATTTAAAACTAATCATGAATTCCTATGAGGAATAAATTAATCATTTATCTAAAATTCCGACTTCGATAGTTTTTTTGAGTTTTCTCATTACCATCCTAGAGACTATGAAACTGTAGAATTTTCTCTCATAGAGTATTTACTTATTCATTTATCAATATTCATGGGATTTAAACATAGGATTAAAGAGAACTCTTATTTTGATATAAAAATCCTGTATGTATCTATTTATGCATAAAATCCAACTTCCATGGAAATAATACTTTTATATAAAAGAAAATCCTTTTATGCATCTATTTATGTAAAAAAATCAATTTTGATGAAAGTAACACTTTTATAATAAAAAAATTCTTTTATGCATCATTTTATGCATAAAAATCAATATTGAAAGTAACACTTTTATAATAAAAAACTTCTTTTATGCACCATTTTATGCATAAAAATTAATATTGATGAAAGTAACACTTTTATAATAATAAAAATTATTTTATGCATCATTTTATGCATAAAAATCAATATTGGTGAAAGTAATACTTTTATAATTAAAAAAATCTTTTATGCATCATTTTGTGCATAAGAATAAATATTGATGAAAGTAACACTTTTATAATAAAAAAGTTATTTCCAATATGCATCTTTCTATGCATAGAATTTAATTCTAATGAAAATCACACTTTTATAATAATTTAAGAAAAATATCCAATATGCATCTTTCTATGCATAGAATTTAAATCTAATGAAAATCACTCTTTTATGATAATAAAATAACCAATATGCATCTTTCTATGCATAGAATTTAAATTTTAATGGAAATAACATTTTTAAAATAAAAATATTTCTACTATGCATTTTTCTATGCCTGGAATGAAAATAACACTTTTAGAATACACAAATGGTGGGGATTACTCTTTTCGAATAATAAAAGATAAAACTTATTTCACAAATTTAAGAAAATTTCACTATAACCTCCTTTGTATGGCTGACCATTTTTCAATTTTTTCTATCCTCAAGTTACTTAAAAATTATCCCAAATGGTTTAAAGCATTCTAAACTAATCAAATTCCACTTTTAAAAGAGAAACAATATGAAAAGTTTAATTCTAACAATTTGATCACATATCTAGGATAAAGAAAGGCTGAATTTAAGAATGAAGAGAGGGGGAAAGCCTTTCCAACAAGGTATAACATCATTTTTTCATTTTAAAGAAAACAAAAATTAGAAAACCATTAAAAAGAAAAAGTAGGATTTCTAGCTTACTTGAATTTCTGTGAGCTTTCCTCTGGCTTGATGGTTTGAGGGATCTACTCTTGTTTTCAACAAGAGTGGCCACCAATTCTTTTGAAGAGGGAAAGTTCATAAACTAATGAATTATCATAAATTCATTGTTTTTGGCTCTAGGGGTGGAGTAGAGTAACAGTGCATAAAACACTATTAAGCTTCTACAAAGGGGGAGGCTTCTATTTACAGGAAAAAGTGAGCTTCTACCTAAGCAAACTGATTCTAGAATTTTCCAGATCAGTTTGGTCAATTTTTGACCATTTTTGGGTCAGTTTAGCTTACTTTTTGGAACTAGACTTGAATTAGGAGAGAGGAGAGATGAAATATCTCAATATTTGAGAATTTAAAACTCCACCACACATGTGAAATAGGCGCCTCCTTCATGAGGGGGAATCCCCACTCCGAGGTGTCAAAAATTCATTTTTTTAGTATTTCCTTTGGTCCTTAGTCCACTCTTCATCTTATGTGAGTATTTACTCATTTTTGGGGGGGATTTTCTTTATTTCTTCAATTTATCTCCTCCATACATTTGGATGAATCTGATTGGTCCCTTAGAACCTTAATTTAAAATTTTCAGAAAATCTGGACCCCCAAGATAAGGCCTTTTGTGAACAGATTATAATTAATTTCTAATGCACCTTCTGAAAATCTTTTTGAACTTCTGTTTCAGGGGAATTTATTTTAATAAGAAGAGATATTTTTCCATTCAAAAATATCTAAAATCTAAATCATCTCTCTCTAGAATATTTTCTCTCTCTAAGCCAAAATAGGTAGAAACAAGATCTTTTATATATCTGAAGAGGGATTTGATTACAGGGGAAGATACTGGACATCTTGAGAGGCTGGGGAGGAATCTTACACACTTACAAAATGTATGCTTTGTAGGAGTGTCTCGTCGTACCACGATAGTAGTCCTCACCAGCGAACATCAAAGTGCTAGTTCCTCTACTGTTATAGAAGCCTCAGCATTAATAGGCGTAATAATCAATTGTGACCACATGTGAAATGATTGTAAAGGTGTGTCTTTTATATCTTGTAATAACAGTTGATGTATAACTCTACTCAACATGGTGTGGCGGGACATCATTCTACAAAGATGATGGCATGTGTTGGGGACCCTTTGAAGATAGGCCATGCACTTTTGAACCAGCGGTGTCCACCGGGAGCTAGAACATGTCTTTGATATGTTGCTGAAGGCCAACGTGGGAGACAGGACCTTTATTGTTAAAGGTATCAATACCAACACAGCGTGTGATTGTATTGTAGTGAGGTTGCCCCACAGGAGGTTTTATTTATGGTTTCCCCAATAACATTGTCCCACCATGGAATCTCTGCACATGTGACTGATGAGATTATTTTCCCTTGATTAAGACCTTGTGTGTTGTTGTGTATATGTTGCCTGTGTGTATGTCATGCTTACGTTTTTTGTGTATGTCATTCTAATTAATGCCACGTGTAGATGGAGAGGAGCGCTTCAAATTTCTAAGACCATCTTAGACGACAATGGCTCTATTATTGTGTGTATCAAGTGGCAACCATTATAGCTCTCATGCCCAAGCATTCTGGCTTCTCCTTGGACACCTTGGTGAATGTGCGATGTACAACGCAGATTGGAAGGGCCTTTGGACAACAGGTAAGCAACACTAACCATAGAGGTTTCCATTAAGCATCACTTTTTGCTACAAAAAATCATCTCATACTCTTGTGCAGATACATATCCTCGTTGCTACTACCTTCATGACAATAGTTGGACAAAACCATACACAACCTTTCTTACCTGATTATATCATTGATCCTTGAAACATGATGCAGTGTGGCAGACGCCCAGATGGGATAGCATGGCAAGGTATGGAGTTAACTCTTCATGTGCTCCTAAATAAGGGCCTTACATTTTTTGGTGGAATTAAGAGAATTGATTTCTTTGCAGGTGGATCTCAACGTGGATATGACTTTTGGGATAGCTTCTTGAGCCGTCATGTTGTAAAGCAAGGGCAAATGTTAGTAGAGCTTTATGCTGGATGTGGAGATTGTGCTATGGTAGCAAAAAAATTAAGCATGAACATTGTTTGTATTGATCCCGATGAGGATGTAGTGGAGGGTGTCTTGATGAAGATTTCATTGTAATGCAGTAAACATATTTATTTGTGAATATTCAAGTGACTACGTCATGATCTTATTTGTAACAATTGTTTATGATTGTGTCATGATCTTATGATTGTGTCAAGAGAAAGAGGGTGAGAGCAATGCATGTTGGGGTTTTGCAACGATGTTTATATACATACAAACCAATAAAGAATCGACATTTTCTATATTGTGTGGATGAATAAGGTAGTGAAGCGTTTGTAGACTCGAGGATTTGTACGTAAAACATGAGTTAAGTAAGGTTTGTTGGGAAATGAGAAAGAAATATAGAGAGAGTGAGCAAAGAGAAGGACAGAGAGAGAGAGAGAGAGAGAGAGAGAGAGAGAGAGAGAGAGAGAGAGAGAGAGAGAGAGAGAGAGAGCAAAGAGAAGGGTAGAGAGAGATAAGGGGGAGGCGAGAGTGAGCAAAGATAAGGACTGAAGAGTTAGCAAAGAGAAGGATAAAGAGGGAGAGAGGGATAGAGAGAGAGAGAAGAGGGAGGCGAGAGTGAGCAAAGATAAGGACTGAAGAGTTAGCAAAGAGAAGGATAAAGAGGGAGAGAAGGATAGAGAGAGAGAGAGAGAGAGAGAGAGAGAGAGAGAGAGAGAGAGAGAGAGAGAGAGTCAAAAGAAGGTTAGAGAGAGGGGGGAGGATAGAGAGAGAGAGAGAGAGAGAGAGAGAGAGAGAGAGAGAGAGTAAAGAGAAGGATAGAGAGAGTTAGCAAACAAGATGGATAGAGAGAGAGATGAGGATATAGAGAGCGAAAGAGGGAAGGAGGATAGGAGGTAAGCAAAGGATAGAGAGGGAGAGAGAGAGAGAGAGATAGAAGAGAGAAAGAGTTAGCAAAGAGAAGGATAGAGAGAGAGAGAGAGAGAGAGAGAGAGAGAGAGCGAGCGAGAGCGAGAGCCAAGATAAGGATAGAGAGAGAAAATAAAGAGAAGGATAGAGAGAGTGAGCAAAGAGATGGATAGAGAGAGAGAGGGGGAGGATAGAGAGAGAGAGAGAGAGAGAGAGAGAGAGAAGGATAGAGAGAGTGAGCAAAGAGATGGATAGAGAGAGAGAGAGAGAGGAGGATATAGAGAGCAATAGAGGGAAGGGGCATAAGAGGTAAGAGAAAGATAGAGAGGGAGAGGAGGATATAGAGAGCAAGAGGGAAGGAGGATACGAGGTAAGAGAAGGATAGAGAGGGAGGGTGGGAAAATGAAAGGGAGGGAGAGAAATGGGGTAATAGAAGAGAGAGTGTGTGTTAGCAAAGAGAGACAAGGATAGAGAGAGTGAGAGAGGGAGGGTGGGAGAGGGAAAGGGAGGGAAGAGAGAGGGGGAGGGAAGAGGGTGGGAGAAGGAGAGAGAGGGAGGGTGGGAGAGTGAAAGGGAGAGAGGGAGGGAGGGAGGGAGGGAGAAGTACAGAGGAGGATCTCCTAGAGAGAGTGAGGGAGGGAAGAGAGAGAATCGGGAAGGGAAGAGGGTGGGAGAAGGAGAGAGAGGGTGGCTGGACTGGGCTGGGGGGTTGGCGGAGATGGTGGTGGCAATAGTTAGAGAGAGATTGTTCAAGTAAAGAGAGAGGGAAGCCAAGAAAAGCTCCCTCCACCAAGCTCGCTCAGTGACCATCCCCCTCCAAACCACGACCCTTACATGTTTGTTTCTCTTCTTCTCTCCCTCTCTTGTGTGCAAGGTTATATGATAGGATTAACAATGGTCTATGACCACATGTTGTGGGTCGGTTTTGGTTTTTTTTGCACGACCACCCTTCCATTTCAAGGACGAAATCATTGTAGGAGGGGATGTTTGGTAATGTAAGAAATTATGTGTTTGGTTATACTACACATGCACATGTAGGATGAGAGCCTAAGCACATGATATGGGGCATATGACTTAGGTTTATGGGCAGTCCATGTGTGAAAGGTCCTAGGAGTAAGTGACTACATAAGTCACTTACGAGATAATATAAAGCACTTACGCGATAGTTTGTACAATCTTTGATATCTTTTGGTACATGACCATTTGGTTATCTCCTTGCCTAGAGCAAGATTCCATGGCTTACTTGGCTATTGCCTTAGGATTGTGACCTACACCCATGCATACTCCATGCCTTGAGTATTGTAAGATTCCTTCCCAGCCTCTCAAGATGTCCAGCATCTTCCCCTATAATCAATCCCGTCTTCAGAAATATGAAAGATCTTGTCTCTGCCTATTTTGACATAGAGAGAGAAAATATTCTAGAGAGAGAATATTCAAATTTTGAATATTTTTAGATAGAAAAATTTCTCATATTATTAAAATGAATTCTCCTGAAACAGAAATTCAAAAAGAACTTTCCAATGTGCAATTGGAATTTATTGGAAATGGGTATAAAGGACCTTAGCCTAAGGGTTTAGATTTTCAGAAATTTTTGGATTATGGTCCAATTAAGGTTCCTATGGGCCAATAGCATCAATCCATGGGTAGGAAGGAGATAAATCCAATTTGTAAAAGAAGATACCCAAAACACATAAGATGAAGAGTTGACTATGTACAAGGTTTATTAGTAAGAAACTATGAGCAATATTAAAAATATGAGATATTTTGGGTATCCAAAAATGAGTATATGCTCACATAAGATGAAGAGTTGAAAATGTACAAGATTTATTAGTAAAAAACTATGAGCAATATTAAAAATATGAGATATTTTGGGTATCCAAAAATGAGTAAATGCTCACATAAGATGAAGAGTTGAAAATGTACAAGGTTTATTAGTAAAAAACTATGAGCAATATTAAAAATATGAGATATTTTGGGTATAATGATTCTATTTTGACACATATGTAAGGAAGGGGAGTCCATTAAAGGAGGTGCATATTTCACCTTGAATGAATTTTAAACTCATAAAAATTGAGATATTTCATCTCTCCTCTCTCCTCATTCAAGTCTAGTTACAAAAAGTTAGCTCAACTGTCCTAAAAATGGTCAAAAATTGACCAAACTGAGTTGAAAAATTCTAGAATCAGTTTGTTTGGTTAGGAGCTCACTTTTTCCTATAAATAGAGGCCTTCCCCTTTGTTGAAACTCAACAATGTTTAATGCATTGTTACTCTACTCCACCTAAGCAGCCAAGAACTGTGAATTCAATAATAATTCACTAGTTTTTGACACTTCCCTCTTTCTTCAATCCCCATTGGTGGCTCCATCAACATACTAAACCAATTGATTGGTTGGGGGCCTCTACCGTGAACAAAGAATCAAGTAATTTGTAAGGTAAATGGTGAATTTTGATTCTTTTCTATAATTTATCAATGTTTCTCTCTTCTCAACCCCTCTCAAGCTTGAGAAGCTTAATTGGAATGGTTTTTGAATGCTATTGAAGTTAATTGATGAATGGTTTTTGAATGCTATTGAAGTTAATTGATGAATGGTAGTGAAGTTAATTGATGAATGGTAGTGAAGAGTTACATAATTTGATGAATGCTATTGAAGTTAATTGATTAATGATAGTTAAGAATTACATAAATTTCCATTTATGCTTAATTCTAATGGTTTTTATGTAATTTCTCTCTCTCACTCAAGAAATGGTCATACTCATGACCCATTCTCAATCCGAATGAAGCTTTTCATAAAGCTTTTCCTTAATCCAAGATTAATCTATGCTTGAGGTCAAATTAATGGCTTTTTCTATGCTCTTAGTTTATGTATTTCATGAATATTGATGATTCAATCCATTATGGATTAATGATCCAATTAGGGATCAATCTATTTATTTCCTTAATGATAAGCTTTATCCCTTAGAAAATTTGAGATTTATCAGTCACATAGCAGCGGAGCTATGGTAAAATTTTTATAAAAATTATGCATAAAACAATTTCATTCAAAGCATGAAAAGAGGACTTCCTACCATATTCTAGGAATTATCATCCTAGATTAATTGAAAGATATTTATTGTAATCATAGAGAAATTGATTTTTTTATTACGCATAATTGATTTTCATGCATAGAGGTATGCATAAAAGATTATAATTTTAACATAAAAGTGTTACTTTTATCATATTTGGATTTCATGCATAGAGGTATGCATAAAAGATTATTATTTTAACATAAAAGTGTTACTTTTATCATATTTGGATTTCATGCATAGAGGTATTCAAAAAAGATTATTACTTTAATGTAAAAGTGTTACTTTTATCATAATTGGATTTCATGCATAGAGGTATGCATAAAAGATTATTATTTTAATGTAAAAGTGTTACTTTTATCATTATTTGAAATTCATGCATAGAGGTATGCATAAAAGTTGATTATTTTATTATAAAAGTGTTACTTTTATCATATTTGAGTTTCATGCATAGAGGTATGCATAAAAGAAAATTTTTATACTAAAAGTGTGATTTTCATCATAAATGGATTTTATGCATAAGTTAGATGCATAAGAGAAATTCTTTTATTCTAAAAGAGTAATTCCTACTAAATTGAATTTACGCATAGGAAGATGCATAAAAGATTGATTTTAATGCAAAAGTGTCATTCTCATTTAAAATGAATTTATGCATAGGAAGATGCATAAAAGATGGATTTTAATCCGAGAGTGTTAGTCTCCTTAAATGAAATTTATGCATAAATAGATGTGTAAAGGAATCTTATATCAAATATAAGAACTCTCTTGTATTCTATAAATAGGTATGAGATGTGATAGGAAGTGATAAGAGGTGTATGAGGTGTGATAAGATGTGATAAGATGCACATGAGATGAGTTAGGATGTGATAAGATGAGTTAAGATGTGATAAGATGTGTATGGGATGAGGTAAGAAATGTATGTGATGGGATAGATGTATATGGTTTGTAATAGGGTGAAAATGGATGTGATGATAAAATAATAGACGTGAAGGCATATATGATTATATGAATGGGGAATGTGGATGTGGATGTATGTATGTGGATGGGTAGGTATGGATGTGAATGTGGATGTGTATGTGTGGATGTAAGAATGTAGATGTGGATGTATGAATGTGGATGTATGGATGTGAATGTGGATGTGGATGTGTATGTATGGATGTATGCATGTAGATGTGGATGTATGAATGTGGATGTGGATGTGGATGTGGATGTGGATGTGGATGTATGGATGTGAATGTGGATGTGTATGTATGGATGTATGCATGTAGATGTGGATGTATGAATGTGGATGTGGATGTATGCATGTAGATGTGAATGTATGCATATAAATGTGGATGTATGGATGTGAATGTACATGTAGATGTGGATGTATGAAATTGGATGTGAATGTATGCATATAGAGGTGGATGTGTATGTGTGGATGTGGATGTGGATGTATGTATGTGGATATGAAAATGGATGCATGGATGTAGATGTGGATGTATGGATGTGAATGTGGATGTGGATGTGGATATATGTATGGATGTGAATATATGATATGTGATGTGAAGGAATCTGAAGTGACGAGATGGAAAATGATGTGATTGGATGAGTACACATATAAAAGGAATGTGGAATAAGTAAAGTGGATTGATGAGGGATAATGTGGAAAAATGAGAGTTAATATAGAAATTGTATTTGTAAACTGTTTATAAATGGCTGTTTTATGTCAAGAATGCTGGGGAAGCATTTTGACCGTCTTGTGATTAAGGTCGTGGAGACTTAACTGATAAAGTTGCAACTGCTGAGACGGAGAGTCAATGGAGGACGTCTCGCGTAGCAAGGTCGGCCGAGGTCTTGACCAGCCTCGGTTCGATTAAAATGGTGAGCTTCCGGTACGGTGGATGAGGGACCAAGGAAGCGGCCTATGAATGAAGCGCTAGGTCACCTGCCCGAAGGATCCTAGAGGGTGCTGACCATACGGTGCTCGGGCTCTGGGTCGCCTAGGATACCCACGCGTGTGTCGAGGAAGATATTGGAACAAGGAGGAAGAGTTGTTTTCTGAAACCGGGCATGGATCTGGTTGATTGACCTTGCTGGTCTTCAATGGATGAGTCCATGGCTCTTTTTTATGGATCTGTTGGTTGATCTTGCTGATCTTCAACGAGAGTCCATCTTGATTTTTATAAGTGATTATATTGTCGAGTATTATGGGCTAGGAACTATTGAAAAGGCCCCTGAGTGGACAGGTGGTGAGCGTTCTAGTTGCCAATGATGCCATAGATACTCTGATGAAGGAATGATGGGAAATTAAGAATCAACCGGATAATTTGGAAGATTGTGATCAGTGGTACTATGGTTTTATTAAAGGATTGTTTTAAAGTTAGCTGATGCTAAGAAAAAGGCAATTTCATATTGGGTGTGTAAGTGGTGTGGCTAGTTTTATGTTTGCATGAACTTCCGACTAGGGGGCCTTGGAACTCTTTTCCTTGGTACCCGGGACAAAACCTAACCAAATTCCAAATTGGATCCCATCACTACAGTGGTTGGGCGGTTGGCTAAACCATGGGATCGGATGGGGTTAGGCTGGACTGATGGATCCATAAATCGAGACTCAATTTTTGTTATTACGATAGAAAAAGTAAATCCCGGATAGTAATTGCTCTATGGATAGGAATCAATGGCTGTGCCTCTTGATGGGGAAAAAAGCGTTGATTCCAATGATCCAAGTGCAAGTTTCTTCCTTGATCCGACCGAGTATCTTTATAGGTGCAGTCGGATCAGCGTGATCAGTAATGATCTTGACTACGTTAGAGTAAAAAGTTATCGTGGTGGAATCGCCCGTGCTTTTCGGGTAAGGGAAGTTTTTCCGGGTTCGGTTTTGGAAAAACCGACGGATTAGTCTCTTGTCTGGATATCCGTGGGACGAGGCCCCGAGTGTGGGACCCTGCCCCGCGCATGAAGTGCTACTTCCGCTGCTAGTACCCCGAATCCATTGCGCGGTGGGGACAGGGATCTCACAGTTGGTATCAAAGCTTTTTGGTTAATGAGGATCAACCGAGAAGCCAAATATATCAAGAATTTATCAAGAATCAAAAAGGTTATAATTGTGTGATATAATTCATACAAATTGATATTCAATCTGAAAATTCATAAATTAGTAATTGGGTCTTCAAATGGAAGTACCGCAATTGTATGGAACCCTGACTTGCTTGAGGCCTAGACATGATGGTATTTACCTTATAGTTCCAAGTATTATGACGACCCGTATATACCGAGGGTATAACTGTAGCTCTTTACCGGCAGTATATACGAGTAAATCTAAGACTTGAAATTATAAGCGTTAATGTTATCCAGATGATGATTTTGAATGTGGTTGATATGATTTTAATTTTGTTTGAGAACTGATGAATTGATTTGGATTCTGATTGAAAAATGATGATTTCTAAAATTTCGTTGAAATATAATAACCTGAGCAAAACCACAATGAGGATAAATGGGACGAGTCCCTGTGATGATAAATGATGATAATGATTTCAGCAAATCACTATGAGATTAGTGGATTGTGCTGTCAAATTGCTACTGTTAATACTTGACACGGATGATCAAATTAAGGGATGTCAAATTGAGAACTTACTTAACTGAAATTCCCGTGGAGGAATGTTCAGAAGGAAATTTTTTGGTCTAATGGACCATTATCATGTTAAAGATATGAATGATATGATCTGAATGAATTGTTATTTAATGATGAGTTCTATATAAGGGATATTTATCCCCGTATTCTGTTGGGTTGACCTGAATATAAGGAACCCCAGAATAAATTGGATCTTAAGAAAATGAGTTGTCCTCTACTTGCGAGATGAGGACATCTCGCACTTTTTAAGTGGGGTAGAATGTAAGATTCCTCCCCCCCAACCTTCAAGGTATGTAGGAGTAAGAATCTCCCTTTCTGATCTTATAATTATTCCCTCTCTAAAATAAAAGAAAGATTCTGTTTAAAAAAGAAAGACCCTTTCCCTAGAATACTTCTGAGGAGTCCCACCTATTTTAAGGATTATGAACGATGAGTTCAGAAGAAGTGAGAACCGGTGTTTTGGATGCCAAGGTTTTGGTCATCAATTAAAAGACTGCCCAGGATCGACAGAAGCAGTATGCAGATAAAAAGAGGGCAGTCAGAGAATTCAAAGAAGCAGATATGGTCTTCATTTGAATACGGCCCAAAAGAAGTTCTTTATCTCGTAGGAAGTATAAGAAGTTATCCCCCAGATATTGTGGGCCATATCGGATTTCAATGAAAGTAGGTGACTTAGCCTACGAGCTTTTTCTACCTCATCATCTCAAAGTTCATAATGTATTTCATATGAACCTTCTATAGAAATATGTGCCAAACCCAAATCATGGAAAGACGGTAAAACTTCAGTGACAAGATATCGTTGGCTTCTAAGTTACGCTAGCTCCTTCCTTTATATAAGTCGTAACTTTTACTTGTCGCTCACAGTAATCTTACTTCCATCGATCACCTTTCTTTCTTAATCTCCTTCATGGCGTGGCAACAAGAATTAGTTTTATCCATGATGATTTCTCACCTTCAAGACGCAAGCGAGTCTGTGAAGAAGGATTTTATAGAACTGTATGAGCGCTCACTTTTCCCTCACTTGGGAACTTCTGTAGCTCAGACCAAATGGCGGACCTATCAAGACATAACTAGGGTAACACCGTGGGGTCAACAGCACTTTCGCAACAATGTTCGCTTGGCTATGGTTATTGAAGCTTTGGGTTTGAGACCCCGATACTACTGCGTGATGAGATCAAGGCATGTTGGGTTTTCTGAGCGGGTCTTCTTACTG
Organism: Cibotium barometz; assembly: GCF_041138505.1. Lineage (NCBI taxonomy): Eukaryota > Viridiplantae > Streptophyta > Polypodiopsida > Cyatheales > Cibotiaceae > Cibotium > Cibotium barometz. Next base: position 16,883,429 of record NC_141052.1, read on the forward strand.
GCGTGTTTTCTTCCTCATCAGAAGATATGCCTTTATCCCATTTTTGGCTTGCCTCTCAGAGGTCCTTTTAATAAGTCACCTCATACCACTGAGGTAGGTGCGGCAATAACCAGCCGAATTATTCCCATAGATGAGTTACCTTATACGTGCGCAGCTTGTGTGAGTGCTGCTTTTGTGACCATATGATGGACGGGCTTATGGAAGTGTAAAAAGTTCTTCTATCTTACTGTATATGTTCCAAGAATGAATAAAGTTGAAATCTTGTTCTTGTCTTGAGTCTTGCTCTCTTTGAGACTTTTTTTGGTGGTTAATCTTACATAAAAATTTTCTCTCAGCCTCATATTTGTGCCTCTTGCGAAATTACCCCCAGTTTGCGAGATGAGGGCATCTCGCGTTTTTCAAGTGGGAGAGAATGTAAGATTCCTCCCTAGCCTCTCAAGATGTCCAGCATCTTCCCCTTTAATCAATCCCCTCTTCAGAAATATAAAAGATCTTATCTCTGCCTATTTTGACATAGAGAGAGAAAATATTCTAGAGAGAGAATATTCAGATTTTGAATATTTTTAGATAGAAAAATTTCTCATATTATTAAAATGAATTCCCTTGAAATAGAAATTCAAAAAGAACTTGCCAATGTGCAATTGAAATTTATTGGAAATGGGTATAAAGGACCTTAGCCTAAGGGTTTAGATTTTCAGAAATTTTTGGATTATGGTCCAATTAAGGTTCCTATGGGCCAATAGCATCAATCCATGGGTAGGGAGGAGATAAATCCAATTTGTAAAAGAAGATACCCAAAAATGAGTAAATGCTCACATAAGATGAAGAGTTGACTATGTACAAGGTTTATTAGTAAGAAACTATGAGCAATATTAAAAATATGAGATATTTTGGGTATCCAAAAATGAGTAAATGCTCACATAAGATGAAGAGTTGAAAATGTACAAGGTTTATTAGTAAAAAACTATGAGCAATATTAAAAATATGAGATATTTTGGGTATCCAAAAATGAGTAAATGCTCACATAAAATGAGTAAATGCTCACATAAGATGAAGAGTTGAAAATGCACAAGGTTTATAAAAAACTATGAGCAATATTAAAAATATGAGATATTTTGGGTATAATGATTCCATTTTGACACATATGTAAGGAAGGGGAGTCCATTAAAGGAGGTGCATATTTCACATGCTTGAATGAATTTTAAACTCATAAAAATTGAGATATTTCATCTCTCCTCTCTCCTAATTAGTTGCAAAAAGTTAGCTCAACTGTCCTAAAAATGGTCAAAAATTGACCAAACTGAGTTGGAAAATTCTAGAATCAGTTTGTTTAGTTAGGAGCTCACTTTTTCCTATAAATAGAGGCCTTCCCCTTTGTTGAAACTCAACAATGTTTAATGCATTGTTACTCTACTTCACCTAAGCCAAGAACTATGAATTCAATAATAATTCACTAGTTTTTGACACTTCCCTCTTTCTTCAATCCCCATTGGTGGCTCCATCAACATACTAAACCAATTGATTGGTTGGGGGCCTCTACCGTGAACAAAGAATCAAGTAATTTGTAAGGTAAATGGTGAATTTTGATTCTTTTCTATAATTTCTCAATGTTTCTCTCTTCTCAACCCCTCTCAAGCTTGAGAAGCTTAATTGGAATGGTTTTTGAATGCTATTGAAGTTAATTGATGAATAGTAGTGAAGAGTTACATAATTTGATGAATGCTATTGAAGTTAATTGATTAATGATAGTTAAGAATTACATAAATTTTCATTTATGCTTAATTCTAATGGTTTTTATGTAATTTCTCTCTCTCACTCAAGAAATGGTCATACTCATGACCCATTCTCAATCCGAATGAAGCTTTTCATAAAGCTTTTCCTTAATCCAAGATTAATCTATGCTTGAGGTCAAATTAATGGCTTTTTTCTATGCTTTTAGTTTATGTATTTCATGAATATTGATGATTCAATCCATTATGGATTAATGATCCAATTAGGGATCAATCTATTTATTTCCTTAATGATAAGCTTTATCCCTTAGAAAATTTGAGATTTATCAGTCACATAGCAGCGGAGCTATGGCAAAATTTTTATAAAAATTATGCATAAAACAATTTCATTCAAAGTATGAAAAGAGGACTTCCTACCATATTCTAGGAATTATCATCCTAGATTAATTGAAAGATATTTATTTTAATCATAGAGAAATTGATTTTTTTATTACGCATAATTGATTGTCATGCATAGAGATATGCATAAAAGATTATTATTTTAACATAAAAGTGTTACTTTTATCATATTTGGATTTCATGCATAGAGGTATGCATAAAAGATTATTATTTTAACATAAAAGTGTTACTTTTATCATATTTGGATTTCATGCATAGAGGTATTCAAAAGAGATTATTACTTTAATGTAAAAGTGTTACTTTTATCATAATTGGATTTCATGCATAGAGGTATGCATAAAAGATTATTATTTTAATATAAAAGTGTTACTTTTATCATTATTTGAAATTCATGCATAGAGGTATGCATAAAAGTTGATTATTTTATTATAAAAGTGTTACTTTTATCATATTTGAGTTTCATGCATAGAGGTATGCATAAAAGAAAATTTTTATACTAAAAGTGTGATTTTCATCATAAATGGATTTTATGCATAAGTTAGATGCATAAGAGAAATTCTTTTATTCTAAAAGAGTAATTCCTACTAAATTGAATTTACATAGGAAGATGCATAAAAGATTGATTTTAATGCAAAAGTGTCATTCTCATTTAAAATGAATTTATGCATAGGAAGATGCATAAAAGATGGATTTTTAATCCGAGAGTGTTAGTCTCCTTAAATGGAATTTATGCATAAATAGATGTGTAAAGGAATCTTATATCAAATATAAGAACTCTCTTGTATTCTATAAATAGGTATGAGATGTGATAGGAAGTGATAAGAGGTGTATGAGGTGTATGAGATGTGATAAGATGCACATGAGATGAGTTAGGATGTGATAAGATGAGTTAAGATGTGATAAGATGCACATGAGATGAGTTAGGATGTGATAAGATGCACATGAGATGAGTTAGGATGTGATAAGATGAGTTAAGATGTGATAAGATGTGTATGGGATGAGGTAAGAAATGTATGTGATGGGATACATGTATATGGGTTGTAAATAGGGTGAGAATGGATGTGATGATAAAATAATAGACGTGAAGGCATATATGATTATATGAATGGGGAATGTGGATGTGGATGTATGTATGTGGATGGGTAGGTATGGATGTGAATGTGGATGTGTATGTGTGGATGTAAGAATGTAGATGTGGATGCATGAATGTGGATGTATGGATGTGAATGTGGATGTGGATGTGTATGTATGGATGTATGCATGTAGATGTGGATGTATGAATGTGGATGTGGATGTATGGATGTGAATGTGGATGTGGATGTGGATGTATGGATGTGAATGTGGATGTGTATGTATGGATGTATGCATGTAGATGTGGATGTATGAATGTGGATGTGGATGTATGCATGTAGATGTGAATGTATGCATATAAATGTGGATGTATGGATGTGAATGTACATGTAGATGTGGATGTATGAAATTGGATGTGAATGTATGCATATAGAGGTGGATGTGTATGTGTGGATGTGGATGTATGTATGTGGATGTGAAAATGGATGCATGGATGTAGATGTGGATGTATGGATGTGAATGTGGATGTGGATGTGGATATATGTATGGATGTGAATATATGATATGTGATGTGAAGGAATCTGAAGTGACGAGATGGAAAATGATGTGATTGGATGAGTACACATATAAAAGGAATGTGGAAAAAGTAAAGTGGATTGATGAGGGATAATGTGGAAAAATGAGAGTTAATATAGAAATTGTATTTGTAAACTGTTTATAAATGGCTGTTTTATGTCAAGAATGCTGGGGAAGCATTTTGATCGTCTTGTGATTAAGGTCGTGGAGACCTAACTGATAAAGTTGCAACTGCTGAGACGGGGAGTCAATGGAGGACGTCTCGTGTAGCAAGGTCGGCCGAGGTCTTGACCAGCCTCGGTTCGATTAAAATGGTGAGCTTCCGGTACGGTGGATGAGGGACCAAGGAAGCGGCCTATGAGTGAAGCGCTAGGTCACAGGATCCTAGAGGGTGCTGACCATACGGTGCTCGGGCTCTGGGTCGCCTAGGATACCCACGCGTGTGTCGAGGAAGATATTGGAACAAGGAGTAAGAGTTGTTTTCTGAAATCGGGCATGGATCTGGTTGATTGACCTTGCTGGTCTTCAATGGATGAGTCCATGGCTCTTTTTTATGGATCTGTTGGTTGATCTTGCTGATCTTCAACGAGAGTCCATCTTGATTTTTATAAGTGATTATATTGTCGAGTATTATGGGCTAGGAACTATTGAAAAGGCCCCTGAGTGGACAGGTGGTGAGCGTTCTAGTTCCCAATGATGCCATAGATACTCTGATGAAGGAATGATGGGAAATTAAGAATCAACCGGATAATTTGGAAGATTGTGATCAATGGTACTATGGTTTCATTAAAGGATTGTTTTAAAGTTAGCTGATGCTAAGAAAAAGGCAATTTCATATTGGGTGTGTAAGTGGTGTGGCTAGTTTTATGTTTGCATGAACTTCCAGCTAGGGGGCCTTGGAACTCTTTTCCTTGGTACCCGGGACAAAACCTAACCAAATTCCAAATTGGATCCCATCACTACAGTGGTTGGGCGGTTGGCTAACCCATGGGATCGTCGGATGGGGTTAGGCTGGACTGATGGATCCGTAAATCGAGACTCAATTTTTGTTATTACGATAGAAAAAGTAAATCTCGGATAGTAATTGTTCTATGGATAGGAATCAACGGCTATGCCTCTTGATGGGGAAAAAAGCGTTGATCCCAATGATCCAAGTGCAAGTTTCTTCCTTGATCCAACCGAGTATCTTTATAGGTGCAGTCGGATCAGCGTGATCAGTAATGATCTTGACTACGTTAGAGTAAAAAGTTATCTTGGTGGAATCGCCCGTGCTTTCCGGGTAAGGGAAGTTTTTTCAGGTTCGGCTTTGGAAAAACCGACGGATTAGTCTCTTGTCCGGATATCCGTGGATGAGGCCCCGAGTGTGGGACCCGGCCCCACGCATGAAGTGCTACTTCCGCTGCTAGTACCCCGAATCCATTGCGCGGTGGGGACAGGGATCTCACAAGTATTGCCTTAGGATAGTGACCTACACCCATGTTGTCATTCCATGCCTTGAGTGGCCAACCTTCTTGCAGTGATAGGAAGTTATTAAACCACTTTGTTGGTTAACATGGTTTTGTGCACTCGATCTACTATAAGGCGCTTTGCCATCTTACTTGCATGAGAACAGATACTTAACTTTTGTAAAACATGTAAAGCAACCTTAAATATACTTGATGTTAAATAGAGAAAGTCTACAAACTCAATGTATATAGTTCCTTAAGACTAGTAATAGAGACCAGACCATTTTTAAGTTTGGCTAGCCTAGTGTGAAAATTAGTCAATAAGCAATACACAATCATTCCCTTGTAATAGTTTTCTTATGAGCTCTCCTCCTTTCCTCTTTTTTCTTGCTTGTATGCTATTATGTTCTTACCTACTTAATGGATGCTTGTTTGGATAGGCGTGATTGTAGGATTCTCTCTTGCATTAGCTTCTTCTTTTCTTGCCTTTTATGAGAGAGAACCATCATGAAGGACCATCTCTTCTTGCCTTTTATGAGAGAGAACCATCATGAAGGACCATCTCTTCTTGCCTCCATCTAGGTATTGAGAGCTCTCCCTTGTGATGAATGAGCTAGCACACCCACATGGAAAGTTGCACTTTTACAGCTCTAAGGAAAAACCGCACAACACATGGGAAGTTGCACACACCCACATTGGAAGTTGCACTTTTGCAGCTCTAAGGCAAAAGCTAACAACACATACTTTGGCAAGGCTAAGGTAAGCTCTTGACTTGAACATATTTGGAGCAATTACTGGGGACTAGCCTAGGGCTTAGCTTTATTTTTCCATCCATTTCAAATTATTGGGATCACCCAATATTGCCCACTATTGATTAGGAGGTCACACTCCCATCAAGTCTAGGAAATCATAAAAACTACAAAAAAACAGGCCAAACTAGCTCTCGAGTTGACACGGGACCCTTTAATCTTCTTGAAGAAATAATTAAAAACTCATAAATTATATCAAAAATTAAAACAAAGACTTTGAATTTAATTAAAAATCAAATCACATAGCATAACATAAGGCAAGAGAAAGAATAACATCACCATCAAACACAAGGCTGGGTGCAATCTCCCCCCCCAATGTGTGTGGCTTCACTCCCACACGCGGTATTTAAATAATATTAATAAATTTAGCCCTTGGAGCCATAAATAGCATAGCTTTTTCCAAAATTGGGCTTTTACAAAAATGAACCTTAGTTCAATGCTTTTAAAGCATCTCATCTCAAAAATAAACCTTGCCCAATTAAAATTGCTAGTAGGCCAATGTTACATAAAATGACTATGTGCACATTTACACCTATACATTAATCTCGTGCCCATTTGCATATTCCATTAAACTGAATCCTACACAAATTAAATTAAATATAATTTTATAAGATTATTAATTCATCAAAAATATGAATAAATATATACTTGTAAGTCCTCCCGTTTGGGGAAGCAATTGTCCTCAATTGCATAAAAGAAAATGCTACAAAAACAAAAACAAATCTTGTGTGCGACACCAAAATTGGTGATGCTCGCACTATCATCCAATCACAAATAATAAAAAATAATATGATGTAGGCAAGATCCCTTATGTGTGACACACACACATTTCTCTTCACCATAAACACAGCATATATTCACCACTAGTTTCACTATGATGAGAGTATCACTATGTACACATCATCTAGCATGGTGTGAGTTGCCACTTGTTACACTCCAATGAGCATGGCACATCAGTTGCATAAACCACTTGTTTCACTTCGGCTGTGTGCAGTTGTAAAGCATAGTCCACTTGTTTCACTTGATCACACAGAGTTGTCAAGAATGGCACTACTTGTTACACTTTAACAACATATACCTATTAAGAATGGCACTACTTGTTACACTTTAACAACATATACCTATTAAGCATGGTCTCAAGCTATGCCAATACCACTAGGTAATCAGTATTTAATTGTGTTGTGGAAAAGATGTCAAATGATGAAATAAACCAGATTGTTGCAGAGAAGCTTGACACAAATAACTTCCATGCTTGGAGGTTTAGATTGACAAATTTCCTGATGGGAAAAGGTTACTCGGACTACATTGAAGGTGAACATAAGGAGGCACCGAGGACGATTAATCCAACTATTGCAGATATAAAGGAGTTCAAGGATTGGAATCAAGGAGCAAGGAAAGTCATGTATTGGCTTTCTATCAACATACAGGGCACTATGATTGGGCATATACAGGATGCCAAGTCACCTAAGGAGGCATGGGACACCTTGGTGAAGTTGTATATGAAACCAACACCAAGGCAAGAAAAATTTACTCAAAGAATGAGCTTCATACTATGGAAAAGAAGAATATGTATGTGAATGATTATGCTTTAAAGCTTAAGGGCATTGTGGAATCCCTTGCATCAATTAGTGTTTTTGTTGATGATGATGATAAGGTGGAAGTGTGTCTACATGGTCTTGGGCCATAATACAAGACATTCAAGACGTCTTCAGACTTGGGAGAACATTCCCAACTTCACAGATTTGGTGTCAATGTTGATCATTGAAGAGAAGAACTTGGGTGAAGATCAAGAGTCTTCACAAAATAGAAACAGTTCGGAGCAGCGAGCCTTCTACACAAGTGCAGGTAGAGGTTGTGGGGGTGGACGTGGCCAAGGTGGTGGCCAAACAAGTAATCAGAATTATGGTTAGCAATAGCAATAGTCCCAAGATTTCTTCTTAGAGAGCCAGTTTATGTAGGTTCTATGAAAACCACATCTTGACAGTGTGCAACGCACACTTTGATACTTGAGGGCCACTGTTGATTATGCATTATTTTATGCAGCAGAGCAGGTGTACCATTGGAGCTATATGGATACACAGATGCAGATTGGGCAAGTAGCATTTTAGACAGGAGATCTACCAATAGATTTATGTTTTCATTGGGGAGTGCTGCCTGTGAGACATGGAGCAACAAGAAGCAGCCCACTATGCAAAGGCAAGTGTGCTTGCACTCACCACAGGTTATGACCGCAGTCTCAATGTCCTACAAGTATTTAAGTTATTCCTAAGTGGCAAACCTACTCCTAAATATAAGAAATGATGATTGGACAACCTTTTTTTTTTGGGTGTGTGTGTAAAAGATGATAAAGAGGAAGGTTCCATCCCAATGAGACCCAAGCAATGGCCAAGAGACCTCCGCCAAGAGAATCTAAAGGCCGCTAAGTATCTCAAGGGCGACAGACCCTTTTCTTTCTTTTTGACATAAGGAGTATCCCATGAAGATGAGGGCATCGGTCTCGAAGGCCCATAATGTACCCCAGAGTCCTACCAACATCTAACAAGGCGATAGAGTCCTTGAAGATTTTTCTTAATCTTTTAGACGTCAGTGTTCACCCCATGGAAACCAAGGCATCGGCCCCAAGGTGCTAAGACAACCCCAGGTCCTACCAAGCATTCCACATGGCTGTAGACACGTCATGTCTCGATTCACTTGTATATATTTTTTAGGGCATGATTTTCGTAAATTTTTTATTAATCCTAGCACCTATACCTAAGAGGTAGCTACCACTAAGGATAACTAATATACTTTGAGAGCATAGGAACTTGGCATACTCCATTGGTATATATCCTACACCGCCTTCAAATAGAAATACCTTCTACTAAGTCCTCTAAGATCTAGAAATCACTCACCACATTTTAACAACAACTAATTTAAAACTTAAACCAGCCAACTGTGTGTGAACATGCAAACAATATATCCAAAAGTTAAAAGCACATAAAGAACAAAAGATTATGATTTGAATACACCTGTTGTAGTGCTCGTTGATGTTGTGCAGATTGCTTCTCTTTGCTCTTTGTAGGCATTGCATGTCTCCCCCCTTCCTAATTTGTGTGCACGGTAGGTGGACTATTGGGGCGTGTTTGTATGCTCTTGTTTAGCTGAGATCTCTGCAAAATGTTTATTAATAAACAAGAAAAGAAAAGAAAAAAATAAAATTTGTTATTGTTGCCAATCACTGAATATAGCGAGGGGAAAAACCCAGGGGGAGAAAAGTGCCCTGGCTTGTTGATCTTATTGTGGAGTTGATGAGCTTACCCTTGCACTGGTGGTGGATCCGTGTCCACTTCTGCTGGGAAGATGGTATCAATCACTTCAGGATGCAAGGACAACCCTGTACAAAAACCGGCCTCTGGAGAAGGTGGTAAAGGAAGGAGTGCTTCCTCGCTAAAATATGGCATTGGTTCTATGGGAAGGTTAAGCAAACACTGATCTACCAAAGAGCTTCAATTGTAGTGTTAATGCCTTATCTTTGATTTTGGGTATGTCCTTCTTAAGAGGTGGGAAGGTTAGCAATTGTCGAGGAATTTGAGCAAGATAAGAGGATTTAGGCATTGAAGTGCTAGAATCTATGCTCAAAGGAGACTCATGTAAAGTTGGATTTGTCTTAGGTACACAATTTGATGGTGGAATTGTGTAACAAGGAGAAATTGGGGCAACTGGTAATTCAATACATGTTTTGGGAAGGTCAACACAAGGAGATTTGTAGGTGCTATTACAACCACCTATCTTATCTTGAAGAGGTTGTGTTGATTTCCTTTGCACCCACCCCACTGATATGAAAAACCAAGGGTGGCTTTTGGAATCTTACTGAGATACACTCTTTTACCGCTAGCAAACCATGGCATTTGGGAAGCCAAAGTGCTATTGCACCCTCATAATAGCCTTGTGCTTTAAGAACATGCTTTGGGACCCCAACGAGTAACAATCTGAGGTTTAGGCTTGGAAAAGATGTGCTATTTAGGAGGCTTAGCAACTAGGCTAGATGGTACAAGTTTGTACGCATCTTTGGGTAGCCAAATTGATAATTCCTTCTTGCCTGGCCTTCTTTGAGTAGTGACTAAAGTAGTTGGAACATGCCAGCCATGGCCCTCACTACTTGAGGACTCATCGATTATCCACATCATTTGTGTTGGAGCTTCAAGAGCAGATTTTGAAAGTGGGTTGTGTAAGGTAGAAACACCACCCTTTTGACATGATAAAGCTCGTGGAGTAGCAGATCCCAATACGCAATCAGAGTCAATTTGCAATGTGTATTGTCTATTCTTCCAATCTAAAGAACAATTGGTAGCACTTAACCATGATCGACCGAGAACAATTGGTAGCACTTAACCATGATCGACCGAGAACAGCCTCTACCACTGCCTTGGACTTACTTGCCACATAAAAGGGAACTGACATCTGGTGATCCTGAATGGACATCATAATGACACATTTTCCCTCTATAGGGTTATCTTCACCTGAGAAGCTTCGTAAGTCAATAGGAATGTGCACAAGTGTTGGTTGTCCCAAGGCTATCCATGTGTCAAACGATAAAACATTATAATCTGCACCAGAGTCAATTAAGGTAGAGACAAAGTAGGTAGTCTCATGAAGATGAAGACACACTTGAATATTGAAAGGATCGACATATTGTTTATCAATAGCCAACTGTAAGGCCAACATAGAAGCCTTGCGACGCTCCTTGGCTTTTGCAACTCTAGCTTTAGCCTCTTCTTGATCCTGACGTTTAAGTAGGTCATGTGCTTCTTTCCGTGTGTGTGCAGCATGCATTTGTTGAAGCATGGCTTCAGTTAATGATTCATTGTATTTCTTGAGACGACTTCCATTAATGAAGTTAGGCATTTGCTCACCTTCTAGTGTCTCAAAATTTGAGTCCCATCCATCTTCCTTATCAGCATCATTAGCAGATTCGAGTGTTAAATCCTCCACTGAGACTTCCTCTACATGTAGTGCTGTTGTGGATGCATCCCCATAGTACAAAACATCTAGAAGGTCACGTGGTTGTACCATTCGTATAGGAATAATGTCATATCCATTTGAGTCACAAAATTGAATTGGCTTAGGTAAAGCACAGGTCGATAATGTTGCAAGTACATGACTCCATTCTAGTGGATCAATTAAGTGCTCAGGGAAGGATTGTGGAATGTATGCCTCATCTGATACACTTCAATTACTTTTAAGTATCTCAGTGTTGAAATCCCTACATGAGGCTCCACACATCCACAGATCTTCTCGCCCATCTGACAATGTAACTCTTGAGCCCTCAGATGAAGCAGAATCAAACTCATCTATTGGAGACCTTGTTACATCACGATATGAGTGATTCTTTAGGTTGACCCTTGTGATGACAGAATCATGTCGGAGGTATAAATAATTGTATCCCCAATCTTGAATCATTTGAAATTGTCGCATGAATGGTCTACCCAATATCACTTCATAGTTTGGATGTTTTCCAAAATCCACTACTGCAAAGGTGTGCTCATATTCAATCCCACATGTGGTGACCAATATGTTCTCAAGCAGCCCAAGGGGATGTTCTAAGCTTCCATCTGCTAGCTGCAAGCGCATCCTGGTACTCCTAATAGCTGGTTTGCCCCACTTTTCCCAAATGGACCTTGTCACAATGCCCACTCCTGCACCACTATCAAGTATTGCAGTTGAAGCTACTTTTCGCACTTCTAATGGGAGGGTAGCATTTCCCTGATCGTCCTCACAAAATTTTCCTACTTTGTTGATAGGAATTGGCATAACATGCCTTGTCTCAGGGTGTATAGTATAATGATGGTGACCCTTTTGTAGCAATACCTGCTCTGACAAACATGTGGCAATATCATTCCACAACTCAGGTCCAAGCTTTATCAAATCAAGCAAAGGTAAGGTACAAGCCACTGGTGCTGACAAAATAGCTTGCACGATACCCATATCCATCTCCTTTGTCAACCTTTTATGCATGGAGGGTATCCTCAAGGTTTGAGAATAGTTCTCATATTCTCCCAAATATGATGGTAAGTTTTTCATTGTATGCTTACTTCTAGGAGAAACAATTGTTTGAACTTCCTCCTGGAAGCTTGGGCGTCTAAAGTTATTTTCTGTGCCCCTGGTAAAATCCACCTCAGAGAATGGAGGTGAAATAATAGAGGACATATTCTCATTAACTTTCTCATGAACTGCTGCCCACATCTCATTTGCCATGTCCTCATTAGCATCAATAACTTCATCATTGCATGGGAAGGCAAGGCTAGGTGGTGGCAGAATACCTTCTTTCAATGGGGTGGCAATTGGTGCAGGCCTCTCGCTATGAGCTTGTGAGATGAGCTCACTTTTCATTTCCCGACTTGATGACACTTCTGGTATGGTTTCTAATGTTGGCTTAAGAGAGGTTGGGCCCCGAGGGATAGGTGGAGGTGGACCCTCAAGTATTGATTGAGCTTCCCTAATGAGTTGCTGATGTACAGCTAGATTGATCTTCTCCTCACGAGGGTTTGGGTATTCTTGAAGCTTCTTGGGTAGCTCAGATAAAGCTGCAATGCGACTTCTATGAGCATCGATGATGGCATCTAGAGTCTCATTCACCTTATCCACAAAAACAGAACCCCCAGAACTATCCTCGGTCGTACTAGCCTCATCTTGTTTAGCACTAGGCTCAGGTTGAGGTTGATGCTCCTCATGCACTTCTTGGGATGTAAAAGCTTGATCCCTCATGTTTTGTTTAGAGACTTCTTGAGAACTAGTGGATGCACTCTTAGTTCGCTTGTTGCGGTTCTTTTTCCTCCTAGTGGTCCTTTTTCTATTAGAATGTAGGGTCTTGTCCACTAGATTTGCCTTTGCATCCCTAGTTCGAGGTGTCTCATCAGTCTGCATTTCGGCATTTTGTGTCTGTGATCTAGTCATGACTCTAAGTGGCACGACATCCTCATTCTCAGATGAAGGTGGCGATGGAACTGCCCCTACAAAGTTGAGTGAGACCTTTGGTTGAGAGGTGCCTTCCTCATGTGGTTTCAGCAAACAATCCTTTGGGAAGTGTTCTACACAACACCCTAGACAATATCTTTCAATTGGTGGAAACTGTGGTATTGTTGTATTGGATCGAGCTGCTTGCCTTGAGCGATGTGGACAATCACGAGCCCAATGGGGTTCTCCGCACTCACAACAGGGGCCCATTAGTTTGGCTTCTACTTTCCTTTGTTGCCATTGACCTGAGGGGCGTGGAGTCCTAGGTTGGTAGCCGCCTAGCAACATCAAAGAATTTTGTTCCCCTGGCCAGTGCTGCTTGGCTTGGATATGCGGGACTTTCAAAGAGATTTTCCTTGGATGAATATGATGCATATTCCTCCTCCACATAGCCTGGGTTTACCAAGTCTCTACACATATTTGAATTGTCGTAGTCAACAACCCTTACAGGAGCAGTCCCAGGAGCAGGAGGTTGAGCACCAAGAACAGGTCGTGCTTGCTCTTGTGCCATCGGTGGCTTACGTTCAAAATTAGTATACTGTTGATGCATTTGTGGAGTCACTCCACCCCTTTGCTACTCACGCTCCTGTCTCATTCTTGCAATGTGAGTACATTCCTGTGTGGTGTGGGTAAAGTTCCAAGCACAGGCCTGGCACCACTTCTTTGTGGGTTGGTTTGTGACTAGAGGAGAAAAGGTATTACATTCTTCGGTTTTATGGTTATCGCGCCACATGCTCCACAAAGATGAGGACCTGTAGGTAGTACACTCCTCATTCGCTCTGCTGTTGTTGTGGCTGCATGGGTGGGCGATAGGTTTGTCCCAATCTCCTTAGTACTAGGTTAGCTATCTGGTCTGGATTTACTAGCGCACTAGACCCTGAACTTTGGTCATCACCCCACTGATCTCTAGGTTTCACCTCAGGGCCAGTACCATCTTGGAATTTGAAGTTATCTATGAAATCCATAGCATCATGGCAACATTCATTGAAATTTGTATGCTTCTTTGCATAGAGATGTGTATGCAGTGTTGAATTTTTGAGTCCTTTTAAGAAGAGAGAAATTAATTGACTCTGGGTGGGCTTCTCATCTTCTGGGCAATGATTAATATACTGCTTCATCCTATTTACACAATCTCTAACACTCTCAGTCTTGCCTTGCTCGAAAGAGTAGATGTTTGCTACCGTGTCATGTTGAAAGTAAAATTGATATTATTTGATGTATGTAAATTAAGTAAATGATTGTACGTATCTCAATTCTCCTGCAATTCGATTTGTGTTGAAACTGAACAAAGACTTTGGTTCAATGGTTGGGTCGAATTCCCTTCGTTTCGCACAAGTCTCGAATAATTCCAAGTGATTTTTAAGACTTGGGCTAGCCGAAATGTTGAAGAAATAATTTTTTGCACTTTTGTTATTGTCCGAACAGCTTTGAAAACTTCGCCACGACTTCGCACTATTTGCTGGAATTTTTTTAGAATTTTTCAGAAGCTGTTTTGGAATTTTCTGGCATTTATTAAGCAATTTTAAGCCTCTTTGAACCTTGAAAAATCAAATTTCTGCACCCCCAAAATCTGAAAATTGAAAACCTTGGTTTGCTGCAAAAATTGTATTTGTATTGTGAAACCTTAGGTAGAGAGTTGATGTTGACCACCTTGGGAATGGAAAAAGTGGAATTTAATTAAGCTTTTAATTTAGCTTAATTAACTATGTTAAGCTCTTTTTGTGAGCTTATGGCTTGGAAAGCACACGGCGATTATTTCCGCCCGTCAAGCTGCAGTTTGGCGCATCGCTTTGGCTTCTTTTTGATTAATTTACAAAGCTAGTTGCTCACAAAACATGCAGACCGTCAATTATAGGATTTTTGCAGCTTGAACCTCTTCTAATTCTGAGCAGGGCACGTGAGGTTTTTGGCCATGGGGAATCCATCTATATGGTTGGATTTGAAATTCACGAAGCTTTGAGCAAAACCACTTTTTGATGAAGAAGAATGGTTTTGGGAAGAGGTAAGTGGGTTTGAGAAGTAGAGCTAGTTCGAGAATTTGAATTTTTGGTTAAAGACCACAAACCCTTCTTTTGCCCACCGGTTAAAAGCCTGCAACTTTCTTGAGAGTTGTGTTGATGAAGACCTTTCCCACCTTTCCACAAATCTCCTAGCCCAAGCTCTGATACCACTGAAAACGGAATCGTTCTCTAGGATAGCTTGTGGAACACTTGAGAAACTCAACACATAAATTCAACCATGAAAACACATGCTTTGCAGGTTTCAACAAAATCAAATAAATTGAACAAAAGCATAGCAAACATAATACTTGGCTCCAAGACAAACATGCTGGGTGCAGTCTTCCCCCCCCCCCCCTTGTGCGAGGCCTTCCCCCACACAAGAGTATTTTTATTAGCTTTCAACCAAAAATAGGCCATAGCCCCCAAAAATATACAAAGTGTGCTTTTAGCGAGCATGATACTCTTCCACAACAAAAATAGAGTGTCCCAAAAATTGGGGCTAGGGTAAAGCCTTTAGGCTTTAATAAATTCAACATTATAAATGTATTTTTCTCAATGTATCAAAATGGAAAAATCAACTACTAAGGTTACAAGCTACGCTTGTAAAAATAAATATGATGCGCATAAGAAACATTCTTCTCGACATTATTCATCAATCCTCGTAATCTTCATCACCTGAAAATATAAGTCCAATTAATAATTAAATTAATCCCACAAATATTAAACAGGCACAAACCATCACCAACTCATAAATGACTACCAGGCGTAAGTACCCCAGGAATCACCCTGCCATACGAACCTAACTGAAATAATCATAGAGGGCCCCAAGCATACGTCATATACCGCACATATTAATATTTATAGTGGTGTCACCCACGATATTAACCTAGCCTGCATGACGCAAGAGTAACCTAGGCGTCCCCAAATTACTCAAGAGGGAAAAATAATATTCTTAAAGAGGACTTAAAATATATTCTCATGAAAAATCAAGGCATGAGCCTGCGCATCTTTACCATCCCAACGAGCTTTTTCAGCAGTGGGTAAAACAGCAGCAACAATAGAGCTGCTAGAACCTGCAACATCCTCAACAGATCCTACATCCATAGAACCAGGACGTACATCCATACCCTGCACAATGTTCCACACTCCTTTTGTAGCTAAAACATGCTGCATCATGTATGCCCAAAGTGGGTAGTTGCTGTCTCCATCCAATTTATCATCAGCAGACAACATGCGAAATACATCATTGTGCTGTTATCAGCCATGGCCACCACTGACTGAAACTGATGCAAAAGCTACCTGTAACAATGAAGCAAAGACTGAACAGAAAACAACTCGTGCTATGTAGCACGGTCCACAATAGAATACGTATGCCTGTTTTGTAAAAAACTGCACTGTCACAAATTGACGAAATTTCTGCACAAATTGACGAAAACACCTGTGCAGAACTTGTAATGTAAAAACGGAGCCCGAAACGACCTCAAATGCAATTTTTGAGAACGCAAAGCCCTACGGGTCTATTTGCAGAGTATAGGGACTTGCAAGCGCTCGTGAAAGCTCACTTGAATTGGAGAACGTTAGTCGGAGGGTGTTAGCGGTGTAGCCCTGGGAGCTGATGCCTGCTCTGATACCAATTGTTGGAATTAGGGTTGCAGGAAAGCACACAAAGCTTGGAGAAGAAGAAGCAAGAATGCACACAACACACAATGTATTAGATTGTGTCAATGTACAAAAGATAAGTTAGCCCTAGAATGATGGGCGTATATACAAGACGGGGGAAAAAACCTCCTAAAGAGGGAAAAAGTGCCCCGGCGGTCCTAAGTGTGTTCACACACATCACTGCCTATATATATGGCAACATTAGATAGGTGGCAAGATTAAGGTATAAGTGAGGCTAGGACATGTGTGAAACACCCTTAACTTATCAGCCTATATATAAGTTTCACATTTTAAGGGATTAAGGTATAAGTGAGGCTAAGACCTATGTGGAACACCCTTAACTTATCAGCTTGTATATAAGTTTCACACTTTAAGGAACTTTTTTACAAGCTACTAATCCTTATATCATGAGTCTCTTTCCCTCTTATGGATGCTCTCATGTGAGCTCATGTTTGTGGATTTTGTGTGACGTGATGGTTTTCCTCAAGATTTTGTGTGAGGTTATGGTTTTCCTTGAGATTTAAGGTCAATGTAATGCGTGGGAACCTAACATAGATATTTCTAAAAGCTTTAATCCATTACTTGAGTGGAGTAAAGCTTGTGTATGGGAAGTGAGTGAAACTTGTAAGATTAGGGAGAGGTGACCACAATAGAAGGAAGAAGACAAATTGAGGATGTGTTGGGATTCAAGAGTGGGAAAGTATGTGTCCTAATGGTGGAGAGATCTTTATGTGTGTTCTCGCATTGGAGAATGTGCAGGAAGGCACAACCCATGTGGGAGGAGGGGAGAGACCAGCATGCTAAGTTTGATTTCTAAAAATTTATTAGAGAAGGATTATGTACAAGAAGGCATAACTTGTGTGGGAGAAGGAGAGGAGAGGAGTAGAACATGCTAAAATTTTGATTTCTAGAAATGTCTTAAATTGAGATTCACATTAATTTCATGTTAACATTCACGCTTACATTCATGCTCAAATTCATGTTTGAGGAGGTGTATATAATTTGCTACCCTGAACAAATTATTATGTTGATATGTTCACGAAGGCTCTTGGCAAAAGACCAATACAAGAAACATCAATAATGGACCATCATAGGGCCTCATCTTCAGTGTTCGTTGAGGAGGTGTTAGATATCAATTTCCACCCTCACTCAATTTGTTAGCTAATGTTTTGCAAAGCCCCCCATTATGACAAAAAGACATGGTTGAGCGACTTGACGAATAAGCAAGGTTCACATATAGGCTTGGTTCACACAATATCTAAACAAGAACGACTGAGCAACTTGACACATAGGCCTAGTTCACACAATGTCTAAACCAGGCATGGGTGAACAAATTTTTCACATAGGCCTAGTTTAGGCACTATATTATATGGCCACATGATGGAAATGATAGTCAGCACACTACCAAATAGTTATTAGTCAAAGATGGGATGATAGTTGATAGTTATCAGTATAAAAAAAGGGATGATAGTCAAGCACACTACCAAATAGTTATTAATCAAAAAATGGGATGAGCTCAAGTAGGTGGAATTTACTCTTGGACACGCTTTCTTGACTTTGTGGGGCCTAAGATGAGCCTCAAAGTTCATGGGAGAGCTTAGCAATTTTTAGTAGTTCTTCATAGGCCAAGTCTACACTGCAAATGGTGGCACCAACTATGACCATGGACCTATGCCCTATGCATCTTAAGGCTTATATAGATGTACTATGCTACACAAACATAGTCTTGTGGATCCATAAAGAATGTGGAAAGTAGTAGACTGGGCCCGAAAAGGGGTGAGAGTTACCAAGTCATAGTGGTTCCATAAAGAATGTGGAAAGTAGTAGACTGGGCCCGAAAAGGGGTGAGAGTTACCAACTCATAGTGGTTCCAAAGATACCGCCGCTCTCATAGAAAGATGTGATGAAAGGCTTGCGGGAAATTCATCGACCATATCGGTGTATAAACTCAATCAAGCTTGGTATCTAGCATGTATTCAAAGGTGACCAATCTATAGTCGTGGAAGTATTTAGCCATGCCATGTAGAGATCTATTTGTTGGTGAAAGTTGGCATTGAGCTCGAAGAGACCACTTGCTCTCCATTAGTTTTTCGGCACCTCCAAGGATAAGGATGAGTAGTTGGAAGAATTGGCATGTGGCTAGACGATAGCGAGGTCAGGGACCTTGGTATAAACTTAATAGAGCTTGGTATCTAGCATGTCTTCAAAGGTGACCAATCTATAGCAGTGGAAGTATTTGATCATGCCATAGAGATCTATCTACTGGTGGAATTTGGGAGCTACATTGAGATTAAAGAGACCAATAGCTCTCCATTAGTTCTTGCTCCAAGGATGAGGATAAGTAGTTGGAAGAATTGGCATGTGGCGAGACAATAGCAGGGTCAAGGACCTTGGCATTATAGAGGTCATTAAAGTTCTCGAGTTGCATCTTTGTGGTGGTGAGGGATGTGGGGCCATCAATGTATGAAAGTTATAGGCTAGCTCTTTTCCTTCCATTGGCAGGAACTTGTGCTAGGACCACGTTCGTTTGATTGGCATGTAGTTGTTGCGTGACGAGTGAAGATCAATGCAAGGATGCAACAAAAAGATGCAAGCAGGAAAACAAGTGACATTCTTATTTAGGGCTCTTGTAAAGAGTTCCAAGTTGTAGATGAGTGTGGGAGTGGGCTTAACAATAATCCCACATGGGAACTTTTGGGAGTTTTAGAGTTTTTGTATAAAAAGTGGCTCATTTGAGAGCTTATGTAAACTTTGGGCTAAGTTCATGCAAGAGCTCCTTTGAGAGAGCTACTCTCCCTCTTCTCCATAGAGGTGAAGACTCTTCTCTCACCCCATCTACATCTTTGTATGAGATAAATCTCTTCATTGAATCAATAGCAATGTCATGAGTCTTTTCTCATCCTCTTCTCTAATCATTTTACTCTTATGCATGCTTTTAGTATTTCATTTTTGAGTATGTGGATTGATTTGAAGCTTTCATGGAAGCTTGATGCTTGAGAGTGTGCATGCTTGTAGGAAGATAGAAGTGGAGTGAGGTCTTTCTCTTTGCTTGTGTGCATAGTGAATGTGTTCCTCTTGCTTGTATTTGTGAATGAATGGGTGTGTAAGAATGAGGGCAAGTTGAGCTTGTGTGTGTGCTAAGTCTAGTGTCATGTGATGGTAGCCATAAGCATTCTCTCCATCAAATGGATAAGCTTTTGTGCACCGGTACGGGTTGAATCCCTAGCTCCAAAAGGGATGCAAATCCCATTGGATTGAGCTACACGTGGATCATACTACTCTGGTGTGGAAACCACCACTATTTCCTCTTTTGGTTGCAAAACCATTGAGTGATTAGGTTAAGTTGTTCGGGTGTGCGATCCCGGTGTGAGTGGATAAGGTTAGGAAAAGAAAAACCCATTGAGCGGTTGAGGTTTCTTCCGTATTGTTTTTTATGTTTTCCTATTCCACCTTCAATTCAAGAGCAACTCCAATCTCTACAACAACAAATTGTAGAAGAGAGAGAGATGCGAATTGAATTGGAGCGATAGCTCACGAGTCAAAGGCGTAAGCGTGACTCTTTGCCATCTTATGTGATGACGACGACGACATCATCCACCAAAGAGCTGTCAATGCTACACTTCAAGCACAAAATTCACGAAAAGATTCGAAAATTAGTCGTAAAGCTTTTTCATTTCAGAATTATGATGGCAAGAAAGATGCTCGAGTCATTTTGGCATGGCTTAGTCAACTGGATGACTACTTTTCGGGGGAGAAATTTTCTGAGAAAGACAAGATTAAATGTGCGGCTAATCACATGGTGGATCGCGCAGCCCTATGGTGGAGCGTTATCAAGCAAGGACGTGAAAAGCCGGACACATGAAAGAGGTTTCAAAGGCTAGTGAAAAAGCATTTCTTACCTTCATAATTTAAATCTAAAGCTAGGCATCAATGGGATACATTACATCAACTTGAAAAAGAAAGCATGTCTCAGTATGTGGAGAAGTTTTGGAATACATTACTATACAGGTATAGGTTGTGAAGAAAGTCAATGAGAAGGACCAAAAGAGGAAATTCATTTTGGGCCTTAAGTCTACAATTAGGGCCGATGTGAATATGTTTAGACCTCATTCATTTCGGGCCTTAAGTCTACAATTAGGGCCGATGTGAATATGTTTAGACCTCATTCACTTTCTACAGCTATATCTTTGGCAACAAATTCCGAACGCAAAAATGGTTTTCCTAGAGAGGCCAAGTCATTTGAGAGTAACCACTCTAAACCTTTTTCTAAACCTTTTCATACTTCAAGAAATTTTCATAAGCCAGGGTTTGACAAAGGCAAGGAGATGGTCAAATGCGAATCAAATTCAAAGAAAGTCAACGGTGCCAAGCCCAAAGGTCTCCAATCAAATGTTTTCGATGTCATAAAGAAGGACATATAGCACCAAATTGCCCAAAACGTGCAAAGAATCCGACACCTGCGGCACGAGTCAATATGCTTGAAGGGGACGACAATGAAGATGAATCGCTCAAGCAAGAGGGTAACTCTGACCCCGACTACTCAGAAGCAGAATGTAAGCCTCAAGCTCATTCGCTACTCAAAATAAAAGGAAAAATTAATGAGCATGAAGTTATTGTTTTGCATGACGATGGTAGCACTCATGACTTTATTTCTGAAAAGGCAATTAGAGCTTTAAACATTCAACCTTCACCTACACATTATAGAGGTAAAGCTGTATTTACTGGAACCAAGTATAATTGCATGCAAGAGATGAAAGGTTTAACTTTAAGCATCAATTCCTTAATAGAAAAAAGGGATTTCTTAGTTGCACCTTTACAAGGCGTAGATGTAATATTGGGTATGCCTTGGAGACATATGTACAACCCTATCATAGACTATGACACTCATAGCATTTGTCTAAGGAAGGATAATGAAAATATTTTCCTCCAATGTCTAAAAGAGAGACGAGCCCTTTATTGAGTCATACTCAAGCAAAGCGAGCTCTTAGAAAAAGGGAGAAGACTTATATGGTTTGGGTTAACCAGCTTAGCGCTGAGTTTAACACATCCAAAAGTCTAAAACTTGATCCTTATATCTCCAAATTCAGGGATTGTTTTATGGAAGATTTACCTCCAGGATTACCTAAGTCTAGGCCTGAAGACCATAGTATTGACTTATTGTCAAGCAACTCTCCACCTTGTAAAGCTCCATATAGAGTCAACAATTTAGAGCAAAAAGAAATCCAAAAACAAATCGAAGATTTGTTACAAAGAGGCCTTATTAAACCTAGTAGTTCACCCTTTGGAGCTCCAGTCCTTCTTGTTAAGAAGAAGAATGGAACTTTCCGAATGTGTGTGACTACCGAGCATTGAACAAAATCACTGTCAAGAACAGATACCCTATCCGTAGGGTAGATGACTTACTTGATAAGCTTAGAGGTTCAAAGGTCTTTAGCAAGATTGACTTAAAGTCTAGTTATCATCAAGTACGCATGACTGAGTCAGACATATTCAAGACTGCATTTAGAACCCAGACTGGCCATTATGAGTTTTTGGTTATGCCATTTGGTTTGACCAATGCTCCAACTACATTCAGTCGTATGATGAATCGCATTTTCCTAAAGTTTCAAAGCTTTTTTGTAGTGTTCTTTGATGATATTGTTTTCAGCGAGAATCGTCAAGAGCATGTGAGCAACACTTGGAGCAAGGGTTTAACCTTTTGAGAGAAAATGAATTGTATGTCAATCTTGAAAAGAGTTCTTTCTTTCAAAAAGAGATTGAATACTTAGGCCATATAGTGTCAGCTGAAGGAATCCGTGTGGATCCTAAGAAGATTGAGTGTATAGCCTCTTGGCCTACACCTCGAGACATTCATGACCTTAGATCTTTTCTAGGTCTATGTAGTTACTATAGGAAGTTTGTCAAGAATTTCGCTTATATTGCACATCCTTTGACGGAACTTCTCAAGAAAACTACATTTTTCCATTGGAACGAAAGTCAAGATAAATCTTTTCTAGTACTCAAGGATGTATTAACTCATGCACCAGTTCTTACACTACCTGACTTTCAAAGACCATTCTTTGTGGTAGTAACTGATGCTAGTGGCAAAGGTTTTGGTGCTGTGCTTATGCAAGACAACCATCCTATTGCCTATGAAAGTCCAAAGCTAAAACCTGCTGAAACAAATTATAGTACATATGACAAGGAATTAGCAGCAGTTGTGCATGCCTTGAAGATTTGGAAGCATTACCTAATGGGTTCATAATTTCTTATCAAGACTGATCAACAAAGCATTAGGCATTTGCTTTCGCAACCCCTTATTTCAGCACATCAAATGGGCATCTTTCATACAAAGTTTCCAACCCATGATTCAATACCAACCTGGAAAGGAAAATGTTGTTGCCGATGCTTTAAGTAGAAGACCACATATCAACAACGTTTCCGCTATTGAAAGTGAACCATTTGTACTTATGAAAGAAACTTATGAAGTAGATCCAGATTTTTCTAAGATATGGATCAAATTGCGTGAAAACAATTGGACACCTCAAATAAATTATTCTCATAATGATGGCTATCTTTTCTTTGCGAAAAGATTATGTGTTACTCAACCCTATAGACAACTTGTCTTGGAAGAGATGCACCAACCACCATTCATGGGACATAGAGGAGTTTCCCGAGAATTCTTTTGGCCTCATTTGAAAAATGATGTAGCAAAATTTGTAGCTAAGTGTAACATTTATCAAGCAATTAAAAGCTACAAAGGCAGAGCTTTGGGATTGCTTATGCCTTTACCCATTCCAGACCGACCATGGGAACAAGTGTCTATGGACTTCATTACAGGCTTTCCTACTACTTCCAGTCATCATGACATGATTTGGACAATAGTGGACAGGTTTAGTAAGCAAGCCTATTTCATTCCATGTAAAAAGACACTGACTTGCTGCGACCATATTTGTCAAGCAAATCTTTGTTCATCATGGTCTACCCAAAGCGATAGTTTATGATAGAGATTCCAAATTTTGTAGTCACTTTTGGATTGCTCTTTTCTCAAACTTAGGAACTAAGTTAGATTTTTCTACGGCTTTTCATCCTGAATCAAATGGACAGACCGAAGTCACGAATAGCACTATCTTGGATATGCTTAGAGCCTATGTTTCCCAGCAACCTAGTTCATGGGATAAATACATACATCTACTCCAATTTTCTTATAATAATACTCCTCATTCTGCTATACTGGTCGAGCACCATTTGAGATTATCTATGGTAGAGCTTTGCCTATTCCTGCTACTAAACTCTCCCATAAGATTGAAGCTGCTGACCAATATACTGGAGACTTTGATGGCATTTTATCTGAAGTGCGTGATTGTATTGCAAGAGCTCAAGAGAAGTATACATTTCAAGCAAATAGGAAGCGTAAAGATTTTTCATTCCAAGAAGGTGATTATGTACTTTTGAGAATTGAGAAGAGACGATCGAAGAGTGTGGAAAAATTCCCTGCAGTTAAACTTGCACCTAGATACTATGGACCATTTAAAATTATTGAAAAGATTAATGATGTGGCCTATAGACTAGAGTTGCCATCTAATCGGAATATCCACAACTCTTTCCATATTCATCTCTTGAAACCCTTTCGAGGAACACTTCCTTCTCACCCAATTTATGAGGAACCACCTCTTGTTGAAGGAGAGGAAGAAGTCTTAGTTCTTGATCCTATTATTGACCAAGAGACGACAACAACAAGAACTGGGAACCAATACATCAAATATCTTTTGACATTCAAAAACCATCCTCAAGAAGATGCAAAATGGATGCCCGAGAAATTTTTCCGAGCTTATCCTGAGATCCTTCGTTCTTTTCAAACCCAGCAAACCTGCAATTGAGGGCAATTGCAAACTCAAGCAAGAGAGATGTCATGAGAATATATTTTAAGTCCTCTTTAAGAATATATTTTAAGTCCTCTTTAAGAATATTATTTTCCCTTCTTGAGTAATTTGGGGACGCCTAGGTTACTCTTGCGTCATGCCGGCTAGGTTAATATCATGGGTGACACCACTATAAATATTAATACGTGCGGTATATGATGTATGCTTGGGGTCGTCTATGATTATTTCAGTTAGGTTTGTAGTATGGCAGGGTGATTCCTGGGGTACTTACGCCTAGTAGTCATGAGTTGGTGATGGTTTGTGCCTGTTTAATATTTGTGGGATTAATTTAATTACTAATTAGGCTTATATTTTCAGGTGATGAAGATTACGAGGATTGATGAATAATGTCGAGGAGAATGTTTCTTATGCGCATCATATTTATTTTTACAAGCGTAGCTTGTAACCTTAGTAGTTGATTTTTCCATTTTGATACATTGGAAAAAATACATTTATAATGTTGAATTTATTAAAGCCTAAAGGCTTTACCCTAGCCCCAATTTTTGGGACACTCTATTTTTGTTGTGGAAGAGTATCATGCTCTCTAAAAGCACACTTTGTATATTTTTGGGGACTATGGCCTATTTTTGGTTGAAAGCTAATAAAAATACTCTTGTGTGGGGGAAGGCCACGCACAAGGGGAGGGAAGATTGCACCCAGCATGTTTGTCTTGGAGCTAAGTATTATATTTGCTATGCTTTTGTTCAATTTATTTGATTTTGTTGAAACCTGCAAAGCATGTGTTTTCATGGTTGAATTTATGTGTTGAATTTCTCAAGTGTTCCACAAGCTATCCTAGAGAACGATTCCGTTTTCATGATTGCACTTTCTGTCAAATGTAACATCACCCCACATATTCGTTCAGCTAAAATAGCATAATAGGCTTGGGATATTCTAGCTGGTTTGTATGCAGGTCGTAACGAGGCAAAAATCTCTTACCTGCGTAAAGAGCTAGAATCGAAGATTATGCAGAAAGATGATGACATGAATGTTTTTCTTGCTGAGATTAAAGATCTCAAAGGAACAATTGATTTCTGCAGAGGTGAGATTATTCCTTATCATTCTCTTGTGCAGACTGTTCTTGATGCTTTACCTAAGTCATATCAGACTTTTGCTTCCACGTGGAGACTTGTACTGAGGGGATAGACCTGATGTTGTCAAGTATGATACTTTAGTCAACAAGCTCTTGCAAGAAGCGCAGTCCAGAGGCAAAACAGGGCTAGGCAGCGTGCAGTTGATCAGGCATTTATTGTTGCCCAGCAAAGAAGAAGTGGTAAGGCAGCCCCTTCCACTGTTTCTTCTCCTATTAATAGGTCTGCAACTTCTTCTCCTTCCATAGGTAGCAACAATAGGTCTGAGAAGGCTCTTGATAAAGGCAAGAAAAAGATCAGGTGCAACTATTGTAAGGTAACTGATCATGTCATTAAGAATTGCCCTAAGCTAAAGGCTAAAGAGGCAAAGAAGAAAGAGTCAAATGCAGCCACAATAGCAGATGCTTCTACAAATGCAGATTCTGCAAATGTTGTGCAGGATACAGAATGGGCGTTTAGCGTGTATTGCCAGTTTGACCCATTTGTACATGATGCATGTTTGGCAGTTTCTGTTGACTTTGATGTATGGTATTTTGACAGTGGTGCTACAAAGCACATTACCTCGCATCGTGATATGTTCACTTGTCTTGAGGCTGTCCCTAATGGGAATACTGTCACATGTGCCAATAATACTTCTTACCCAGTGAAGGGCGTTGGTAAAATTATGCTTACCTACTGCAAATGGTAGCGCTTTCACACTTTCAGATGCTTTGTATGTGCCAGGGATAAAGAAGAATCTATTGTTTGTCTCTGCGCTTGCTAGACTTTGACTTGTAGTCAAATTTGTGGATGATAGATGTACTGTTCATGATTTGACTTATGGTGATACGATTATTATATCTGGCACCTTATTTCGTGGGCTGTATAGGCTCAATTCTTATGACAAGTGTGTGGAAGATTCAGCAAATGCAATTTCTGATGAAAAGGCAGTTTCAGATGCAAAACTATGGCATGCTCGTTTTGGTCATCTGAACTTTGCTAGTTTGCTGCGTTTGCAGAAATTTGATATGGTTGCTTCATTGCCCCCTCTTGAGGCACCATTGAAACATGTTTGTGAAGGCTGTATTTTAGGCAAAATACAACGTTCTGCGTTTCCAAAGGATGGTTCTGTGCGGGCCACTCACAAATTGCAACTTGTACATAGTGATGTATGTGGGCCTATGCAAACTCTGTCATTTGGTAAACACTTGTACTTTGTGACTTTCATTGATGATTACTCAAGGCATGCATGGGTATATCCACTGAAGGCAAAGTCCGAAGTGTTTTTGTGCTTCAAACAGTTTTTGCTTATGGTTGAAAATGTATCCAATTGTACTGTGGGCACCCTCCATTCTGATCGAGGGGGGGAGTACATGTCTAAAGAGTTTGATGCATTTCTGGCTAGTCTTGGGATAAAACACCAATGTACAGTGTCGTATACACCTCAGCAAAATGGTGTTGCTGAGAGAAAAAACAGGTCACAGATGGCATGATGTATGGTCAAGAGCCAAGCTTTGCCACATGCGTTTTGGCTTGAGGCTGCTGCATATATACTCAACAGGTGTCCCACTAAGGCCTTGTAGTCTATTACTCTATACGAAGCTTGGCATGGCAGGAAGCCTTCTATTGGTCACTTGCGTGTCTTTGGTTGCTTGGCCTATGCTTTAGTGCCTGTGCAACAATGTAGAAAATTGGATGATAAGGCTGTCAAATGCATTTTTGTTGGTTACAGTGCTGAGAGCAAGGGTTACAGATTGTATCATCCGCAGTCAAAGCGTATCTTGATTAGTCGAGATGTTGTTTTTGTGGAAGATGCTGTGCACCCTTTGTTATCATGTACCAAAGAGACAGGTGCGAGCTCACGAGATGTATTTGATACGTTGTTGCCTCTCTTTACAGGTGGGAATTCAAATGTAAGTCCTAATGAGGCAAATATTCAGCCTATGCAGATTTTAAACGACATCATAGATCAGCCTATTTCTGATGCAGATTTACAGGATGTAATTCATGAGGATAGGGCTGAAAATGAGCAAGCTAGAGGTATGCCTAAATGGCTGGTGCAAACCTTGCGTGATAGTAAAATTGATGCACCTGACTAGTCGTACTCGTTCAGGTTTTCAGCATGCCTCTTATGCATCAGATTGTTATGCTTTGGCTGTGTCTAGTATGTGTGAAGAGGAGGAACCTCTTTCATTTGATGAGGCACAAAAATCAGAAAATTGGTTGGCTGCAATGCAAAGTGAATATGATGCTATAATGAAGAATGGTACATGGTCTTTGTGTGATTTGCCTATTGGTAAAAAGGTCATTGGATGTAAGTGGGTTTTTAAGTTGAAATGAAAGCTAGATGGCAGTGTTGATCGCTATAAGGCTAGACTTGTCGCAAAGGGTTATGCTCAAGAACAGGGCATTGATTTTGATGAGACCTTTGCTCCCACTTGTCGTATGACTACCATTCGTAGCATTTGTGCATTGGCAGCTCATAATGGTTGGAATGTACATCAGTTGGACATAAAGACTGCGTTCTTGAATGGAGATTTGCATGAGGAGGTGTATGTATCGCAGCCTCGTGGTTTTGTTCAAAGAGGGCAGGAAAACAAAGTGTGCAGGTTGAAAAAGGCTTTGTATGGTTTAAAGCAAGGTATGAAAAGATACATGCATATTTGACTGCACATGGTTTTCAGAATAGTCCAACAGAAAGCACTTTGTATGTTAAATGTGTGGATGATGTACATCTAATCGTTGCTCTCTATGTCGATGACATGCTGCTCACAGGACCAAATGAGAGTCATATTGCTGATTTTAAGGCTGATTTGAATGCCTATTTTGAAATGTCATATTTGGGGCATTTGCATCATTATTTGGGGATACAATTTAAGCAGTGTGATGGAGGTATTGCTTTGTAGACAAAGTATATTGAGACATTGTTGCGGAGATTTGGCCTTGAAGACTGCAAGCCTGTTGCTACTCCAATGGAGACAGGTTTGAAGTTGAGTCTTCATGATGCTGGAGATCACTTTGATGTCACACTCTATCAGACAGCTGTTGGTTGCCTCATTTATGTATGCCTATATATATGTGTGTGAACACCACCATCACTCCCACCAGGGGGGATTTGTTGCCATATATATAGGCAGTGATGTGTGTGAACACACTTAGGACCGCCGGGGCACTTTTTCCCTCTTTAGGAGGTTTTTTTCCCCAGCTTGTATATACGCCCATCATTCTAGGGCTAACTTATATTTTGTACATTGACACAATCTAATACATTGTGTGTTGTGTGCATTCTTGCTTCTTCTTCTCCAAGCTTTGTGTGCTTTCCTGCAACCCTAATTCCAACATCTAATAGTCAAGAGAATTAGACTAAGCACATTATTGGGCATTCTCTAGTGCTAACATTGGCTTTACTCTATCTCTATGTATAAAAAGTATGGTCTCCATGCAATAGTCCTTTCCATGCAAGGTACATTGTTATAGCTCATAGATCCACTAATGAAAAGAATTATGTGTTGCCAACCCATGATTGTGCTTTGACCATCACCCAAACATCTCTTGTAACTTGCAACCAAAAGCTAGTGTTGACTTTGTCAAGATCTTGACAAAGTTAACAAGGGAGTGATGTAATCTAACTTTATGGGTGAGTAGTCCATTGATGTCCTCTCCACTAACTATCATAACTGCAACTAGTTTTCTTATATTTTATTTAAGTGGTGTTAAGTTAAGAAGGGAGTGATGCAACCTAATTTTATGGGTGAGCAGTCCATTGATGTCCTCCACCGACTATCATAACGGCAACCATTTTTCTTAAATTTTATTTAAGTGGCGTTTATTAGAAAGTGTGGTTATATGAGTCTTTACCTCATAATGTTAATAGTAAATACTTGTTTGTGTATATACTAGGTGTTTTATGCTTACCACATAAGTACATGTAGTGAATGAGATATACATGTACAACTAACCATGCTTCAACATACTCCTTTAAATCCATGATTTTATGAGCTATCACATCTTAATAGAAAATTTACAAATTTATGTCTAATATTCCCCCCTAATTAACTATCTTTATAAGTTATAGTCATTAACTTCCTAACAAATATCCACTTTATACATGATACATTGTGATACAATAGTGGAATCATCTCTCATGATAATAGTGACAGTGCATAGGAATCTCAAAAACATGAGAATATCATGCGAGAGAACACAACAATGAGAATACCATGTGAGAGAACATAAGTGCAATCAATTTACAACTAGAATATTTCAATACACAAAAAATATCCTCAAGATTTAACACAAAAGTGATAAAAAATGAACCAAAATTTACAGTAGACATACAAAAGATGATTTGCAAGCTTTAGGCATGTGCTTTGTGATTGTTGATGCTTAAATGGCTTCTGAATTTCTTTGGCATAAAAGGTTGCAATGCTAAAGAATAAAGGAATTTTTGGTTATACCACAATCCACAAAGAAGAAGTGTGTTGATTTGTGAAATAATGGCATTTATGGGTCCTTTTTTTAAGGATCCCAAATTACCCTATTTTAGTCTATTATACATCTCTTTTATTGTTTCATCTTGAGCATGAGTTATAGTGTTCATGTAAAAAGTGCATGTGTATTCAGAGTCTTTCTCACATGGTATTAGAGTCAAGGTTGTGGAGCTTTGTCTTGGATACACATCTTCTCTGCTAGTTACTATCCAAAAAATAATATTGGAAGGAATGGCACAAAGGATACATCCACCAATAGTTAGCACTAAAGGAATCTCAACAAAGTTTTGTCACATGCAAGAAGCCTTTTAGTATGAAAAACAGAAGGAACCGTCATTATTAAAAGAATGAGAAGATGCAATACCAATGTATCATGCACTTGTGTTTATGAAAAAGAATGAGAAGATGCAATACCAATGTATCATGCACTTGTGTTTATGAAAAAGAAAGGCATGATAATATTCTTTTGAGAAATCTGCTACAAAAGCTTTTAACTTTTATGATAAGCTTAATCATTTGTACAATAAAATTTTGGATTAGCAAAATTAGCTTTGAGACTTTAGTAGAAAGTAGTCCAAGGTTCTCTTTCTACTAGCATTATCTCTATATCTTAAAATGGATAACAACGATAACCCACAAGCACCTAAGCGGGCAGTAGGCACCTAAATGATCTTGGATAGGCTTGGAAATTGCACCAAGAACCAAATGGCCTTCTATTTAGTCCTAGTCAAGCGAAGTGGTTAATTCGGTATATTTAAACTAGTTGTAGGAGGGTGGTTGACTTGGACTGACCTTCAGTATGACCAACCTTTGACACCATATATACACTACATTAACCAACTTCAATCAATGAAAGTTCAAGTTATGGTGAATTTTGTTCTCTTATGAGTTGTGGGAGATCATTATTTATATATTCATATGTGGGGTACGATACATAGACCAGTAGTCTATATATCATTTATGCCACATGGCATGCTAACTTGGAAACTACACTACCACATTAGAAGTCATATAGAACAAAAGATACACTACCACATTAGCACTCCTATAGAACAACAGCTTGCCAAAAAAAAACTTGCATGTTACAGTCTATCATCGATGTGCGACATGGACAAAGGTACATTCCATAATAAAGGTGCCTTGGTAAAAAGTTTCAATCTTATATCCTTTAAAACCAAATTAATACGGTTTAAGCCATTGTTGCAAGATAGAAATATATGTTCCACTGCATTGGTCTTGAATACTTCATTGTCTAACCAATCAAAAGTCTCTTTTGCACTAAGAATCTAAATTTTATACATAAGGAAGGAAGCGTGAGCTTTATGATGAGAACCTTTTAAGTTCTTGCACAATATACTCAAACGACACCTTAGCCCTAGTGATGCCAATAGCATGAGACAAAGATATCTAATATAGTGTCCAAACACTTCATTGGGAATAACTAGGGGAATTTTTAATTGAGAGCTTCCATGAGATTTTAAATTTATAGTTTTTTTTTCAAGACATATTCACATTAGGTTATGGTAGAGCATATAATCGATTATTCTCTCTCTCTCTCTCTCTCTCTCTCTCTCTCTCTCTCTCTCTCTCTCTCTCTCTCTCTCTCTCTCTCTCTCTCTCTCTCTCTCTCTCTCTCCAAATCACACACCATATTGCATGTTGGCTTGCAACAAGTGTTGTGATAAAACTTTGCATGGTGGGGGCTTTCATCTATCTTTCATTATTCAAATCTCGCACCACATAAAGCCTTGGCCAACCCAACGTGCTCAAAAAGATGCCCAGGGTCCTTGAAAAGATGTTTAAGGCTCGCAACATCCCACTCCCATCAGGTGGGCATGAGTCTACATTCAGTCTAGCTTGTGCCATCACACATGAATATGGTTAAAACGATTGTAAAAATAAGTATGTTCCAATGTTAAAGAAACAAGGTTTGGGAAGCCCTTAAACCTTTTTTTTAAAGGAAAACTAACACAACACACATAAGTCAACATTATATTTCAAACTTTTTTTCAAGTGTAGAATTTTAGAATTTTGACATAAAAAATGGACTCCATGCGTTGGTTTTTGAGGGCTTCCTAGACTTTTAAAAAAATATTTTAAATCCATAAAAACTCATCGAAAGATACCATATATTGGGCCTTTTGAATCCATTTTCGATGCCAAAATTTTGAAATTCCACACTTGAAAAAAAGTTTATAATGTAATTATGACTTATGTGTGTTGAAAAAAGGTATGGGAAGCCCTCAAAAGTTTGGTGATATCAAATATTAAAGAAACAAGGTTTGGGAAGCCCTTAGACCTTCTTTTAAATAAAGGAAAACTCACACAACACACATATACACACAAGTCATCATCATATTATAAACTTTTTTTCAAGTGTAGAATTTCACATAAAAAATAGACTCAAAAGGCCCAAATATGGTAAAAACGACTCAATGACTTTTATGGATTTCAAATATTTTTTAAAAAAGTCTAGGAAGCCCTCATAAGCTTTTGAGGGCCCCTCATAAGCTTTTGAGGGCTTCTCATACTTTTTTTTTCAAGCTAGCTTTTGAGGCCTTCCCATACTTAATATTTGTGCCATTGGAGATACCCGTTATTCATTGGCGATATTCCCCTCTGTAACTTCATGATTGTGCCATTGGAGATACCCATTATTCATTGGAGACATTCCCCTTTGTAGCTTCACCATTATGCCATGAGAGATACCCATTATGTCATTGGAGACACTCCCCTCTTCTTCTCTTTCCCTCTCTCTATCTTTACCATTTTAAAATTATATGTTTAAAAAAGAAATCTTATCCTTACTAAAGTACCTCAATTGCCTTAGTTTTGTTTATGTAACCACCTCACAAGTACATATAAATTAACTTCCTAAAAGTTTTTAGCATATCATACCACCACACTTTTTTTCCCTTTGAACTCGATTTATTTACATGATCATATTATTACTTTTTTATTTTTTTATATGCTTTCACTATCCAATTTTGTTGTCTTGTATTCCTATGACTCTTTTTAGTTAATAATACATCATTTTTTTTCTAGGAAAAAGATCCTTCTATTAGTTACTGGAAAACAGCCAACGAAGGGCTAAAAACAACCACGAATGGGCTATATACAAACTCACTTCATGTACAAGGCAGGGATCAAGTAATCAAAGGAGGGGAAAAAGATGGTCTCCTCCAGCTAACAGCTCTATGAGAAGAAGGCTATCTCATACATGGGGAGGGGGGGACCAACCACATCAGTGGTCTATAATACTAAGTAAGGTCACCACCTCTATGAGTGAGAAATGGGCCAGGCTGCCAAAGCCTCAAGAAAGATTCTTGCCACTTTCGCATGCGGTTGGATCCACTTTCGCATGTGGTTGGATCCACTTTCGCATGCGGTTGGATCCACCCTGCAACTTCCCCCATTGGCTGATATCGAGCCAAAGGCTCCTAATAGACTCTGCCTACTGGCAAAGTGTGGGTTCCCTCAATGGCTTGTTGGCTGCATCGATCCCACCATATATGCTAGGCTGCAATGCTGTTGCAAATCTCCCATCTCTGGCTTGAACCATCCTGCCGAAATGCTGTAGTGGTTTGTAGGTGGGGCAGTGAGACTGGTATTGCCGAAATGCAGTGATGAGAGACCTAAAGAGCTAGCCCTCTACCATCCTCCTCATAAGCCCTGAACACCCCAACCTCTGTGCCCCAAGCGACGATGCCCCATGTGATGATCCAAGTCGAGACCCTATCCATAGTGAAGATGCGGAGGATCCACGGCCAAACCTGTTGTGCCTTCGGGTAATCACAAAGACAATGTCGCTGAAACTCTTGGGGGTTGCCACACCTCGAGCAAGCAGCTGGCCAACCTCCAATTGCCAACCAAGTGCCGATCACCAAGCTCATGTGTGCCAACAACCAAGTGCCGATCACCAAGCTCATGTGTGCCGATCACCAAGCTCATGTGTGCCAACAACCAAAGAAAGAGGGTGATCTTTCTAGGCTGAAAACTGTCCCAAAGCCTCTTCCAAAAATCTAAGAGGAAACGCTGTGAGAGGCCTTGTGGCTACCAGTGAGTTTGCTGTTGGTGACGAGGTACCATAAATCTATGGCATCTGGAGCGTGCAGCCTAACCACACTATATATACAAAGAATAGGGCATCCAGAGTCTCCTCCCAATCAGGAGGGTCATGCCAAGTCCACTCCCTGGGTCCCATTAAAGGCGCGTGAGAGGTCGGCACTCCCATATCTATAGTGGCGAGAATCTCTCCCTTGCCACCTTGGCCGGTGGTGGGTCTATGTACTACTCACGTGCCTGAAATCCAATCACCCTCACCCTCTATAGGGTTCAGCCACTTAAATCCTCTAATGGAAGCTTGGATCTCTCTAACTTGCCATGGGATCCAATAGAAAAGGTGAGCAGACTAGTGCCCTCATCCGCTCCATGGATAGCCATAATATCATGCTTGGTAAACACACCAAGCCATACTGAGGGAGTCGGGTCTGGGATAGGAGTCAGCCACTCCTACGGAATAGCTAAGTCGATGTCAATGTTAAGCCGGTCTCTACCTCGGATCTCTCTCTTGCACCTCCGGGGTAACTGCCTGTGTGTGATCGAGTCTCCAAGGGACTTGGCAGGTCCTGTGCTCAATGCTCCCCATGATACATGAGCCCGGGCCCCCAACATGTCACCTATGGGGATAATGGGGCACCAGTGAGAAGAGATTGAAAAAAATGCGTGGCAATGGCTCTCACATGGGGGGATTAGAAATAATAGCTCCATCTCTTGGCTACGTAACCTGCAAATGCCGTCTCTCCTCTTGTGGGGCCGGCTATCTTGAAGATATCCCCTTTGCCTCTGTCCAGCATAGGTCTAGAAGGAAGCTCTGGCATGGTACCTGAACTCCACCCTCCTCTCCTCTACGGATCTAATCTCCATATGCGGGCGGCGACTATCTGAATCTCAATCCATGGGCTACTCTCCTGAAGCCATTATAAAGAAGTCACACCCCTCCTCATAATCCTCTCCTACTCCTGAAATCCCTCCAATCTGTTGTGGGCTGCCTCTTGTAAGAAACTGCTAATCTCCCCCAAGCCCACATCCACTGTGCATACAACAGAGCCTGAAATAAAGTCTAGTCCCGCCTATATTTGCTATATTCTGCTGCAAATCTTAGGGTCCTGAATGGGGCTGTCTGGAATCATAGAGCTCACATGCATGTCCTACCTCGAAGGGTCCTCCAAGGACATAATAACTGAGGTGTGATATGAAAAAGTGATGCTTGCCAAGATACCAATCATGCCCCCCACGGCTATAAGCCCACTCATCAACACAAAACTTGTCTAGTCTAGAGAAGTTGGGACCGATGCTCCTCCTATTCGATTGCGAGAAGCTAAGGCTCCCAGGGCTGCTCCCAAACTCTGGAAGATACCAAGGGTCATGTCCCCTAAGTGCCAGTATCATCTCCTCCTAGGTAGAGTACTATGCTCCTGAGACTATGGCCGAGCCTCCTCCAAGTCTGTCCTCTATTCATGTTAAAATCTCCACCCATGCACCAAAAGTCTGCTTGTTGGAAAAGGACCTGCCGAACTGTGATCCAAAAGAGGACTCTACGTGCACTGACGTTCATGACATAAACATTTAGGAAGCCAACACAATCCTCACCAATCAAAATGGTAACCCACTGTGCTTGCCCCAGAACTATGACTCCTGAGTGTATCACTGCCAATAAAAGCTGCTTCACTGAGACAGACATACAAACTCCTCCTTACGTCCCTGACAAGCCGAAGGATGGAGATTAGAAAGTGTGACTCCTTCCTGGTAAAATCTTTCTACAGGGGGCGACGGGTGCGCCCCTTGGAAAGGTGATGCTCATGGAGGAAACGAATGTTTATAGGTCCCCCAACTATAGCTCTTGGAAGCTCTCCTCTAAGGACGCCTCATCTCTAACAACATTGAGGCACCCCTAAACCCTGAAAGTTCCATGAGACTATCCACATATCACTCTCTGTGGGAGGCAAAACTAGAGGAACTGCCCTCTACTCGAAGAGTCTTGGGCGAGGGTTTAGACGGGGAATAATCACAATCCATCCTGGGACGAAGGCACAGCGGGGATCCTATCCTCCATGTGATGCCACTCTATTCAAGCGCAAGAGTATGCATACTCCAAACTCCATTGATCACAATGGAGGTACCTGTATGTAAGAAGGTGGGAGAGGTATTGCTGAAATATGCATGAACATAAAAAGCAGTACCTCCAAGCTAGAGGCCACCATCTCCCCATTCTGATCTCTGTGGCTTGATCCTCCAAGCTCAATTCTAGCCAGCAGCCATAGGTGGGTGAGTACGTTGGTGATACGAAGGTCGTGAAGATGGTGGGAGAGCTCAACTGCCTATCCCTCGATGGCAAACAGTCACCGAATCTGAGTTCCACTCCGTCCCTGGGACTGCACCCAAGGAAAAAGAGAAGATTATCACGTCATTTTTTGGCGTAGAGATGCTCTATTAAATGCTCAAAACAGTTCTTTGACAAAACTCTTGTAATCTACCAGCTTGGCGTGCACAACGGCAGCGCTCAACTCTAGTGGTCAGCTGACGGCCCGAGCGCGGCCAACCATCCACCATTCTCTAGTCATTGGGTCATCCGCAGTCGAGCTTTGGTGCCTCGCTGCCTAAAAACGTGCCTCTCTCCCCACCCCCTAGTGTGGATCTGATCACGAAATGAGGGGGGAGAGAACCATGGAATGCGGTCTCTTGGACTGACGTCGAGGGTAAGCTCAGGCTAAATGTCCCATCTGCTTACAAATGAAGCATTGGTGTGGAAGGCTTGAATACTCCACTCACTGAAGGATAGGTTCGCCCCCACAAACATGGAATAGATATAGCATGAGGTACAAAATCCGACGAGGCAACACAGATGTGAAGGGATGGAATCCTGATTGCTTGCGTGAGAGCCGAGGCAGCAGTGGGGGGGATTCCATCTGTCTCCCGATGGCACCACCGATCAGATGTGAAGGGATGGAATCCTAACTGTTTGCGTGAGAGCCGAGGCAGCAGTGGGGGGGATTCCATCTGTCTCCCGATGGCACCACCGATCAGATGTGAAGGGATGGAATCCTAACTGTTTGCGTGAGAGAAGCTTCCTAAGGCCCGGGAAGCAGACTATCACACCGGGAATCCCGACGACAGACTAACAAGTGGATCAAACATAGGGTCGAAGCTATGCTACCACACCGTGCAAAGAAGGTTTGGGCCATATGTAATGCTACGGAGCTCAGCTGCATGACTCGGTCTCACATTGTTGGCGTGTTGAACTCAACTTGATAATAGCCACATCCCAGAGGATGAATGTATGTAATCTTTGTAGGCCCACCGATGAGGCTGGCCTGTAAAAGATCCTTGAGCTATCCGCGTGTTGGGCGGCTACCGACAATCTTGCATACCAGAGTGGATGCCTCCAATGATGCAACATTCGTAAGCAAGAAGCTGGAGATCCGCTTACGAAAAGGATAAGCAAATAACGGCGGCCTCGGTTGGGGATGACGGAGCGACTGCCATGGAGTCCTCCTGAGGGTGAAGATTGGAATGAAGCTAAGACTTGCCGAAGGAGAAGAAAGAAATCCCAGAGCTAACAGAACTGCGTGCAGCAGGCAATAAAGGGCATGAGGGGACGGAGAAGAGGCTACAAGGGGAAGGAAGGTGAGACGCGGCCGCGAGCGGAAGACGGGAGAGCAATAGAATGGCAAAAGGGAGGGGGGGTGTGGCAAAAGGGAGAGGGGGAGGGGCGGGTTGAGCAGAAAACAAGAGGGATGGGGCTAGGGCGGGGGTTGCGGGGGGGACGGAGGGCACAGGTGGAGGGATGGGGGGAGGGGGGGGAGAAACTGAGGTGGAGAGGCGGGAGGGGGGCGGGTAGAAGGGGGAGGGGGGGGTGGGCGCAGGCAGAGAAGACGAGGGGGAGCCAGGGGGACGCGTGAAGGCGGGGCAGAGAGGCGGAGAGAGAAAACTGGGGGGGCAAGAGCAGCGACGCGGAGAAGGCGGAGGGAAGCGTGAAGTGTAGGGACGTACACAGGGGATCATGCTATTCCATAATACAGCATTTTGTTAATTATATAATTATTTTATTGGGATAAAAACTACTTATGCATTAAACAATAGATCAAATAGGGGGGGTCTTCTTTTTCCCCAAAGGTAACCTTCTTTGTACAATGTAAGAGAATATGTAAGATACTAGAATACTAAGATACTAGAATACAAAAGAAAAGTAAGAACAATAAAATCATATTTGTCTTGTGAATAGGGTTTTAGATTATTAAAAGAAACAGTCTCTCCAATTGTAAGATAAGAGAATACACAAGAAAAGGAAGAACAATAAAATCATATTTATCTTGTGAATAGGGTTTTTCCAAAATAAGATTATGAAAAGAAATAGTCTCCCCATATCACTCCATGAGAGTGATTAGGCTAGTAGTATATGTAATAGGTAGAGATACAAATTTGCTTTAAACAAGTAACGGAAGGGGGGAGGGGGGTCCTTCTTTTTCCCCAAAGGTAAGCTTCTTTGTACAATGCAAGAGAATATGTAAGATAAGATATACACAAGAAAAGTAAGAACAATAAAATCATATTTGTCTTGTGAATAGGGTTTTTCCAAAATAAGATTATTAAAAGAAATACTCTCCCCAATTGTTTAGAAGGACACTTGTCAAGAGATGACAAAACACCTCTCGTAGAGGCTCATCCAAATATGCAATACCAAATGGGTTCTCCAGGATATCCACATTTGGCTCATAAGAAAAAACTGCAAGGAAGAGGAATCCTGCAAGGATCTCCAAAGCTTGTTTCAACAATGCAAGGGAATATGTAAGATAAGAGAATACATAAGAAAAGCAAGAATAATAAAGTCTTGTGAATAGGGTTTTTCCAAAAGAATATAATCAAAAGAAATAGTCTTCCCAATTGTTTAGAAAGTTACTTGTTAAGAGATGACAAAACATCCCTCAAGTTACCTGTTAAGAGATGACAAAACACCCCTCATTGAGGCTAATCCAAATATGCAATACCGAATTGGTTCTTCAGGATATCTACATCTGGCTCATAAGAAAAACGTGCAAGGATCTCCAAAGCTTACTAAGCCAAGATATAGAGTACAACTCTCCTAATAACATATGATAAATATCAGCACTAGAAGGCTGCAAACGGTATACCATTTGACCAATTGTAATCCTTGATAGGATTTGAGTCAATTCATTCTTACATGTGGGGACCTCATTAGATCCCATTTTGCTCTCTCTCTCTCTCTCTCTCTCTCTCTCTCTCTCTCTCTCTCTCTCTCTCCAGGAGGTCTACAGCAGCATCTACATGCACTCAATGATTTCTGCACACAGAGGGGTCTTACTGTGAACCTTGGGAAAACCAAGGTTACGGTCTTTCATACATCGAGACGACAGGGCAGGAGTCAGCTGACATTCACTCTCGCAGGACGCCAGGTGGAGGTGGTGACATCATACGTGTACCTAGGGGTTACCTTCTCTGCAGAAGCAGCAGCCACACGCTTCACCATGGGTTCAGCAGCCAGAGCTAGATTGACACGGGGATATGCAGCATTGGCTATGCTAGAGAGACAGTGCCACCACGCGCATTTTCAGGATCCCCGGACGAAGGGGTGGCTATTTGACACATTAGTCACACCGGCACTGATGTATGGAGCAGCGGTATGGGCGCCAGGACTTGCTACCCATTGGTGCACACGGATAGAGAGACCACAAGCCCTCATGATGGCACGCATGATACGCAGCAAACTGTCAGTACCTCATGACATTATCCGAGCAGAGTTTGCTGCGCCCCCTATGATGGTAGAGGCCATATTCCAGACTATATGCCTGCTAGACAGATTCAGAGAGATGCCACAGGACAGATTGTCATACAGAGCTTTTGAGGCATCTAGACAGCTAGCTGAGGCAGGAGATAGAGGATCATGGTATGCAGAGGTCACACATTGGTTCTCACAGCATGGCCTAGACATGGATCATCTACCACCATATGACAGGGATGCACCACATATTCGTCTCTCTCATAGTGAGAGGAACAGAGTATTGAGACACGACCTATGGCAGCTCAGAGACATGGATATCGCCTACACAGCCTCTTCCACCAAAGATGCTATACTACAGAGAGTATCACTGATGATGGATTTATAGAGAGGCCTAGATACATGGAGGGCTTTTTACCACACGGCTCTCGAGTGGCTATTGGTGGTCAGCTTAGAGTTTCATCACATCGATTGGAGATCGAGACTAGCAGAGCAGCATGGATCCCCCGAGAGGAGAGGGTATGCAGATTGTGCAGAGAGGAGGTGGAGAGTGAGGAGCATTATGTATGCAGATGCAGAGCATATACAGCCATCAGAGAGAGATATCCCATTTTGTTCAGAGAGCCACATTCCCTACGCTAGATCTTTGAGGCAGCAGACCCAGGGAGATTCATTCTAGACATACAACGTCACAGAGAGACATCATTACAGGCTCAGACAGCTCCAGAGGGGGAACGACAGACACAGATTACTACATTTTTTTAGAGATCCATCCCACTCCCAGCCCCTACACGGTAGGGAATTACTCTCCAGAGAGCAGAGACACTCAGAGCCTGTAGGAGACAGAGGACACCTCGCTTTCGGACACCACGCCTATACCAGAGAGAGATGACAGAGATCAGAGCTCAGTTTCACAGAGAGGATGCAGAGCGACTGGCTCGCTTCAGAGCAGACCTAGGCATGTTCTTCAGGGAGCTGTGGACACCCCCTTCATTGATGTATACCATTTTATACCCCCAGTATGATACAGGATGGAGCTAGCTAGGTTGCATATCATGATTGTATACTCCATGCGTATAGCTTTGCATTCTCCTAGTAGTAGAGCTCCATCCCTCAGCTTTTTAGTTCAGTACTTCTTCATTTTGTTGGGATGACAGAGGATACTCCATACAGGTACACCGATTTGTCTCATATTCCGAGTTCGGTCTTTTGGAAGACGTTAATAAAATCTTTCTTTCTTTCTCTCTCTCAACCTTTCTTATGGTTTTCTTCCATTATGGATTCACACATTGCAGGAATACATAGTCTGCTTTTTTTTTTTTTGTAGAGATTCACCATATGACTCTTCACTTGTGGATTTGAGTAGATAGGTGTGGATGACTCACATTTATCACTAGATGTGGATGAAATCCGCACGTAACATACAACATTGTAAAGATTATGCATACTAGGTTTAGGGAGTCGATGAATTTGCTTTTTCTCCTTTGGTCTGACTAGTAGCCATCATATATAGGACATGGATGCATCCATGTAACGATGTTATCAAGGCTCATCACACGAGAAAACTCGCCTAGTGACTAGATGTCTCAAGATGGAGACTTGGTATTAATCACCCACCATAGAGTTCATGTAAAGTAGAAAGAGTTAGAGGCTCGGAGTCACATGACAATGTTTTCACCTAGGTTTCTTGCCCCACTCGTCAACAACGGGGACAAGAAGAACTCATCTGTATTCGTTTTCCTCATCATTGACCTAAATAGTTGAACTCATATGTGCATCATCAACATAAGAGGTCGAAATAAATTCTATTGTGTACATAAAAACTCTAATAAGAAAACCTCCTTTCTCCACTGACAATCAAAGCCTTGCCTGTGTAAGCTACTTTATTAACGAAGTGCCGTTACACACTCCACATGTAGGCCGCCCACAAACAATTTCTTTTGCCCAAGTGTACACCCTAAAGATGGACCAAAAAATAAATGAAAGGAGGTGACAAATAATATCTTGTGCTGCCCAGAAAAGACCAGCAGAAAACGATAGGAGAAGAATGACTTGTATCTGGCGTTTTCGGCGCTGCGCTACCGCTCTCTCCCCGCCATGGCCTCTCCCCTTCCCTCGCGCAGATGTTTCCAGAATGCGCCCGGGAAGGGATAAATTTAGGTTCCCGTAGTCGTAGCTTGCTACCAGAAGAACCTG
Source organism: Cibotium barometz (assembly GCF_041138505.1). Taxonomy (NCBI): domain Eukaryota; kingdom Viridiplantae; phylum Streptophyta; class Polypodiopsida; order Cyatheales; family Cibotiaceae; genus Cibotium; species Cibotium barometz. The sequence goes on from NC_141052.1 coordinate 16,925,564, forward strand.
CGAAAATGGCCATGGCGATGGGCGAAGACGATGAGTTCGGTGATCTCTACGCAGACGTGGCTATGCCTGGCGTCGATGTCCATACCGGATTCGGCTCTGTGTGTCGGTTTTATGAGGACGAATCAGACGCTTCAGCATGCGACCCTAGTCCAGCCAGGAAGGCACTCCTAGACTCTTACGAGGAGCTGCAGCCAGGAGCCCTGATCGCAGAGGGTTATGTAGATTCTAACGAGGAGCGCGGCCAGCAATCAGGTGCACAGTCTCAAAGTAAATTTAAAGCTTTTGTTTCACCTGTGGATGTCAATGGCAGAATTGATGGGAGAGAGTTGGAAGAAGAGGAAGCTTTCGGTTCTCTTGATGGTAGAGAGCATCACATGCGGAAAGAGGCAGAAGCTCCGTTTATCCACTCTACTAAAAGCTTGGCAGGAAGTCCAGGTTCTGAAGATATTGCCTTCCATGGAATCTCTACAGCCCCCAATAAGGCTCAATATGTTTTAAAGCAGGAGCCCCTAGAAGAAAAAGATGGTATTAGGCAAGGCCTTACAGCAGGTTTACAAGCAGAAGATGTGGACACGGACAGCGAAGATGATTTGCGTATTGTACTCAATCCTCTACACCAGAGCTTACAAAGAGCAGTCAGTGGAGGCATGGGCGAAGATAGCGAAGATGGAGAGGATTTAATCATACTGGCAGGCAACGAAGCAGCTGATGATCAGGATTGGCGGGAGGGGACATTTACGCCAGTTGAAGATAAAGCTCAAGCTCTTACTGTGGGAGGAGAGAAGCATGGAACACTTGGAGGTGAAAAGGGACAGAGTGGGAAGGGTGCTGGGGTGCATCAAGGAGCTCCAGGCATTGGCTATGGGGGTCATGCATATCACCACCATTATCGAGTATATATTTTTCTCCATCTAGTGAGAGGAAACTTTCACCTGCTGTATACTTGTAATGAAAAGAGAAGTGTAGGGTTTGTTGAATTTGAGTGTACTGTTTTTTGAGGCCTTTTATGCCTGCACTGCTTTCATTTTTGAAATCTTGTGTTAGAGATTCCAGGTTACGAAGATTCACAAACCCCCAAGCTGTTTTTTACTTGCATAATGTACATCCACAGTTTGGGCTTAATTGGTGCCTTTGTTGGCACGATCACAGGATCACCACGCAGTACAAGCAAGTGTTTGCTTGGGTAATAGAAAGGTGTTTGCTTGGGTAATAGAAAGGTGTCTTCATCCTTGTTATCTATGATGTTTTCTCCTGGCTCGTATCAATTCCCCCCCTTATCTTTTCTTGCAAACCATTCGGGATTGAGGTCCACAAAACGGGTGTTTACACACATTACACTTCCGTTACTGGTGTTTCCTTCTCCGTTTTTTGACTCAGGGGCCACATGGTTTTCTGTAGGATTCTTGGTGCATTGCATGAGGATGATGGCGGTGATAAGTAGATGGGAATAACTATTTCTCCAAATTAGGAAATGATTGTCATTGATTACATTTTCTATTTATCTACGTATCTTCACCTTTTTCTCTCCATGTACTCTTAGGCCAGGGTCAACAGGGTTTACCTGATTGATGTACCCACTAAGTTGGCGCTCCCTTAGTGGTGCAAAAGTTCACCAGATGGGTTTGCAAGTTCTCAAGCAAGTGGACCCATTGACACATTGAGCCCACCAAAATGGCTTTGTCAAACTGTAGAGCGTATTTGTGTTTTGGTCACCCATTTAGTGGACATCTGACAAGTTAATGCAAGCTTTGTGTCCAGCCTTCAATGTTTAGGTTGCTTTTGGGCTGAAAAACTGCGCTTAAGAGCCATCAGGCCAGAGGTCCGAGTTCAAATCCCTGAAATCGGGTTTATACCTGTCTATCAAATCCACATGTATCAAGGAACTAGCTCAATTGAAGCTGTTGTTCCTCTAGCATATTATCGTGGAAGCAAGACATAAAAAATAGAACCTTCTTAGGGTCTTGAAGAACATAAACCATACTTCAATCCTCCAACTCCTCATGGAATTGGAAACTTGAAATCACCGAGACAAGTATTTGCTAGCTGCAACATAATACCCATCCTTTTTAAGATCTGGTAAATCCTCGTACATAGGGGATATCATACCTCCCTCTCACAGACTCCTAACTATTAGGCACCACAGTTGTGTCCCCTTCAAGCTATCAAAGTCTCAAGGAATCAGGGTTTTAACCTAACTTATACCAAACACTATCTAGCTATTGTCAAAACTATATGCTTGATAGTATCATAGGCAAACACGATGGTAGGGATGTACCTCTCCCAATAAAACGATCTCCTAGAGCCGTATGCACAAAGCATAACCTTCACAACTTGATTCCACCCTCTCCATGTGCCCATTAGACTAAGGATGATTAGAAGAACCACAAGTCTGTTGAATCTTCGGATGACCTGTTGGAGGAGCATCACGATGATCATAAGATATCTTTTCCCTAATCTTAGCACAATCCGACATAGATTGTATCATCATGAAACAACAGCTGGTTTTGAAAAAAGATACTAATTACCTTCCACCCTAAAATGTCATCTCCAGCCCATTTTACTCCATTTTATGCCTCTAGATATTTATCTGATGTAATTAGGTATTTTCCCCATATTTTTCAGCTATTTTATAGCTTAGTTTTAGGATTTTCTAGGCATTTTATCATTTGTCCAAACTAGTAGCTTTTTTGCTACAGCCCACTGGCTCTACAGATATGTATATAAGCATGGACATGTTAGCATTATTCATCTCCTGGTAGTGTGCCCAAGTTGTGTATCAGGGGTGCCTAGATTTATCCCGGGCAGCACCTTATTTTTTCCTCATGTTTAGGCCCTTGGTTGTAGGGTTGGCCACCCATTATCACATGTTTATTTTTGTCCAGTCGTGAGACTTTTTTCTAGAGCAAGTCGGCTAGCTTATCTTGGGGCTATATAAGGCTTGCCTCCTTCTCATTTGTACTCACTCTGACAGGGGCTTCTAGGCCCGGGTCCTCCCTTAGGGGAGTAGTTCATCATGCCCACACATACGGGGACCACCCCTTGCACAGGGCTGATTGTAGGCCCGGGTCCTCCCTTAGGGGAGTAGTTCATCATGCCCACACATACGGGGACCACCCCTTGCACAGGGCTGATTGTATCATTGCTTCTTCATCATTATGCAGATTTGTTTTTTTTCTCTCTGTGCCTATGTCTCACGCTTTCTGCTGCGTACTTTTGACAGGACATTGTTCATTCATAATTCATTCAATACATTTCAGATCTTGGTTGTCTACTCTCTCTTTTGTGATCTCTACTTGCTTCCGCTTCATATTCACATATTCTCACATGGAATCAAAGATCTCGTGGTTCCACAGTTCAGCAAGGAGAGTTTTTAGCTTACGTTTTTTCTCCTCTGCTCCTTGGTGGCTGTGTTTTGGAGATCTACTTCAAGCACAAATCAATGTTTTTTCTGGCACTGATTTGGGGCTGTTTTTTTGCCTCTTGCACAGCACTTCATTGCTGCCTTTTTTCTCTTACAGCAGCACCTTGCTGGGTTTTCCTCTATATCAACCTTTTTTTGTGTTTTTTTTTTCCAGCCCTCTCTTCTTGCTGTGCTTTGTACTCTTTGCCTACCCCGGACTAATGGTAGCACTGTGCACTTGCTCCATTAGCCTCTCCCTCCCTTACTTCATCGCGCATCGGGTTGGCTTCCGTCTTCACGTGTGTGCTTGGTCTCGGGTAGGAGTACAGTTCTGCATCTTTCTTTCACCTCACCTAGCGTCTAGGGAGGAGTGGGCAACCCCCGCGTACCTATTTGCAGCCTTTCCGCTGTAAGTTTCAAGAGGAGGATTCCATGGCTTCTACACCGACTTCATCCATTCCTCAACTTTTCAAGGAATCCATCTTAGATGGAACCAATTATCTTGATTGGACACTAGAGATGAAGACTCTCCTTCGGTATCATCGGCTATGGGGTATTGTTTCTGGTACTGATGCCTCTCCTGATACTACTTCTCCTTATGTTGAGATTGATGCTTGGGTTGACAAAGATGTAAGGGCTCATGCCCTTATCATCTCCAACATAAAACCCTCTATTGCTCATCAATTTGATGATAATGATGAGGAAACTGTAGAAGAATTGTCCGATACCATCCAGAGGAGGTATCACCGTGAGAACTCTGCCCAGAAGGCAGCCTTTGAGAATCAACTCTCCAACGTGAAGATTGCCAATACTGCTATGCCATGGAGGATCAACGCCTTACCCCGGTCTCACTACGGTTCCTTGCTCTTCCTCGGTCCTATTGGAAGCTTTTAGCTTCCATAGGGGCATCCTTTGGCCAGGTTCTAGAGGTACCAGTCCTTCCGAGCTCTCCCGCCTAAGCTTCTGATTGTCGCAAGAAGAAGAGAGAAGGTGGTTCTACGAAGAACCCCCCCCCAATCAAACCTCTTCATCCACCAACCAAACTAAAAAATTCTCTTCCACCAAGGAGACTGTCTTCATCGCTATTGATGAGCTTCCCTCTGACTCTCCTGTTCCTTCCACCTCACCTCTTATGGATTGAGTGGTTGATAATGGGTGTACTACTCACATGACTCCTGACAAGACCATTCTTCATGACATTCATCCCAGCTCTTCGACGGTGTTTATTGGTGATGCTTCCAACTTGGAGGCCTCTTCAGTTGGTAATGTGCGATTTAACTTTTCCCCGGGCCAGCCTTCTACCATTCGAGATGTGCTTCATGTTCCCAAGCTCTCTAGCAATCTCCTCTTAGTTTTTCGGATTGTGGAGAAAGAATGTGATGTCTACTTTGACAGTTCCGTCCTTGAGATCATCGACACTAGCACCTTGGAGATTGTGGCCACAGGTATCTTGGAAGGTGGTCTTTGTCGGTTGAAGGACTTTGATGGCTCTTTGAATGAGTTCCAATCTCATGTCTTTATCGGTTGAAGGACTTTGATCCTTGGTGATTTCTTGCGATGTTCACTTTGTTGAGCCCTCATATGATTCTCGCTCTCATCCCGAGCTTACCATCGAGGTCCTTCCTCCTTCCTCAGCCACCCCAACTCCACCACCAACTTGTCCACCATCAACTTCTTTATCCCCTGCCTCTCCACCCCCACTTCCTCCTACCCCGGCTTCTCCTTCTCCTGTTGCTTCTGTGCAACGGAGGATTGCCCCTAAGATTCCACGATGACTAGAAACCACTATTCGTGATTCTCATCTCTCTGATATGGAACTTCATCAGCTTGTTGATTCTTTAGCACAATCTTTGACACGAGCACGGAGATTATAGCAGCTTCATCATTCTTGTAACCTCGCCGTAATGAGTACAATGATATAGTCATATGAGCCTACCACAACTAAAGAGGCTCTTGCTCTTCTTGAGTGGCGGGCAGCCATAGAGGCCGAGATTGATTCCATTGAGAGGAATTTTACATGGGAGCTTATGGACCGGCCTCTGCATTGACAAGTTATTGGGGTCAAGTGGGTCTTCAAGACCAAGTTTCATACTGATGGATCTTTGAACAAACACAAAGCGAGATTGGTTGTGAAGGGATACTCTCAGATTGAGGGTGTGGATTATGAGGAAACTTTTGCTCCTATTGCCAGATACACCACCATCTGGACAGTTCTTGCTCTTTCTACTCATGAGCATTGGCCAGTTTACCAAATGGATGTAAGTTTGCCTTTCTTAATGGTGACTTACATGAGGAGGTGTATGTTGAACAACCTCAAGGTTTTCACGTTTTCGGACATGAGGGTAAGGTGTACAGATTGCACAAAGCCCTTTTTAGTTTGAAACAAGCACCTAAGGCGTGGTGTGATAAGACTGATGCATTCTTTCTTTCCCTTGGATTATAGAGATGCTTTGTAGACATCTTTGCTCAAGATGTTTGATTGTCTTATATGTTGATGATTTATTGATCACTGGCTCACATTTTGCCAAGATTGAACAGCTCCTAGCTCTCACCTTTGAGATGACTGATTTAGGACTTCTCCACTACTTTCCTGGGATGGAGGTCTATCAGTCTTTTGATGGAGTGTTTCTTAGCCAGTACAGATATTTGGAGCAGCTCGTGGAGACATTTGGGATGACCGAGTGCCATCCAATTTCTTGTCCGATGGATTCTAACTCGAAGCTCTCCTGTGATGATCCCTCTGAGGATACTGCTCAGTATTCCGCTTTCTACTCCTCTTTGATTGCTAGTGGTAGGCTCAGCACCATTACCTGGGAGGAGCTTGTGCCCATGGTCTTGGACTAGGAGGAACGATTCACGAACCCTCCTCACAGCGGAGGTTCAGAGGCCTTAACTGGCCAATGGCCGAAAGGCCGGAATAACAACAAGGGCAAAGGGAAGGCTTCACTGGAGAAGTCTTCTGAGAAGAAGCTTGACACAGAACGAGAGAAACTGAAGGTCGAGAGGTCCTGGAATGATTGTGGCGAGAAAGGCCACTATTGGAGGAAGTGTCCTAAGCGGGCTAGGAAGAGTGCTGATTCTTCAGCCTCAGCTACACAGACTCTTGCATTTGTGCACTTAGAGATGATGGACTTTGATGCTTCATCGTCTTCGAGCGAGGAGGCAGTTGGCTTCACCGCAAAGGATACCCGGGAATGGATTCTTGACAGTGGTGCTTCCAGGCACATGACTCCGTCCCGTGACTTCTTTTTGGATTTGAAACGGCAGTCAGGTCGCATTTTCATTGGTGACAACTCCACCATTCCGATACACAGTGAGGGCCGGATGGAGATTATTCTCGACGGCAAGGGGGGCAAGCATGCCTCCCGTGTTCTTTACGTCCCTGCTCTTGGTTTTCATCTTCTGTCAGTGCATGAAGTATGCAAGACTGGCTTTCGGGTTGGAATTTGAGGAGCATTAAGTTGCTCTACGGGACCGTGAGACTGGCCAGGTTGTTTGGGAAGGCGGTGTGGAGAATGGTATCTACAAGCTCTCTACACTCTCCTCGTTGACAGGTTCTCAGATCGGAGACTTGTGGCACTTTCGTTTTGGCTACTTAAATGTGGATGCACTGCGGCAAGCTTTCCGGGACCAGATGGTGGTTGGCTTGCCAGATGTTGGCAGCAGGCAAGGACGTTGCAGTTCTTGCATACGTGGTAAGCAGCATAGGGAATCCTTTCCGAAGCAGGCTTCCAAGCGGGCTTCAAAACCATTGGAGTTGATTCACACTGACTTGTGTGGACCTCAACAGACACCATCATTGGGAGGATCTCTCTATTTCATGCTGCTTGTTGATGACTGTACCAGATTCACATGGGTCTACTTTCTTTCACAGAAGGACCAAGCTTTTGCACGGTTCAAGAATTGGCACGTGATGGTGGAAAAAGAGTCTGGATTGTAGGTAAATACATATTCCGAAGAAGCAGAGGGGGAAGCTTGATTCCAAATCCCGCAAGCTTATATTTGTGGGGTATAATTCTCTTTCCAAGGGATACAGATTGTATGATCCAGAGAGGAATGAGATTGTTGTCAGCCGGGATGTAGTCTTTGATGAGCATGTTCCAGTATCCACTGTCGAGGAGCCGCCACTTCTTGGAGATCCAGAAGAGTCTGATGATGATTCCTAGACCATTGTTCCAGTTGATCAACCTCAGTCAGTACAAGAGGTTGAGCCCGCAGCAGCTGGAGAATAGCCCCCGCAACGGTAGGAGGCTCCACGATCTGTTCGAGTACCCAGGTGGTTGATGGACACCCTTCGGGAGTCAAGTGTCACAGAGCTACCCTCCGAGTGGACCACAGAGGACGGCCCTCGAAGATCGCACAGAGTCCGCGACAAAAGCAATACAGCGGAGCTTCTTCAGGTAAACTATACTTTGATGTCTCGTATTATGCGGGACAAGGAGCCCACTTCTGTTAAGGAAGCTCTTTCATAGGATACTTGGAGGAAAGCCATGCAAGTGGAACTTGATGCCATTGAGAAGAACAACACATGGGAGTGAGGCTGTCGAAACGGTCAGTCATTGGTGTCAAATGGGTCTTTAAGACCAAATATGCGTCAGATGGGTCGGTGGACAAACACAGCCAGACTTGTGGCTAAAGGTTATGCTCAGCGGCCAGGCATCGACTACGAGGATACCTTTGCACCGACAGCACGGATGACCACGATTCAGACCGTTCTAGCCCTTGCTTCTTCTTAGAGGTGGCCCGTGTATCAAATGGATGTAAAATCTGTGTTCCTTAATGGTGACTTGCAGGAGGTGTATGTTGAGCAGCCTCTAGGCTTTGTTGTTCGAGGATCAGAAGGGATGGTTTACAGGTTACGTAAGGCCTTGTATGGTTTACAGGTTACGTAAGGCCTTGTATGGTCTTAAGCAGGCTCCCAGGGCTTGGAATCAGAAGATTGATGCCTTCTTTGTTTGGACTGGTTTTCAGAGATCGGTTGCAGATCCCAACCTGTATCTCTTTCGGGAACGCGGCATGGTTACGATTATCATCCTTTATGTGGATGATCTCATCCTCACCGACGGTCATGTGGAGCACATTGGCGTGATGAAGGCTGCCTTGTCAAAGGAGTTTGAGATGACCGACCTAGACTTACTCCACTTCTTTTTGGGATGGATCTGGCAGACCCAGAGGGGGTTCTTTGTCTCTCAGCAGCGGTATGTTCATGAGTTGCTTGAGGCCTTTGGGATGGAGAACTGCAAGCCTATTACTTCGCTAATGGACCCAAATACAAAGTTAACCGTTAATGATCCTTGTGAGCCAGTTGATGCCTCGCAGTATTGGAAGTTGGTTGGTTCATTGATCTGGTTGCTGAACACCAGATTGGACTTGAGCTTCTCCGTGGGGCTGTTAAGCTCTTTTATGCAGACGCCATTGAAGTCTCATTGGGACGCAGGATTGCGGATCTTGCGGTATCTGCAGAGTAGGACTCTTTTACACAGGAGGGGATGGAGTCAGACTCCAAGGTTGGAGTGACTCAGATTGGGGAGGAGATCTAGACACAAGGAGATCTACTTTAGGTTACAGTTTTCCCCTCCGCTCAGGAGCGGTTTCTTGGAGCAGTAAGAGGCAGCCAACTATTGCCCTATCTTCGACAGAGGCAGAGTACCGGGTTGCTTGTGCTCCTGTCTTTATCAGACACTAGGGCCTTTGTTGTGGGTGTGTCCGCCCTTTGTAGGTGTTTTCTCATTTTTCCTCACTCCCCGTATTTTTTCCCCATTTTTTCCTATTTTTCCCATGGTGTGGGAGAGAGTTTTTTGCACCCCGGCTGATCCAGATGTTGGCCAACTCCTGGTTAGAGGATCTCGATGCTGGCCGACTACCCTTTCTGGTCCCCGACCTCTCTTGCTTGCTGGCCGACTGCTGGATTGGGCTGGTCGTAGACATGTAGGCCCAGTTGTAGGGTTGAGCTGTTAGGGTTAGGGTTTTGGAAGGCACACTAACAGAAAACGTGAGAGTGAGAGAGAGGAACACGTTTGCTCATATATTGATAATGATAAAATGAAGTACAATAGCCACATATAAAAGATGTGACCTAAAGTGTGTTCACATGGTCCGGTCATAAATAGTGCCAGGTGGACCAAATCACTTATAAACCTTTATAAGTGAAACTAAGCTAAACTGGGAGAAAAAACCTCCACTAACTGAAGTAAAAAGTGCCCCAGTAACCTACTGATGATCACTAGCACTCCCCTGGGTGCATACACAGCATAAAACCCAACAAACCCCCCTGGAGTGATATGTGATCACTGTACATCATCCACCAAAAGGAAACAAATTCAAAGCAGTGCGGAATGTCCACCCTTCCATGAGACTTCATTAGCATGCTAGGAACTCTCACCAGGGTATCCTACTATCCACCCTTCCATGAAGCCCTTCCACATGTACTGAGTCATGCTAGGAACTCACACCAGGATATGAATCCTTCCATGGAGCCCTTCCACATGTAACCAATCATGCTAGGAGCTCACACCAGGATCTCAATCCTTCCATGGAGTCCTTCCACATGTACTAAACCATGCCTGGAACACACACCAGGGTCTGTACCTACCCTTCCATGGTGTTCCTCCACATGTGCATAGTCAGAAATATGACATGTACAGCCAGTGCACAAAGGAGAGAGAGAAATGTACGGCCAACGCTGAGAGAAGGATGCTGTACGGCCAGAGAGGGAGAAGAGCTGCAATCAATATACCAGATGAGGTGCAAGCGCATGATAATAAAAACAACCCCCCTGCCTTGCTTTAATAGAGTCGACCAGCTCTATAATAGCTAAACTTTACAAAAAATATTAACTTTATGCTTTTCCCAGGCTTGTAGCCCAAGTTTGCTCTAGGCGCCTCCTTATGTCCACATATACATGCCCAAAATAATAAGAAGTCTAGCCCGTCATTCATGATGTGTGAACACATTGACTTATAAACATTATAAGTCACTTTGATGAATAAAATCCCATGTTGCTCATGCTCTGTAGCCATCTTTCAGGCCAAACTTTGCTAGTAAGTGCTGCAGCTTTCTTCTGTGGAAAATCCTTGTTCACACCTTGATTCCGCTCAGTGTGTGAAACACTGGTCAAGATTTGTGAAGGAACCAAATGGTGACATCCCCTCTGTCTTATAAAGCAATTGTCTGCAACCTTGTAAGGTTGAAATATTCTTCAAGTATAGCAGATGCACTGTCAATCTGGAATATTTCATAATTTCGGGCATTAAAGCCATAATTCCAGATCGACAATCGAAGTCAGATACGTGCACAAGAGCCAACCGTATCAAAAAAGAAACTTTATCCATATCCTGATTGAACAACTCTGATAATAACCAGGCACAGGTACAAGAGCCAATTGTGTCTCAAATACCCATAATTCCATAAGTAGCTTTAAGTACCTGCAAAAGAAAATTAAGTAGAATAGATAGCCACAAAACATCTTGCCATGCCATTGGACTGCATAAGAGCACTACTCCTATGATTCATACGCATGCTCAAGCCAAACATGCTTCACATGTCCATATGGTTCAGCAGGGCAACGACCCTTCCATGAAACCATACATGCCTTGCTTAGCACCTTATTACTGACCCATTCCATTGGCCTTCCTCACCTGCAAGCTCTAGAGCCTTGATCAAGGGTAAGGTGATGACTGCAAAGAGTAGTGGGAGTGGGCAGTAAATTTGCCCACCAGCTTAGATTGAGCTCGAAAACGTAAGACATTGATGCAAGGAGGTAACAATTTTCCCAAATCCCATTTTGTGCAGCACTTTGGCCAAGAAGGACCAATGTACTCTATCATAAGATTTTTTGCAGATCAAGTTGGATCATTACACATTTTTGACCAGATGATTGGGCCAACTCTTTGCTGACTAAAACATTTGGAAATTTTTTGGATTATCCAAAGTTTTTCCAAAACACGTTTTTGGTGTTTCTTAACTCGAATGGCACAAAAATAGTGTACTTTTTTTGGGTCAGTCAAGGGCTTGCATTGGAACAGCAGGGAGGAAGGTCATCCCTAGTGCTATGCTTCCATTGGTACATCTTCAACTCTCCAATTAAAGATCTGACCCAGACTTTACAATAACCTCTTGAAGAGACTCTTACAAGAAACCACACAAACATTAAAGACAGCTCAATCATCTTGTTCTGGTTGGTTCATGTTACAGTGTGTGCCACGCAAATTCACCCTACAATGTGTTGTATAATATACATCATTACTGATTGCCCAAACATACATAGCAAAAACTTGCTTAAATTTTTTGACAGCGATACAAATCTTAAAGAAGGAAAAATCAGTGGTCACACGAGGATTGACATTCCTAGATTGGTAAATCTAGTGTTTCTCAATATGCCACACTGTTCATTTGCTTACTTATAAAAATATTGTTGCTTTCTTTTTTGGGCTTGCAGTATGTCAGGGAAAGTGCTCTTGGAGGAGTGGGAGCAACCTCAAGTGCTCCAGGTGTAAGCATTAGGGTTACTTCATCGAAAGGTGGTGGTGGAAGAGGTGATCGAATTGGGCCTGGTCGAGGATTTGCTAACTGTCGAAGGATAACGTTACCTCCTCGGGGGAATAGTACACCCCGAGGTTTTCTGTATGGCCTTGAATACAGTATGCCTTTAAACAAGTGAGTTGTAATACCTAGTCAAAAACTGAAGGTGCTGAAGTGGGAAATCTTTTCCATGAATGTATGTAAGTTGCTTATCAGAGTCACTGTGCAGGACAGTGTTTGATTTAGATATTGATTCTTTAGAGGAGAAACCTTGGAGGCATCCACACGTGGATGTGTCGGATTATTTTAATTTTGGGTTTGATGAAAGCAGCTGGAAAGAGTATTGCAAGCAGTTGGTATGGTTTCTTATTTTTTGAGAGAATGGTGTTTCTTTCTTTTATTCGATTATTCCCTTCAAACATGCCATTTGCACTTCCTATATTCTGGGTGGCTGCTGTCAGGTTTTCTTAAAGGTCCTATTGGAATTCCACACTCTAGGCAGGGTTGTAGCCTTGAAGATTTTGAAGCTTTTGTTCAGAAAGTCTACAGTGAATGTAGATGTGTCTCTAGTTTGATGGCTGGACTCTAAAGTTTACTGACTTATGTTAATTGAACTAGGCACAGTTTCATTTGGAAAGTACCATGCAGAGCAAAATTAGAGTGTATGAAAGTGGGCGGTCTGGACAGGTCAGTATGCTTGAATTGCCTGGTTGTTATAAGGCAGGTTTTGATTGAGGAATTCTGCCTGTTTAACAAGTACTGTCATTATGTCTGCTTGATAAATCAGTGGCCATGTTGTAGGAGTTTGATCCAGACCTGCCGTCAGAGTTGGGAGTGTCTGCGGGTTTGCTTGGAGCATCTGTTGATGGTATACGTCATCGGACAGCTGCCATCAATGCTGCTGCTGTTGGAGGCTTTCAAGGTGTTGGGAGAGGACATATCAATACATATGTATGTCACTGCTACCTCGAAACTTCAAGCAATAGATGATGCATCAGCTTCTAATCTTTATGTGTATAGAAAAGTTGATGACCCCATGATGTTGCATCTCCTTTTTCATGACATATGATTGTGCATGGCTTAAATCTTTATGAGTCTGCAACAACATAGACCAGGACAGGGGTTCTGAAGTTGTGAGAAGTAGTCACTAATGCTGTCACCTTTTTATATCTGCTACGAGAGAGCAGGGGAAGGGTTTTGATCCTAAGTGGTGGTGCTCGTCTCTTGTGCAGCTTACAGCACATGCTATACAAGTTGGAGGAGGAGGTTGTGAACGGCACCCCTCTGCTGATACCCAAGGATGGCGGATTCGCGAATCTGATGCTGTAATTAAATATAAGTGCAATTTTATGCATTTTGAAATTTTAAAGCAACCAAGCAAAACACAATTACCTGCTGTTTTCTGTTCACAGATCTTCCTGATAGACGTGGCAGATGATGACTCGGTCAAAGAGAAGAGTGGCATTGATGTTTGTCAAGGGGAAGAAGGGGGGGATATCAAAACTTTGCATGATCTCAGTCCCAAAAATCAGCCAGATTTGTGGAGAAAAGCAGGTGTACCCAACAAAGCATGGCTGACATTAGATTCGAAAGCCCAAGCTAGTGGGAAGGGATCAGGTTCTGTATGCAGAGCTGATGCAGGCACTGAAGTACATGGAAGGCAGAATGTTGCAGTCTTTTCAGGGGAAACCTTTACTCCTGTATCTGCTTCCAGGTGCATATTCTGATCAGTTCAACCATTCAGCTGGTTGGTTTTTGCTTAGAATCGTGTAAGCAATTGATGCAGGCATTTTGGTATCATATCTGGATTTTAATCAGCTGGATAAGTCATTGTTTGGCACCTGCATATTTGTTGACAATTAATGTTTAGAATAAAATAGGCATGTGGCTCCTGGTTTGGCTATCGTTTACCTGATTAAGCTAGTCGGTATCCTTCATGATTAATTAAATTAATCATACTCTTGGTCTATGCATGGGAAAATTCTGGTTCTTGATGGCCGTGTAGAATGACATAAAAGTGCCGGGCTCAAGAGGGTACTTGATCAATTTAGTCATCATCGTCAGTATAACTAGTCTATACATGGGTATGCTGGCCTGCAAGAAAGGAGTCCCAGTTGATGTCAATCACTAGATAGATGGCTTATGAAGATTTTTATGCATCAAAGTTCCTGTGAGCTCAATTTTTCATCTTGTAGTTATTTTTTGATGGAACTCAGTAGCTTTGCTTGGAAATGTGTTGCTTCGGCCACATGTTGGAAGCACTGTTTGGGAAACTTATTTTTAAGAAACATACACCTTTCCTCTTTATTTTCTTATGAAGCCGGAAAATTGAGAAAGATAGCCTTACTTTTTGAAATATTTGCACTATTATTTTCGGTTTCATTTCATTATGAAGCCAAAAAATTGAGAAAAATAGCCTTACTTTTTGAAATATTTGCTATTATTTTTGGCTCTATTTTCTTATGAAGCCAAAAAATTGAGAACAATAGCCTTACTTTTTGAAATATTTGCTATTATTTTTGGCTTTGTTGTCTTATGAAGCCAAAAAATTGAGAAAAATAGTCTTATTTTTGCACTATTATTATAAAAAATTTAGTCCCCCTTACCTTGGGACGTTGTAAGACTCAAAATGAATGTATATTTTTAGGAGAGTTAGCTGCAGTTTCGACCTTAGGCCTCAGTCAATCAAGAAGGAGAAGTAGCTGGTATAGAGAATGAGGGTTGCACTTCCACTTTCTGAAGCATTGTTTAGCTTTAGCAGAGGGTGGGGGTAAGTGCTCTACAGTGCTGCTGCAGGTCCACTGAATGTGCTGGGCTGTTGAATGAGAGTGTGAACGTGGTTATTTGTTTTTTAGGCTTTATCCTGACATGAAGCCAATTGCAATTGGTAATGCTATTTTTTGGGACCAAGTAGTGTTAGTTCATTATAGTATTATCAACCATTAGAACTGCATTTATTTTTTGTAATTGGAAGTGGTTGTGTGCGTGCATGCTGTACCTTTTGGTTTCAGTCATGAAAGGCTTGTGCCACTTAACATTCATTTGAATAAGCTCATGACAGTGTGCCAGCCTTCTCTTTTCAGGCGTAAAACACCAAGGCCATCAACTCCTCCGGGCAGGATGCCGACACAGGAAAAGAGAGATACACACAGAGGACAGAGTCACAGCAGTAGCTTGAATGATGGATCTCAACTTGTGCATGAGGACCAGGTTTTTGGGGCTCTCCACAAGTGTGTTGGAGAAAAGGGAGAGAACTTGCAACTCAACCATTCTGCAAAAGTTTGTGCTGGAGGAAATTTGGATCAGGTTTTAAAAGTTTCTGAAGGAGACAAATTCAGTGAAAAGGTGGACATCAAAAAAGTCGGATTTAATGAAATCATATCACATGCGTCCAAGAAACGAAGACTGGGCTTATGTAAAGTAGATAGGGCCACACGTCATGAAAATCACATTTCCAAAAAGTCATTAAGAGCACAACACACTTTAACAACACATCTGGATGCTAATGAAGTACATGTAGAAGCAGAGAACAGGCAGCACAAGAAGCATCTTAGTAGGAACAATGGAGTTCACCATTCTTTTGATGAAAAATCAAGTGGTGTTTGGGTATATGAATCTAGTGTGCATATTGTGGAAAAAGTGGAAAGACAGACCGATTTTTCTTCTGCCAAGGTGGAGGAGAAAAGGTCAAAAATTAAGAACACATTTGAGTCAAAGAAGATTAAAAATCAAATGCCGGGCATACCTGCTGAGGATCAATCAAAGGAAAAACTTAAGATTAAGAAAACCAAGAAGGGTCATAAACTTAAAGAAAAAGTAAAGTCCAAAGACAAAGTGCACCTCCCAGGCTGCCCAAATCTGGAGAGAAGACAAGAAGGTGGTAGTGATAGAGCCATGCTTGGCTGGAAGCAAGGAATGAGGGACAAACCTATAAATTGTTTTTTATTGGAAGATGATTATTCTTCTTGGAGAGAGATCGAAAGCATGTCTATGAGGGAGAATAAGGATCAGGATAAGAACTTTCATGAGCTTTCAGAAAGAGGGAAATTGCTCCTGCAATGTCTTGAAAGTGAACAAAAAACTGAGGACAGGAATATGGCAGATAAATCTGAAAGCCATCAGCATGGCAATGGAAGGGACATACAAACTATGGACAGGACTGTAGAGTTCTTTAGAAGGGAAAAATATGAAGGCCATCACCTTGGCAATGGAAGGGACGGCCAACTGCGTGATAGGAAAGGTGTGCATTCTTGGAAAGGGTTGCATATCATAAGGAGTAAAAAAAAGGAGGTAAGGCACATGCTATTAGGAATGAGGCTAACTTCTGACAACACAGGGTTGCATTCAAGATATGAAACACACGCAAGAGATAACATGCAGGTTTCTTTTAGCGATCAAGAGAGCATGAGAGAGAGAGAGAGACATTCGGAAGTCAAGGAAAGGGAAAAAGACTATAGAGAATGTTCTCCAGAAATAGAAGATCAGGTCAATTGCTTAACTACTGTAGAAGGTTCAAGCGTACAGAGACACAAAAAACACCGGCCTAAAAAGTGTTCTTCTAGGAAGCGCAATCAATCTAGCACTGCTAATTTGGCTGATGAGCAGAAGCAAAGCAGTAAATTAAAGCTGCTGTTACGGAACGCCACAGAGTTAACAAATGATGGGTCTTCTACTTTAATAGATGGAAGGGAGAATGACAATCCAGATCATAATGATAATAACAATAAAGTTGATTCTGAGTGTCATCAATCAGGCAACCATCTTACAAAGGTACTCCTCATAGTGTTCACTCTGCCTTGAGACAGACATATGTTCAAGTTTGAGTGCATGGATTTTTAAATCTTTCATTACTTTTTCTTATTTGTTTACGAAGCTGCATAAGCAGGCATTGGTGGATACGAAGTATGAGAATGTTTGATTTTTTTTGAGTGTGCTAATCTCCTTTTGTAGCATCTCTTCTAGCACATTGGAGCTCACAAATACATGTTTTGGATGTCAGACTGTAGTTTTTGGTGATGCCAATAGTTGGAGCCTTGGTAGTTTCCAGCTTTCCGCCTTGTCATGCATGCTTAGTTTCTGGTGTTTCATGATTTGAAAGGCTTTATTATAAGTAGATGGTCTTGCAAGTAGATGGCCTCACAACACAGGTGTCCCCTGGTAAACTCTGGCCAATGTGGACAGGCTGTAGTGGCTAAACTTGTCAGTCCACCTGGTAGTTAATAAAAATGAAAGGGCCCGTGCTGGCATCACCAACTCCTCTCGGGTGATGTTACTCCATTCGACTCTGTCTTTGGTGGTTGTGCCCCTGTAAGTTCCTTTCGTCAACCGCAGGGCATTGGTGAACATATGGTTGGTCGAGTTGGGGGAGATGGAGGGCGTCTCTGATGAGGTCCACGTTGAGATGAACTGTTTGCCGCTGCCCCTCATTGTCCAGCACCTCTCTTGTTTGCTAGTTGGCATCATAAGTCTCTATAAAATATAAACAATTGTAGAGGTCTGGTCCCTACGGCTCCATGGTAGGCAGGCCCCCAAGCCCCAGCTACTCTAGGTGGTGGCGGTGACAACAGAATCCATTGCAATGGCCCTGTAGCATGGCCCAGTTAAGTATAACAGCTTATGCTCCACTTTATGATT